>NW_020698262.1:9412216-9475085 GCF_002925995.2 Terrapene triunguis | reverse complement strand
CTAGGGTGCTTACCCTGGCGAGCCGCGTGCCGAACGTTGCCGACCCCTGGAATAGGGACACAAAGAGGACATCCTTTCTTCTTGTATTTCAGCACTTCTGCTTCTTTAAAGCTGGAATCAAGAAGTCCAGAAAGTCATGTGAAACTGGGGGTTGGGGACAACTTAATTAACCTTTCAGGAACTGGATTAATAGTTCGGTTTGGGTCTGAGATAAAATTCTGCATGGGTTATAATCTGATCTGAACAACTTCACCCACCCATATTAAAAAAACATCTCACTGATGCACTTTTTAGACTCTAATATAGGTCCATTAACTTCAGTAAGGTCAATCTTCACTTATACACTATTAACAGAGAGGACTATCAGATCCCTAGTCAGTTGCTGATCTTTTGCAGTACTGTTACTGATTGGATTGGAACTTTCTAACCAGAGCTTAAACCTTAATTCAGCTTTACGTGTCACAGAGGGGGGGAGAGAGATCTTAGGTTTCCAGCTGAAAGAGTAAGTTGTCAGCGCGGATAAACTAGTGTTAAACACCAGTGAATAAAATGGGGTTTAACTTTCAAATGTGAACTTGTTGCATTGCCAGAGACACCCCTTCTTCCAAAACACTTTTGAGTTCTAAAAGGAAAAATGAAAGCAGACCAAGAGTTGTTATATCTATTCCAGAATATGGAAACACACAGTTTATACGAGGTCCTGAACTAACAGAGCAGAGAAACTGACACTAATAAATTTTGCACTTCCAGACAATAATAGGGCCTTATGCTTCAAATTATGTGAGTAAAAAAAAAAGAGAGAAAAAAGAAGGGCCATGATCCACGCTGATGCTAGCGTTTTCATTATTAGTAGTGGCCCTGTACCAACAAGGAGGGTATCACATGGAGAAATCAAAATTAAATGTTGAGCAATACATTGGGGGTTTGGGGTTTGGAACCTCCATGTTTGGGTTCTCTCCAAGATGAGCAAAAATTTGAGAGATCTTGTTTCATCCACACTTCAGCGGCAGCCATGAAATCTGTTCCCTGGAATTTGCCAAAGGCACATATCAACTTAGACTAGCCTCTTCAAAAAGGGCTCAACTGGGGCCTGATGCACTGCTCATTGAAGCAAGTGGAAAACTGTCCATTGACGTCAGTGGTCTTTGGCTCAGGACCTTGATATCTTTGATGCTTAACACAGATCAATATTAAGTGAGGACTTTTTCTCCAAACCATGCAATTAACATACATATAGATGTTAGCAGAAGATAGCAGCAGTGGCTAGGATGCAACAATTTGTAAATCTCTCCAGTTTAAACTACCTATGTGGTAAGTGAATGTCTTTCATTGGACTGCTCTTTATAGTTATTAGGAATTTTTTAGAGAAGGAGCCTACTTGATGGTCAATCTTGGGTTTTCCTGGCATGATTTGGGAATCATGGCTGGTCTATAGAACCTAGCTAATTCTCATTGAAGGTTGAAATACACATTGGAAGTTACTGGAGGTTATAGATATGAGAGTAGGTGGAGAAACATAATAAGAGAAACCAAGGATGCTGCACTGCATATGTACCTCTTTTATTTGGCAAGTGTAGTGGATTTTTTAACAATTTCTGTAAAATTTCACAGTAACCAAATATAAATTGAATAGATGATCTTGTAAAACTAACAATTCTTCTTAATAAGAGACCTTATGAGGACTCTGCTATTAACTCTGCTGAGAAATGGCAGAGGCCACTATCTGTGTCTATGTGTCTGGATGTGAGAAAAGAGGTCTGGAGAAGAGTGAAATGCAAATTGGCAAGGTTCTTTCTTTCTTTCTCTGTATAGATATTTAACCTATTCTTCGTTAGCCAGTTATACACCAGTGAAAAAACATTGACTCCAGTAGCGTTTATCCTTATTTATAAGGGTGTGATCAGAGACTCAGACCCATTCTTATTAAATGCCCGATCCTGAGCAGCTTGAATGTTCATTGGTTTCAGTAGGAATGAAGGGTGTTCAGCCCCTCATAGAACTGGGTCTTCTAAGACTTTCCAGTCTTAGGAACACTGGTAATATATTTCAAAGCTCTTTTCAGACATCTCTGACTTGGGTAACGATTACTTACCAAGCAGATCCATTTACATTACATCTCCCTAATGCAATGGTCATATTTTTCCCCATGAATGAGCTGTTCATGAGCAATTTCTCCAACATGTCACACAAAAGTATGCTGTCCATCAGCAAAGTGTTGTGCACGTTTTATGTTTCCACCCTATTTTTCCTTCATCAGACATATTTATGTTGTCCTAAGCAAGGCACATCCCACAGTCCATTAATGCTACATCTGCCTCTACATTTGTCTTGCCATATTTCAGACGGAAGGGAAGGGAAGAAAAGCACCTTGTTATAATTCTGATTTTGGTTTTGGAGAACTTCAATATTTCTGAGCCAGCATGATATTTATGGCTGTTCTCCAGCAGATTTTTTTTGCGGGGGAGAAGTTTAGAGTGTTTATTCTCTTCATAGCATTTGAAGGTCTAGACAGAGCGGCACTGCAAAGGGTGCAAAGGAAGAATACAAATACAAGAGCATCTTGAGCTTTACATGTTGCAGCATTGCAAGCACAAGGATGTGCTGGGTGAAGCAGGGCCGCCCCGCGGGGGGGACGACAAGTGGGGCAATTTGCCCCAGGCCCCGGCTCCCCACGAGAATATAGTATTCTATAGTATTGCAACTTTTTTTTATGGAAGGGGCCCCCGAAATTGCTTTGCCCCAGGCCCCCTGAATCCTCTGGGCGGCCCTGGGGTGAAGAGTAGGGGAAAGAAAAAGAAGAGACCTCAAATTTCAACCATTAAAAAAGCTTTGTTGCCACTTTGCTCCAGTCCCGTTCCAGACGATGCAGAACTCGCATGCTGAAAGACTGTCTTTCCTGACAGTGATTAAGGGGAAATGCTAATTTAGTGAGAGGAGGAAGCTAGTAGAGCAGCCTGTGTGGAAGATCTTGAAATACTTTTTTTTTTTAATCACAAAAAAAATCAAAGTGGAATCAATAGACAACCATTTCCTCCCACATCCCCCCCAAATCAAGCAGCATCACTGGGAGTCCTCCTTTAGTTTCTGTCCAATAGACTGACCATTGTAGTGGAGAAAAACTAGACTCAAAGTATAAGAGTGTGATGCAGTCCTGTTTTTGTCCTGACATTTCTGTGAGGCAACGTGTGCTTTGAATGAAGTATTAACAACAATGTGACCAACCTGAGGCCATTTAAGTTCATGAGGCTGCATTTCTCCTTGCAGTGCTGGTGAAAGTAAACAACAGTATTATAAATTTTGGTCATGCCCTGGTATTGGTAAGTATAGTTTCTGAATTTGCCATATGCTCGCATTGAACTGGAACAGCAATGCATACACAGCGAAATTGTCTAAACAGTCGGTTCAACCTCAGTACTCGCTGTCAAAATTATGATCTACACGATTCATTCTGCTAACCACAAGAGGGGTTTTGTTTGTCAAATGAAATAATGTGTAATTTGGTATATTATTTCGGAAAGCATATTTTCAATATGCTACCACAGGCCTGGAGACTGAAGCATCAGATTAGTGGATAATGCCCTACAGTTTCCTTTGGCAACAATGATTCAGCATTAGATAGGAGGCAAAATTGTCCAGAGGCATCAAATCATAAAAACTGCAGAGGGGAGACTTTACTGAGCCAAATTTTTGAAAGCTGATTCTCAGAGTAAAATCCTGATGCCACCGAAGTCAATGGGAATTTTGCTATTGACTTCAGTGGAGCCAGGATTTCACTCTTGATTTGAGAGCCCAATTTTGTGCACCCAAACTTTTGCACATTCTGTTTACATGTGCCACGTTGTCTGTGTGTGCACATCAAAACTTGGGATATGAATACAGATGCTTCCTGTGTGCATAAATATGAGGCTTTTCTGCATGGAAAAACTGGTATGTGAAAGACTCTGGCTGCAAGATATTGTCCACAAATTTTGAGGCTCCACTAAAGCACATTTGCAAATGTAGTTGCTATATTAGGTCATTCCCCATAGGTCATTAAAAGGTGCTGACTATAGAATGTTATGGGCATTTGGCCAGTAGAGATGGTCAACATTTTTTTGTTTAAAGCATGAAAACAAACTGCATTTGAAATCCATTATTCAGGGTTCAAAATGGACACTTTTAAATGTTTTGAAATATTTGGTATTTTTTTAATCAAAATCATTATTGATTTGGGTATTGAAATGTTTCATTTACCCAAACACCATTTTTTTGGCAAGCAAATAACTTTGAGAACATTTTGAATAATATTTTTGATGATGGTGATGGTCATGGACCAGGACCTCGTTATGCTAGATTCAGTACAAACGGGGGGGAGGAGAGACAACAGATGGATACAGACAGATAGCGGAGTACAAGGAACAATGAGCCAATATTGGTCAACATGACAGACAGTGGTGTTAGCACACCAGCAACCTAACCATGGTCAAGTTTTTGTAGGCGTCATGAAACATGAGAGTTACAAAAAAAAATCACAAAATATTTCAACAATATTACAACAATATTTCATCTTTCAGGGGCGTGAAAAATCTGCAACCCTCAGAGACATGGTTCAGCCGACCTAACTCCTGGAGTAGACAGCACTAGGTCAACAGGAGAGGGAGTACCTATGCCTATGAGAGAATCCATCCTGTCTGTGCAGGTAGCGTCTACACTGAAGCGCTACAGTGGCACTGCTGGAGCAGCTCAGCTGTGCTGCTGAAGCGTTTTAAGTGTAGACAAGCCCTAATTCAGAGATATTGCTGAAATCTAAATAGCACCCAAAAAAAGTTCCACAATCCAGGATATAATTTCTTGTAAAATCATACTTTAAAATGTCAAACTTAGGGCTAGATTCTAAGACTCTTACTCGTACCGAGGCTATGTCTACACTTAAAACGCTACAGCTGCACCACTGCAGCTCTTCAGTGTAGATGCTACCTAAGCCGACAAGAGGGATTCTCTCATTGGTATAAGTAGGGTGACCAGATAGCAACCGTGAAAAAACAGGAGAGGGGTGGGGGGGTAATAGGCACCTATATAAGAAAAAGTCCCCAAAAACGGGACTGTCCCTTTAAAAACGGGACATCTGGTCACTCTAGGTATAAATAATCGACCTCCCCAAGAAGCAGTAGCTAGGTCAATAGAAGAATTCTTCCGTTGACTTAGCTCTGTCTACACCAGAGGTTAGATCAGCTTAACTAAGTCACTCAGGGGTGTGAATTTTTCATGCCCCAGAGCAGTGTATCTGGGTTGATTTAACTTTTTTAGTGTGGACCAGGCCATAGCAATGCAGGACTCCAATGTAGGCACATACCTACTGGGTTTTAGGAGACGTTTGCATCTCTCACCGCAATTGATAAACAGTTTAGAATCTGAATTTGAGTGGCATTAACTAAAGAAGAACAAAACAGGATCAGACAAACGTTAAGTACCCATAAATTACATGTACATCCTCATTAAGTCCCCTTTATGCTGTCAGAGGAATGTGAAGGGGCCTAAGTGTAAGTGAGAATCAGACCCTTGGTCTTTATTCTTAGAGTGTTGTTGTATCTTGCACTTCAACATAAGAAAACATGGAGGGTCTTGTTCCAAAAAGATGCAATATGGGTAGTAAAATGCCTGTTTTACCTGTTGCTCTCTTTTTCTCGAAATATCCCTTCTTTGCATGCCCACTTTAAGGCCCTCTCATACTAAGGAAATAAAATCCAAATCAGCCCAAAATCCAAATCAGCCCAAAGAGCCTGAAAAGCAATAACACGGGAGTCTGCAGCGAGTTCATGGTATTTAAATTCTGCTAGTCCTAAACCTTGACCTGGATTCTACCAAACGTCTCCGATTGCTTGCTGTTTATTAACTCCAGCTGATGAGTTCAGTTAATTAGCTAATGCATGGGTAGCTTGTTATAAATAGCAAGCAAAACAGTGTGGGTTTTTTTCCCCCAGCTTCTTCAAAAGAAAAGGCATTTTTGACCAGAAAGTTTTACTTGTAAATGGAGGCCCAAATTTAATTTCAGATAGTGTTACTCCACCTTGTGCAAGTGATTTGTCTTGACACTGCACCGACTACCCACACACAAAAAGCCCTTTATGAGTTCCACGCCAAAGAGCCTGAAGTATTTTTTGCTTCTCTGAAAATGACATTTCGTCCTTTTTTTTTTTTTATCACCTGAACATTGGTCTTAAAATCACAGCACGCAAAGGCCCCATGTGAAGTGGGGAAAGGCATTTCGGCATCTGCTTAGACCCCCAAACTGAAGCGCCAGTGTGCTTAAAAAAGCTTGTATTTAAAGGCACTGCAGCTGCACCAGCTCATATTTCATCCAGCCACCAATTTCCTTTTTCCCCTGACAAACAGGCCTCAGAAAGAACGCAGGCCAGAAATTCTCCACGTTAGCGAAACATTTCCTCTTTCCCGTTCTCCCTTCCATTAACATTATTACACTGCTCCTGGGAAAAGCTGACTTTTCCAATCCAGGCAGCATATTTCTTTCTTTCTTTCTTTTTTGGGGGGGCAGTGCTAAGAAAAGCATTGAGGGGAGGTGGGAAGGGCAGCAAAGGAAATATGGGGGTGAAGTGAATTATAACATTTCTTCAGGAAACATACTCTCTCTCTCTCTTGCACACAAACGCACAAAATTAATGACTCCTTGTCTCTTTCCTTCACTAGCTATGGCACAAGTTGAAAAACACAGACATACAAAAATCACTGACAGTCTCCTTCCCGGGGATTATATGCTCAATCGAGACTCAATAACTGTTTAAAGCCTATTTGACTAGGATGGTGCTTAAACTCACCACAGACCTAACTGCAGCCAATTCTACCTAAGACCTTGTCTTTAACTGATTAATAAGCCTTAATCTGCAGCCCTCAGGATATTATGTTTTTCTAGACATCCAACGTCCCAGAGATAGGGCTGCACATTCTGTTACATGCCTGATGTATACCACCTTTATTTAAACCATTCAAGACCCCACATTGCAAAAGATATCCTATGACAGTTATGACCTTGTGTGTCCCCCCTCCTTTACCACCCTTTCAGATACTGCATATACTACGATCGTAGGAAATTTGTGCTGCTTATGTAGAGCCAATGTCAGACCTGGTTTAGAAATGAGCAGCCATATTGGATGTCAAGAGGGTTGCACTCACTTACACCAGGCATGATTTTGGCCAGTGACTTTTTATTTTGTCCTGCTGTTATTTTTTTCCTTTCTGGAGAGCTGTAACAAAAAGTCACACTTACCTAGAGAAGTGCAAATCCCCACCCTATGAAAGCCAATGGCAAAACTCCCACTGATTTGAACAGTGCCTGTATCTTAGAAGAGGACGACTAGAACAAAGTGCCCTGTCTACAGAGCAGAACAGCACATAGGTAATGCATTGCTGACTGAACCATGGTATGTGTGGGCAAGGGGAGAAGGATTGCGCTTCCATGATTATAGACTTGAACTTTATGTTGTCCCTGGCGATGGGCCTGGACCAAAATCCTGGATCTAAACAGCCCTAAACTTTGGTAAAGTTTGCTTCCAGATTTGGACTTTATGGATCGGGCCTACCTCTAATGCCTGGGTGTTTAAGGCTTTGTGTAATCTCGCTTTACTTTTTACCAAAAACACAACAATTTTCAGTTTTTGGCTAAAGATATTTTGTTTTTTAGCAAAAAACTGAATACATTTTGGGTTTTCAGTGTTTAAACAAGAAGTCAAAATTTTCCCCACAAAGCAGGGATTTTTAGTGAAAAATTTTGGTTAGTCAAAAACTCCATTGAAAAATGATTTTAGTGGAAAAATTTTGATTGATCCTAGTTGATACATCATTCCCATTACTCATCTTCCTGGATCAATTACACTGTGTCTTAATAATCGTGCTCTGAAGCTGGGCCAATCCATACAACTATTTGGAAAGCTAATCTAGAAGTGGATGGAAAATGGTTTTTACATCCTATGAGTATTTTCAAGATTTTGAAAAATTTCCCCATCCTGAATTGGGACAAAAATATTTAAATCTTGAAAATTATCAGAAACTGATAGACCCCTACAAAATTTGGATCAGGTCAATCAAAACTTTTAATTTCAATAATTTTAAAAGGTTTTATTTCAATTTTGATTTTTTAAATGTTTAACCTTTTTTTTTTAGTATAAATTTACTAAAATTTCTAAATACAAAATTGCTTTGAAGAAAAAAAGGAGAAACTTTCCATTTCAAAAGTATTGAAAAGGGACATTTTGATAATTTTGAAAGTTTTTTTTCATGATTGTTTCACATTAGGAGATTCACCAAAACAACTCTTTCCCACAGTTTCAGTTTCACTGGAAAATAACTGAACAGCTCTAATCTATACACTGTAGGCAGGGCCGGCGCTTCCACTAGGCGACCCTAGTGCGGCAGGATTTGGGGAGCAGCATTTTGCCGTCCTCAGTGGCAATTCGGCGGTGGGGGTCCTTCCTCTCTGTGTCTTTGGGGCGCTTTGAAGGTGGGTCCTTCACTCGCTCCAGGACCCGCCTCCAAAGCCCCCCAAAGACACGGAGCGGAAGGACCCCCGCTGCCGAATGCTCTGAAGAGGAGCGCTGCTGCGTAGGGCGGCAAAAACCCTGGCGCCGCTCCTGACTGTAGGACATTTCATTTCAAAGGCTTCTGAAGTGCTTTGCAGACTATGGACCCAATTGTCTGCTGCTGTAGCTCCATTGACGTACTTTGGCTGAGAATTTGGTCAACATATTGATGGAAAGCATTTCCACGTACCAGTGTTGATGAAAAACATTCCACCCATCATAGAAGTGCTGCCTCCTCTGGGTGGGATATAGAAGCAGTTTAAAGATAGGCAACAGTGTTACACAATAGTTTCAACAAAAGGGGAAGAACAAAACTTTACCAAGTTTAACCTAGATCTAGTTGAAAAATGAAATTTCATTAAAAATGTCAATTTTGTAGTTATTTCTATTTTGCAGGATTTGAAAGGGACCCACATTTCATTTTTTCACGATATTTTTTGCAAAAAAAAAACATTTTTAGATAATTCGTTTTCAAAATCATAATAGAATGTTTTGTTGTATTAAAAATTATGTTTTCTCACTAAAAAAATTACATTGAAAATAATTATACTGATACAAATTTCACTTAAAATTTCATGAAAAATTAAACATTTTCATAATGTTAAACTTTTTTTGTGGAAAGCTTCATTTCTGAAAAAAAGGTCATTTTCCGAAGAATAAACTTTTAGCGTGAAAAATTTTGACCATCAATAATTGTATCTTGTTTTTCCACAGTCCAAGCTGGTTATGTAAAAAGTCAGTTAAGATATATACATTAAGTAAAGTGCAGGAGCAACATAATATGGAGCAAAAGCATTAGACATAGACAGACTCAATTAGACAATCTGGTTAATTCTTTGATTATATCAGAGTACTATAAACCATTCACTTGATTGAATCCAGACAAACTGCCTCAACACAATCCTTGACTCAGATTTATTTATCTAAATTTACATTGCAACAGCTACCACAAAAATTACAAACTGTGGTTTGGGTTGATTTTTTTCCCCTCCCTCATGTTTACATGGTCTTCAAGGGAAAAATAAAATGGTTATGCCCAGAGAGACTTTGCTTGAATTATTCTCCAGAGTAGCATTTTAGCAGCTTTTATTTACAAACATAGCCTGCATGTGTTTCATCATGTCTGGTTTAAGATTTTTATTTTGTGCCTTTCATAGAACAAGCATGGTTTATTACCTTTACGAATGTGACCAGGCTGGGAACATGCTAACTGACTGTTAGAGTCTTAAGCCAAGATTTACATCGTTGTGGATAGAAGTTCCAAATCTGGGATAGATGACACATCTGTGTGTTAATACACAATCAAAATCGTATCTGCTGTAATGAGAAGGAGCTCCTGTTCCCACTCTCAGGAGTTGTCAATGATAGGCTTTCATTATCAGAGATGTTACCTGGGAGAAATCTCCCTGACTTTTTAGTAAGACTTTATTCTTCCCTCTCTCTCTCTCTCTCTCTCTCTCTCTCTGTAAGATTTTCAGTTTAATAACAACTGTGAAAGTAAAGAAACAAACACATTCCTGGACCCAGATACTGAGTGACCCTCAGGGAAATCAGTTAAGGTTATTCATGTCCTGAGATGGCAGGATCATCCCCCTAGTATTAATCAGTTCAAAGAGTCGACACATTTCAGTTTTTCTTTGTATTAAATTTACCCATCATCTACCAGTTGGACAGTAACCCTGATACTCTAGCACTTTGGAACATCTGAGTTAATAGCTTTAACTTCCACCTATAGGGTTCTGGCAAGTGAGCTTTGCTTTTCATCTTTTTGTTTTATTTTAAAAACTCAACAACTCTTGATTAAACCTTGATTAAAACTTAACTAAATTTGATAGACATCCAGTTAGAAAAAATAAAAGCTGTTGATAATAAAAGCTGATAATAAAAGCTGCACAAATCCCCCTGAAATTAAAAAGGAAAAAACGAGATAAAAGGAGAGAGGTGTTCTTTGCTGAATAGTTTTCTAATTACACCAAAGGTGGCCACAGAAGGGACAATATCAAGAGCAACACCACACCTCAGTTGTTGAGGTTAATTTGGTTGATATTCTCCAGAACCTGGAATCTCTAGGAGTAATGGGACACACAGCAGTAGCAGTGGATATTAAGTTCAAATTTAGTGGTTTCAATTTTTTCCATTATGTTTGAGTCCTGACATATCTTACATGTACTGTAGGAGCTAAAAGGACCATTTGTTTTTTCAGCTGACTTTTTGGAGCTGGGCAGACCTGTGAGATGCACCATAAATGGATTGAAAAAGGTGAGGTTTATGAACTGCAAAGCAGTGAGGAAGTTTTCCAGGAAACTATGCAAAAGCCTGCTTTTGACAGTCTACTTGAAAAATAAATACTACAAATTCCTTCAGAAAAAAAATTGACCTACTATTGTCCTCTTGGGTTTTCTTCTTTTAAATTGAGAGTTTGTTCATTTGATATATATAATTTCACACACACACATTATGAAGATAGTGCAGAATTTGCAGAAATCCAAGACCTGATCCAAATCTCACTAACACTAGTATAATTCCACTGATTTCAGTGAAAGTATTTCTGATTTTCCCTGTGAGACAGAGGAGAATCAAACCCCTAATCTTCACTTAGTCCTATAGGCCTTATTCAGAAACAATGTAAAATTATTCAGAAACAGTAAAATATGTTACCTGGGTGGGTCAGGGGATTGGAATGGTCTTTGGAGCCTTTTGCCACTAGTTCAAATCTGTTCCAGCCACAGCCCAATGAAGTCAATAGGAATGTTTCCATTGACACCAGTGGGTTTTAAATGAGTACTCAAGTGCATAGTAACAAAGGACTCAATCTGGTGAGAAAATTAATCTGGATGCTTCATGAGCAATTTTGAAATTGTTTTGTTTTTTCAATATTTTGGGGGAGGGGGAAATTTCAAAATTTTCAGATTTGTCATTGAAAAAACATTTTAAAAAACTGATTTTTTTTTGTTTCTGTTTTTTATTTTTTCACATTATTGTTCGCTTTTCCCCAAGAGCAATCTGTTGTTACTTTTTACATTTTGCCGATGAAAAGGGAGGGCAAACTGAAGAGCTAGAAAGGAAAGAGGAAAATCCAAACCTGATTTTTGTTTATCTGTTGGTTTTTTTAATCAAAAAATTGGAAATGTTTTTAAACAACCTTTTTTTATAAGAAGACAGTTTTTCAATGAAAGAAAAAGTTTGGGATGAAGGTTGACCAGCACTAGCTGTTACCCTACCGGCCTGCTTCATAACATGAATGACTCAATAGCTGACCAGTTTGGTTATGTGAATGAGTTGGTAGCCTCATTCCATTTCCAAATACACAGGTGTCCACAGCACAAAAATCACCATTACAATGGACAGAAACTTGCTCTTTTTGACAGCCAGAGCATAGAAAATGAATTACTCTCGTACCCCTGGGGCCACCTTCCAGAATAGGATTCTGGGGCAGTACCATACTTGTTGCCAGTGTACGCTCTTTTCAGATGCTATTCTCTATAATTCACTTGCAGGCAGCTTCTTTACTGAATTGATAGGTATTTGGATATGGTGATGAATGTGGTATTAAAAAGATATGAGAGAGACAAGGTGGGTGAGGTCATATCTTTTATTGGATCAACTTCTGTTGGTGAAAGAGACCAGCTTTTGAGCTACATAGAGCTCTTCTTAGAGTACGTCTACACTACCCGCCGGATCGGCGGGTGGCGATCGATCTATCGGGGATCGATTTATCGCATGTTGTGTAGACGCGATAAATCGATCCCCGATCGCTCTCCCGTCGACTGCTGAACTCCAGCTCAGCGAGAGGCAGAAGCAAAGCCAACGGGGGAGCGGCGGCCGTCGATCCCGCGCCGCGAGGACGCGAAGTAAGTGATTCTAAGTCAATCTAAGATACGTCGACTTCAGCTACGCTAGTCTTGTAGCTGAATTTACGTATCTTAGATCGATTCCCTCCTTCCCCCCCAGTGTAGACCAGGCCTTAGTGTCTTTAGAAGCGTTATTTAAAAGATAGACTGACTGGTGTCCCACTCAACCTTCTGTTGCTAATGAAGAGGAAAACAACTCCCTCCATATTTTTCTTCCAGGCTTTATCAGAAAGATAAATTAACAAACCGTATGTGTTCTAAATTGTACAGTTTGTAACAAAGGAAAGTTGGGTTGTCTGAATTATTTGACGATTGTGCTGCTAAAGTGGCTTTGCAGATGATCAATGAAGGTACTAAAATCTTTTCCATGATCACTATTTGGTGCTAGTTTGTTATTGTTGTTTTGTTTTTAATTCTGGGTGGGCAAGGCTGCTTTTCCTCTGTCCAAACCGGGGAAAAAAAAAAAACCAGGATGGCTCTCCCTATGGTTTTCTGGTTAACTGCACACATCTGGGTTTCATATCAAAAGAAATAAATATCAGACCTAATTAATCCTCAGTGGCTTCTGGGTATGGACTCCTGAGCAGTGCAGCCTCTAATTACAGTTTAACCAGGCATGGTGACAGCGTAAGCTGCATCAGCCAGGCTCTGGATTTGATGCCGTATATCATCTTCTAAATGGAGAGAGAGAGAAAGAAAGAGAAGTATTTGTTTAAAACTTTGTCAAAGTCCTTAGAACTACATTGATTTACACCAGCTGAGGATCTGGCCCATCTTGAAGCTATCTAGGAAGAAAAAAAAATAGAACAAATACATGTCATACTAATTTGCTTTTGTGTTATGCATAGCGGAACGTCCAAATAGCACCACCTCATGCTTTTTGCAATTTAAGGCCACTTTTAATAAACCACAGCCTTAATGCAAATTGCTGAAATGCAGATCTTGAAATTATTTGTATGGGAGTACAATTATATTTCCTTTCAAGAAATGCAAACTTTCTGATTTATTAGTCCTTTATAAAGGATTATTTATAACTGATAACCTGTGTAATGATTTTACCAGAAGATAAAGTTCCTATATTGCAGACAAAGGGATATCTAGACAGCAGTATTCTGATTAGTTTTACATCTTTTCTAATTCAAGTAATTTAAAGATGGAGTTTGGGGATTTGCTGAGCGGCAATAAAACATGTCGGGAAAGGGGTCTGTTATATGTTTTATAACTCTAAAGCCATCTTTTTTTCCCTCATGTCTTTAAAACCATTTTGATTTGCAAATATATGAGTGAATTCAGAGCAAATAAAAGTAGAAGCACTGTTAACACTGGCTTTGGTACAGGCAGGCTCTGTGCAAATTTTCCCTCTCTGCCAATGTACCTCAATCCTGGCTTGCACTAACCCCTGTTATTCTAGTCCTCGATTTATCCAGAGCAAAGGCTGCCAACTATACCAAATTATGGGGCTGATTTTTTTTTTTTCAGTGAGGACTAATGAGACCACCAAACTTATTTTCCCTCCGACCCAGAGCCAGGATTTGAACTGAAGTCCCTAGAGATGCAAACATAGTATATTAACCAACTCTGAAACCACCCCCCTGCCACGTAAAGTCACACCCAGGAGGGTTTTGTGGTGCTAGGCAGCAGAGTTTTTACATGGCTATCCATATATTACAGGATATTATTTTTCCAGCACAGAATATTTCAAACATTTCCAGTGAACTTTTTTCTCTTCTTTTTTTTTTAATTTATATTTTACATATAAAAATCAAAGGAATAAAATTAAACCACAAAAATATACATTAGAGAAACAAAAGCAAGGGGAAAAAAAGACTTTGAAGGCTGAAATTACAACCTCCTTGCTCTACCATGCTGTCCCTAGGTATTGCACAGACTTCTATGTAGTCAAAGATCTTACATAGCATATATTATGGGCTGTGATTCCTTGCATTTAGGAGTTAATCACACACCCTTTTGCATAGTCTAAAAGATACAGTGCACCATCTCAACACTAAGGCCAATGGAATAATCACAACAGGAAAATATAATAATAGCACTTATATATTGATAGCTCTTTGCATTTTCACAGTGCTTTACAAAGATGAAAGGCCAGATGGGACTATTAGATCATTTAGTCTGGCCTCCTGTATAACACAGCTCATAGAATTTCATTCAATTACCCCTCTGCTGAGCCCAATCACTGGTGTTTGACTAAAACATATCTTCCAGAAAGACACCCGACTTGATCTGAAGACTTCAAGAGATAGAGAATCCAGCACTTCCCTTGGTAGATTGTCCCAGTGATTAATCACCTTCCCTGTTAAAACTGGTACCTTATTTCTAATATGAATTTGTCTGGCTTTCACTTCCATCCGGAGGCATCCCATGGGGCAGGGCATGAGAGGTCACAGATTTGGGGCTTGCTTGTACTGAGCATGCTCTCACAGACTGAGCATGCTCAGTAACACTCTGAAGCCAGCTGCCCTCACTCTGCCCCATCACTATCGGCAGGCACAGGTCATCTCTGCTTCTCCCCATTGGTTCTTGTTAAACCTTTCTCAGCTAGGTTAAAGAGCCTTCCAGTACTTCAGCACTTATTTTTCCTATTAGGTGGAGAAAGTGGTTGGGGTTCAACTTGAGGTTAAAGCACTGGACTGGCACTCAGGAGATATGAGTTCAGCATTTGGCTTTGTCACAGACTGTCCCTGGGACCTTGGACAAGTCACAAAAACGTTCTGTGCCTCAGGCCCCCATCTATAAAATGAGGATGGAGAGGGGTCTTTTCACCCTGCCTCTCCAGTGCAACCATGCAAGGACTAGCCACAAGATGTTCCTAATTTATTAATCTGGAGTATGTTGCAAAATGGGACACATTTTCAAAAAATGTCTTCTAATGTGGAGTGCATAGGATTTTATATTTTTCTGAGACACATATTGCACTAATTGGCTAGTGTGTGTATTACTGCTCTCTATTGGACAAGAAGCTGAACTGCTCAGCTGAGTATCACTGGCCCTATACTACTAATAGCCAAAAGAGATTCACCTTTATCTGTCGATGTAAGGGCCTATGTTTTTGATTGTTTTATCCCAACAGTGGCTGTGCAATTCTCAATGGCCAAGGTAGGAAGCATTGTGACAAATGTGGGCTCTTCGGCTCTGTAGCAAATTATATTACTGTAAATGTATGCAATTAAAATAGAGAGCTTGGATGGATGAGTGAGGGCATTGATGATGGTACGTGTAACCCTTACACGTCTTGGTCACTTTCATAATAAGCACCATGGGTCAGGATTAAACACCTTCAGCTGATGACTAGTCAGTCCAGCCTCCAGGAAGATTAATGAGCTTTGATGGGTTGTGGCAGGTCTGGCAGATTGGCTGAGGGGAACCAGCAGGCTGCTTTTAAGCCCCGCAGCCACAAAAGGTTGCTAGAAGCTCTGTGCTTTGGCCTGCGGCTGTGATTGTTCTTGCTCCTTCATCAGCTCCTGTCCTGTTCCAGTCCTCCTCCTGCCTTGCTCTGTGACTGCTCCAACCCTGTTTCTGTCTTGTCCCTGAGTCTGGCTCTGATGCTTGGCTCTAGTTTGGGGTCCCTCAGACAGGTTCTAACCAGTGAGCATGACTGTCACCATGTGAGCCTGGCACCATGTACATTTAGAATACTGTATAAATGGCAATCAGTAATTAAGAACAGCTCACTGTTTTGAGCTTGACCCAGGTCAGCAGTGACTGAGAGTAATTTCCACCCTTTGGTGGCTGATGTAAAATGATCTGATGGTCTCAGCCCATTTTTTTTTGCAGACAGTTAGTTTGACCCCAAAAAGGAAAGAGTGACAGAGACTCCACTAGGGACTTTACTATTGCTATTGATTTTATGTGGAAAGTGCCCAGATACTTTGGTCATGAGCAACAGTATAAAAGTCTGATAGAAAATGAATAATTGTTCTTCTCTTTCTCTCTCTCTCACACAGACACAAAACATAGTAGTTCTCTTCGCAAAATACATTCTCGCATTGGTACTCATTGTTATTCCTGCTGCTAGTTTTAGCAGAGCTTCCAAAGGCTGAATTACTCTCTTAACCATACAGATGTTTCCTTCTATCAGGGGTGAGGTAGGGGGCAATGGGAGGAAATTTCACAGCATCACTATGCCTGGTCTATACAGGCCTGTGCTCTTGATCCAGGATCTTTCCCTAGCATTGGTTTAATTTAAAAATCCTTTTAAAAAGAAAGAAATTGAGATCAAATGATGTAAACTATTACCCCATTGCTTATGTGCTGCAAGAGATCACCTTATCTTCCAGAATATGAAGGGCTATCACACAGCATTGAACAGCTCTTGACAGGGCAGAATCTCAGCCGTGCACATTTTGTAACAGCTTCCTCACTGGAAACAAAAAACTATTGGTGGAAGAAATAGTTGTTGAAGAAAAGGTCATTACCAGGAAGCCCATAAAATGCTACTAATTTTCCTCTATCAGTCCTCCTCAGCTGATAAGACCTATTAGACCCTTAAGTTTTGTTTACACTGCTGTCTTTAAGTGGTCACTTATCCACTCCTGCCCTGTGTATCTGCCTAAGGGTTTTTTTTTTTTTTTTAATATTCCACTTTTTCTTTCACTTTAATAAACAGCACCAGTCCTGATACCAAGATAGGAAAATCTGACCCCTTCAGTCCTTCACTCTAGGTGTAACAAGAAGTGCGTCCTCTAGTAACATGTAGAGAGTTCATTATGTTAGACGAGAATAGAGTCAGAAAATGTGTCTATTGTCTCAAAGTGTGTTTCCTTAAACTCTAATGGAGGTTCAACGAAACCCACATTTTAGAGCATGTTTTTACTCTAAATACCAGAATACTAAGACACGTACAGTTTATCCTGAAGGCCCAGTCTTGCACTCAGGAAAGTCAGTCACAAAACTCCCATTGACATCAATGTGAACAGGATTAGGCCCTAACATTTTAATGACCTAAGGACCATATTCTAACCCCATTCAACACAGACAACTCCCAAAAGCACCCAGGTGACTCTTGAGTGGGTAAAATATGGTCCTACTATACTAGAAGGCCAAGTAAGGTGGAAGCAGCTCCTATTGAAGTAAATTAGAGTTGCAACTCTGGAAACTGAGGACTAAAAAGGCCCCAGACATATTGGTTTAAAGAAAGCAAGCAAGACTCTCATCCTGAAGTCCTTCCTTAGTCTTGGCTAAGTACTGCTTACAGTTACACTAGATCTACACTGCTGTGAGAGCATATAGTGTCCCAGGGGGAACTGTGCCTGAGTGAAAACTGCATTAGGATGTCAGGATTTGGTCTCAGACTTTCTGAGGATATACTTTCACATATATGCTTTCTCCATCCCATTGTTCTTCAGAAACTAGTTTTCTTCTGATGACTTTTCTAATTTATACCCTGCATCCAAGGAAAAAGAAACCCAATCAAAAGGTTTCCTTACCTGTAGAGATATGAACTATGGAAACCTCATCCACTCTTACTCCTGACGTGTTGAAAGGTTTCAGTCTAAAACTTGCCATGTTTAACATTAGTATGATATATCCATTGTAATGTATGTACAGTCACCAGGTCTCTATAAATAATTCTATTCTGGACATTTGGAAGAAGTTCCTAGTGTCATCCTTTCAGGAGCTTGCAGAAGACAATGAACCACAGTATTTTGAAAGCTACATATTGACGCCTAAATTACACCACCTCCTTTCCCGAAAATAAAGAGACTTTATTCTATTGCCAATCCTTTCACGTTCAGACACTAAGAAGCACTTTGATCTATTGATTACATTACCCTGCAACTAAGGGCTTTACATGAAATGTTTTTGTCGTGCTGACAAGTTTTCTTGCATGATAGGAATGTTTCTTAAACTGCCTGCTGGTTGCAAAGAAAATTTGCTTTGACTATCAATGTGTAACAAACTGAATTCACACCCATGATTTCAGTTTTGCTCCTCTAGCATGCCAGGTGATAGGCAGCCTTGCTGAGCTTGTTGAATCATTTATACTAGACATGCTTCCACAAGCCATGTAAACAGAAAATCTTGTCTATTCTATATAAGTTCTGAAACTGCCCTCATCACCTCATTATTGGAGCACCCATTTTGCTGCCAAAACAAACCATTATAGGGACACAATAGAAAAGTATGTTCTTCATATTAGAAGCATAGAAAACAGCACCAGTTCAAGAAATGTTCAGGATTCACAAACATTTTCTGAAGTTATCAACTGGTCATCCAAATGTTTGAGAACAATGGCAAGCATGGTCACGCATAGAATTCCAGTCCAGCCCAATCACTGGTAATTTGGCCTAACTGGATCTTTTTCATCATTGGATCAGTTGTAATCAATATCAGACTTTCATTTTGTCCTTTTATTAAGTTTTATATTTAACATATAAATTCTTGTGTCCATGAGTGGAACTGATTGGGGGAGGAATGGGGCAAATATTTTTCAGGAAAAAATATAATTTCCTGACCAGCTCTTCCCGGGAGTGCCACTCTTAAATCTGTGGCAGTGTTTTGACTCTAACTCACATGTGCAAGGGTTTGTAACTCAAGTGTAAAAATGCGCTCTTGGCTGGCACTGGGCATATGAGGTTTTTTTCAAATTCTAAGGGGCTATTACATTTTTCTTAACCTACACACATACACAATCAAACAAAAGCCCTCTCGTTGCCTTCAAAGGGTGTTTTCACAGTTCTCTCAATTTCGAGAACTAAAATTGAAAATAAAGTTAATGGCTGCATATGTGATCAAATATCAAAATGAAATTTTGTGCCTATCGTTGGCCAGATTCACCAGTTCTCTCTGCCTGGTTCTTTGCCCCATCATACCAGTGAATGACTCCATCTAGGTACTTCTATGCCCCTCATCACCATAGTGTCTGAGTGCCTCACAATCACTAATGAATGATCTTCACCATATCCCTATGAGGGGGATAAAATTATTCCCATTTTACAGATTGGGAACTGAGGCACAAAGAGGTTGTCAGAAAGGAAGCCAGTGGTAGACTCAGGAGTTGAGCACAGATCTACAGGATCCCACACCAGTGCCTCAACCACAAATCCATCCTTCCTCTGCTCTGCTGGGCTAGATCCACAAAGGGGATTTAGATTCAGTATTGCAATGCCCACTAGCATTCTGCTGCCTAATGGAATCCACAGCCCCAAGTTAGATGCCCAGGGTCCCCAAACAATGCATGGGGATATTATTGGTGGAAAATTAGGCACCTAGGGAATTTAGGCAGCTAGTTAATTGGGAGGAGGGAGATGGGGTTGAGGGTCTAAATTTTAGACTTAGGTACCCAAAGTGGCAGTTATGTGCCTGTAATCCCTTTGTGGATCGAGCCCAATACCCTTTTTACAGATCTATTAGTGACTATTCAGCGGCCTGAATTCCCCTAATGACTAATGTGATATTTTTAAAAAAAAAATCAGATTTATAAAAGCAAAAATGACCCAGCCTCCCAGACCGCTCTCTTCTGCTTTCCTTCTGGCTTTAAAAATAACGTTGAAAGGAAAAAGTAGTAAGGCAGTAGTGGCATCAAGCACCTTCATCTGACAAAGTAACAATATGGGTCTGGCTTAAATAAAAAATTTTTTTAATGAAATCAGAGACATTTCTCACAGCTGCCAAAGCCTACCTGACTCGGCACTTTTTGAAGGAAAAAAATACCACGTTAAATTGTTTATTAAAATGGCCTTTACATTTCAGAAGTGGAGATTTATAACTCTCACATGAAGTAAAAGAATAGCTTGGCACTTGAATTCTGGTTTTGTTTGTTTGGTGGATATTGCTGAGATTATCGTTAAGATCCGACTAATTTGTCATTCTGGTTTGTGCATTATAGCTAATGACGCCAAGGTCAACATCAAAGACTGCTGGCCATTCGCTATTCCATACCTTTTGCAAAGACCAAAAATGGGGACTGAAAGATTGGCTCCATGCCACTAGACCTTTGGAACTACTTTGAAGACAATAAAATCACGTGGATTTGCCAGCAAATTTGAGCGTCTGTCCAATTTCGTCCTGTTTATTAAACTAGCCAATACGTAGTTAAGGTGAGATTGTGTAGCTGTTCTGCATGCTCAACTGTTATCTAATTCTAATTCTGAGAGAGACTTACAACTCTTTCTCCAACAGAAGCAATTAGAGTCATTGCTGTCATTAATTTGATGCTTGAGGGGGTACAGTGTACGCTGGTGATAAAGGAGATTTAAATCTCACCTTGTGCCAGCATGCACCCCAGAGGAAGCTCCAGGTCAGCAATGCACTTAAGCACATGCACAAATCAATTCCTCTCCAGCAAGGCACTTAAGTACATGCTTAACTTTAAGCCCATGCTTAAATCCCATTAAAGGGAATGGGACTTACTCATTGCTTAAAGGTAAGCATGTGTTTAAGTGTTTTGCTGACTAAAGATGGTTTGCTGAATTGGGGATGAAGAGAAAGCAGGCTGCATGTCCACTGTGTTTTCACAGGAATTCCATGTGAAATGAATTGGCAACTATTTCCCAAACTGTGGTCAACGTTCTCAGCTGAGATAGATCAGCATAGCTCCATCGAATTCAAGGATGGAGAAGCTGGCTCAGTGCTTCAGCTAGTTCATCTACACAGCGTAATTAATAACAAAAAGACAATGCCATTGGGTATCTAGATTCTGAACATACCGTTGTTTCAGATTATGCCACGTTACCACAGGAACTATTAAACATAAGACCTACCTCAACATAATAACAATAATACTTAGAATGTACATAGCCCTTCACATATTCACAATACTATACATAGATATATTAGTCTTTACCAAAATGTAATTTAAAAAATTGGATTGGGGATCTGTTTTTACATCATACAATTCCACTTGATGTAATAACACAGTTGTTTGTAAATGTCAGATTTTGGTAAATTCTTGAATTGAAAAATTTCATACCTGTTTGATAGGGGAAATTAGAGGGTGTCATTGATTGTCAAATATCCCGAGCCTCCACAGCTTCTAGCTTCTCCAGGCACGTAGACATTGTCTGATTTGCTAATGTGCGGTGTATAGAAACCTGTTGTTAAAATGACAAGCTATCATAGGTGCTGGAACTAGGGATGTGGAGGGTGCTGCAGCACACCCTGGCTTGAAGTGGTTTCCATTATATACAGGGGTTTACAGTTTGGTTCAATGGCTCTCAGCACCCCCACTTCCAGCACCCCCGCAAGCTATCCTTTTAAAAGTAAGGGGTTTCCTGGTCTGGCTTGCAGGCTACTGGGAAGAATGCGAGCTGAGTCTCGTCAGTAGTCAGTCTGCAAAGAGCCAGCCTAGAACAACGTGGGGTGAGTCAGTCCACTGTGCCTTAGGGAGCAGCCTGCTTTGTCTATCTCTGGTTTTGGGTTCTTGTGTGCTAGGGTTCTGGATTCTAAGTAATAAAGTAGTGTTACACTGCAAACTTCTCAAAAAAGTGTTTTATGTTTTTATCTTACTTCTCTGTATGTCACGAACATAACACCATTATAGTCCATACGAAGCATTTATAGCTACCTTTTAAAATTTTGATCTATCTGTACAACTAACCCACTGCAAAATGCATCTCCCCAAATATATGTTGCCCATTTTCCACACAGATTTAAAAAATGTGTACAAACCCCTACTTCTGCAAGCTCACACAAATAGGCAAACCCATGTATCTGTACAGAATGCCATTGACCTCCGTGCCTCCGCAACTGGGAGAGATGTGTTTATTTACATATAATTGTATATACTCCATGAGGTGTGGTGTGTGTGTGTGTGTGTGTGTGAAGGGTAAAACAGAAATAAAAGAGGGTGAAATGGGAAAGGTAGAGTATTCATAGATTAGAAGGCCAGGAGGGACCATTGTGGTCATTTAGTCTGACCTCCTGCATAACACAGGCCATAGGACTTCCCTGAATTAATTCCTGTTTGAACTAGAGCATATATTTTAGAAAAACATCCAATCATGATTTTAAAATGTCAAGTGATGCCATTGAACAGTGTTTTCTTTCTTTCTTTCTTTCTTTCTTTTCAATTATGAATAGATTATAAGTGTAGCATTTTGGAGATATGGAAAGGAACTACTCCAGACCAGATGTGCTGGCTGCATATGAAGGGCAGGCCATAGTACGTTAGTGGTTTAAAGTAACAGGAAACCTGAGCAATATCATAAATCAGGATTTTCTGACTAGATTTTTTTGTACAGACTATAACAAAATGTATTGAATATCTTGAGTATGTGAGAGCCTCCAACCTACCAAATTACCAGGTTCTGCCAGTGAAAGGCACACTAATTTGAGGCTGGCCTCAAACTTAAAATTGTTAAACAAAAAATTAGGTTTCAGCATTTTAAGAAAAATCAGCTTGGAGCCCAGCACTAACAGGACCCTAAGGATTTAACTAACTGCAATGAAAATACAGACAGACAAATTTCTTGACTTTCTAAGCTCCTGAGACAGATTTCCGCTTCTGGATCTCAACAAGGCATACAAGTTCTGCCATAAGTGACAGGTTACTTACTGGAGGGTGGATTTCCCCCCCCCCCCCACACACACACTCTTCACGCATTCAGTCAAATTCTGGTCCTACTGAAGGGAAAGGGAGTTTTGCCGTTGACTTCATTTGGACTAGAATTTGGCTTGTTATCTTTTTCATTCATTTTATTTATTCATACACACAGTTAACCGAAAACTAGCCTACAACACAAACACTCTCTCTCTCTCTCACACACACACACACACACACACACACACACACACACACACACACACACATTATTACCAGTGTAGATTCCAGTTATACAAGTGGTAGCAAGCAGAGCAGGTCACCTACACACAGGCCCGACGACAGGGGGAGGCAAAGGGGACAATTGCCTAGGAGCCTGGGCGATCTAAAAGGGCCCAGGGACCCCTGGCAGCGGCAGTGGCCAGGAGCCCTGGGCCCTTTTAAATCGCCCGGACGGGCCGCAGGGCTCCTAGGAGTGCGTGGGGTGGGCAGCCAGGTGGGCATATGGAAACCCTGACCATTCTGGTAGAGTGTGCCCAGCAGCGCAGCCGGCAGCTCGCTGGGCAACAGCCAGCACAGGCACTGCACTGCCCAAATGTCAGGTGGACCTATCTAGGGGGCCCATTGACTGTCAGGGTACAGCGAATCGAGGCAACTGCTCTGAGCCCCACGGGCCACCGTGATTGGCCAGTGTGGTTGGTCCCTGAAGTGACGGGTCGGTCCCAGAAGTGATGGCTTCATCACTTCCACCCTAGACCCTGGTTAGGTTATTTTTTTAATGTCATTGTCTTTTTATAATTCTATTAAATGTATCTAAAGCCCAGGCTAACTGTTTCCTCCCCTTGTTCCACTTCTAAGTAAAGCATATATAATAAACTAAGTCCCTTTTTTCTCATAATCATCCAGATGATCTTCTGGGGAAAACCATGCCCAAGTGATGGGTTACTGCGGTGTCTTCATTTTGAGCATACTCTGGAAATTGGCTTGACATGCTGATATATTCTGCATGGGTAAGATTTACCCATCTGCAGAAGGACAGCACCAGACTTGAGTACCACATAAGTCCCATATAAGCTGAACTGGCTTCCCTCTCATTCACCCTAGTGTAAAATCAGGAGTAACTCCGTGAAGTCAGCAAACTTATGCTCCTATAAAATTAGTGTAGATTAGATGAGATGAAAGACAGGCCCATGAAATATCCTGCCTTACTGGTTTCATTGTAGTTATTGGTCTCAGATTCCCCCTTTCCCACCCCACTGTCCTCCCAAAAATATGTCCCCAGGTCTCCAAACTGCTGAGCCTTCTTATGCATCATTCTCTTAAGGCTTCAAGGCCATCGAATATGCTAAATACTGCACAGAGCTTCTGCTTGAAATGCATCCACACAAGCCTTCCTTCTGGGCTGTATTTTTTTACATTTTAATTTTTGGCAGTGCTATAGGGAGCAAGAGTGGCATGCAGCAAACATCATTTACCAGTGTGTGTAGCTTGGCACCAGAAAATAATTACTTCAGAGTTCAAAAACCTTCAAGGTGCTTTCTCTAAGCGGCTTTGCATTTAAGATGTGTAACAGTAAAAATGTCACTTTTGGATCCCATCCTGCAGACCAAAACAGAGTGCCTTCAGCTTTATGATTGGCAGAAAATTGATTGTTAAGCTTCAGGGAATTTCCAGCACAGCTGTAAAATTTCAGAAATACTCTGCGGCTGCAAAAAACTATAGAGAGTGGTTTTAATTAACTATACTCTCTCTTCAGCCCTCATCACCAGAAAGCACAAGCTTTCTGCTTGAGTATTAGCCATGCTTCATTTCCACCCACCAGAAACAGGTTAAAAAGTTATCTACTTTGGTTTCTTCCTGTCCCAAGCTATGCCTCAGGCACCACAGGGAGAAAAACAAGATGGTACAGATGCCTGTGAAGATATTTGGATCTGATTCTATTAATGTTCCATGCATTGCAAGTATTTAATCTCCACATAGTTCTTACGAAGTGGGCCAGATCCTGGCCCATCCCATTCCTATGATCGTTGACACAGATGTATGGGTAGATCTCTGACTCAGCTGCCTCGGTAAACCTCTGATGCAGTTGAGTCTCTGGCCCAGTCTGTGTATGTGACATTCCTAATTTGGCATTTTTTATTTGTATGAATGTACCATCTAGGAGCTCCAGTCGTGGATCAGGACCCTCTTCTTCTAGGAGCTGTACAAAGATAGAATAAAATGACAGTCCCTGTATGATGCCGACAGATGAAGTGCCAGCTCATGCCAAGGCCCCTGGGCCTCACTGAACACTGACAAATGCAGAGCTGGAAACCAGCCTGGCTCATCTCTGTGTTAGCATTGTTAGAACAGACGTTGAGTTGACAAGAATGTGTTTAGTGTTTAGACTTGATGAAAAGTTTGTAGGATGCTGCATGTATCGATCTCACTGACAACACCTACAGCCCAAGTTATGTTGAGTGTTTGCATTGTAAACCTCTGTAATTGTGTAACTCACCAAACAGGAACGAAGCATTAATTAATGTAAAGTGCTGGGCCTGCACACAAGAAGGCCCATTGAAACCAAATGAGCCACTGGGAAACATCAAAGGACAAAGACTCTGTTGAGTCCCCCCACACACACACACCGATGAAGAGCAGACAGGCGTCGACACTTGTTCCATTGGTTTGACCTCTGGGAGAAGGGAATAAAAATCCCTGACCAGAAGGAACTGTATCCTATGTTGCTTGGAATTTGGAGAGGGTAATATTTCTAAGCATAAGCAAGGAATCTCCAAGCTGCTTAGCTTGGGTTATCCCTCGAGGACGTAGAGAGCTTGCACATTACAGAAGCATCTATTAACACTGTAGTTCATTTGTGTGTGTACATTTACCTGCTTTAACCTTGTGAATAACTCATTTCTTTTTTCCTAGTTAATAAATCTTTAGTTAGTTCAATATAGGATTGGCTACAAGCATTGTCTTTGGTGAGAGACCTCAGGTACACTTGACTTGGGGCTAAGTGACTTTGGGACTGGGATTAACCTGAATATTGTTGTGATATTTGGTGTAAGGGACAATCTATCACAAAGGCAGGCATCCCTAGGTGGCAAGATAGAAGAGTACCCAAGAGGACCGTCTGTGACTCCACGTTAAGGCTGTTGCAGTGCTTGAGGAATTCACACCTGATACTTGGTTGGTGAAATCTAATCATAGAACACACAACCTGCTTCTTAACAGTCTGCCCTGAGGTTGGCACTCATTGTCAGGAGCCATTCTAGACAGGTTGACACCCTGGTCTAAGAGTTTACAATCTAGAGTATAAAACAAGAGACAACAGATGGAGACAGACAAGGGGGTGGCGGGAGTTCGAGGAAACAATAAGACAATGTTGGTCAGCATGATAGGCAGTGGTCTCAGATCACCAGATGCCTAACCATTGTCCACAGCATCATGGAACAAATGATCCTAATATTATTTAGTGTTCCTGTGAGCAACATTTCCTTTCATATCAACTGGAGTTTTGCCTGAATAAAGGATGAGTAAAATCTGAGCAATGTCTCCAGGATTTGTCTTGGCATCTGGATTTCACAAAACCTATGCAGGACTTTTAGTACAGATAGCACTGCCCAAAACTAGCTAAGTCTCCTGGTGTTGGGGTTGTTCTGAGCCAACTTGTACTGAAGCCAATGGAAAGACTCCTGTTGACTTCATCAGGGAATTGTATTGGTCCCTATTTCCTCATAAACAAACCTGACTCCTAATGTACTTAAATAACAAACTTACAGGTTTCTATCCTTAAAAGGCCACTGATTTTTCCTGAGTTCCCTTATCATTCCTCTGTCAAACCCAAGAAATGACTAAAGGTTTTATATGTATCTAGGAACAAACCTGACAAGAGACAATCAAAGATATGAGAGAGAGAGAGAGAAAGAAAAGCTGCCCGATAAAAGAAAGGCCAGTGGAAAATACACACATTCAAAGAGAAGCCATGGGGACTCTAAGGGCTTGTCTACAGTTGAAATGCCAGAGTGGTGCTGCTCTAGTGTTTCAGTGTAGACACTACCTACACTGACAGGAGCAGTATCCCATCAGCACAGGCAATCCACCTCCCAAAGAGGCAGTAGCTAGGTCAATGGAAGAATTCTTCCAACAACCAAGCACTGATTACATGGGGATTTCGGTCAGCTTAATTGCACTGCTTAGGGGTGTGGATTTTTCACACCCCTGAGCAACATAGTTGTGATGGCCTCGTTTTCTAGTGTAGATCAGGCCTAAGTCTCTACAATACAGGCATCAGCCCATATTATCACTTCCAAATTCTCTTCACAATCATAAGGAAGAATTCTGCTGTTTGACTCATTTCTGTCATGAATAACACTGAAAATAGTTATGATCCAAAGTAGCCAAGAAAACTCACCAAAATCCGATGCCTGGTTTCACTCTGTTAAACATATATGGAGAGAGAGACCCATGGGTGAGATAATATGTTTTATTGGACCAACTTTTGTCAGTGGAAGAGACAGAGACAAGCTTTTGAGCTCCACAGAGTTCTTCTTCAGGTCTGGGAAAGGTAATCAGCGTGTCACAACTAAATACAAGGTGGAACAGATTGTTTAGCATAAGTAGTTAACACATATTTCAAGGAGGGTTAGTGTGTTAGAGACTTAAAACCAATATCTCTGTTGAGTCCATGATTTTTAGTGTCTTCATGGCCCACTTCATTTTGAATAGTCCCTTGCAACTTGTGTTAACTCCTACCCTTAACAATCTGTTCCACCTGGCATTTAGCTGTGACACCTTGTTTGCCTTTTCCAGACCTAAAGAAGAGTTCTATGGAGCTCGAAAGCTTGTCTCTCCTCTGTTTCTTCCACCAACAGAAGCTGATCCAATAAAATATATTATCTCACCCACCTTGTCCCTCTCATGTCCTGGGACCAACATGGCTACAACACCACTGAAAACAACATGAGTATAGACACACATTGCATTTATTAATAGTAATGCTTAGTATTTTAATTGTGCCTTATTTTAAAAACACCTGGCAATCAAATGACTAATGTATCCTTACAATGAATAAGGTAGGTAAGTAAGTTTATGGATGAGAAAACAGAGACAGAGCAAAATTAAGATTTGCCCTAGACCACAGGGCAAGTCAGCGTGAGCAGGGGGATTAGAATTCTGGAGTCATTTGCCCTCTGCATAGTCCACTAGGCCATGCTACCTCCGCTGATCTCATGAAAGCACTGTATTGAAAGTATATTTTCCCTGTACAAGGAACACCTAGCAGTATCAATTAAATGTAAATTAATATGCACCATTAGACACCATTCCAAGGAGACAACCGACAGGAAACCTGTGTGTGAGAAATCCTAATGTCTGTGTGTCTGAAGGAATATAAATTCCTCTCCAGTAGCCTAATTAGATTTAACTTTGTTTATTAAGGGATTTCATTTGCTAACTTAACATGAAATGAAATCCACATGATTAAAAAGTCACGAACGATAAAATTTTAACTAGGTTTATACCGTATAATAGAAATTTTCCTTTCGTATCAGCAACAATGAAACCCACCGATGTTGAATAAATGCAAAGCAGGAATGTCTTTAGACCTAGCAGTAAGGATCTTTGCTCTGAGACAGAATAGGTGAGGAAAATGATCATACAATTCAGGTGTTGACTCAGGAGTGAGAGCAAATAATTGGGGATAGCGATGTTTTCACCATATAATAGATTCCAATATAATTCTTTATGGGTCTTCAGGGGTATTTTTAACCAGATTTACTCATAAGTGTGTCAGAATTTCCCTGAACAAGTATAAAAGATAACCTTCAGTTCCTCCAAGCCTCTTTTCCATATGTCACAGGCATATTTGAAGGTACAGAGTAGAGCTGGATTTTTTGGTTCGGCAGCTAAACTCTGAAAATCTGAAAAAAAATTGTTTCGGGTTGACCCAAAATGACAATTTTTCATTTTTTTCTTGCTGAAATGGAAAACTGAAAAAGAATAGGGTTTTTAAGTTAAATCCAGCTACATTTGAAAATGTAACAGTATTTCAAAATGACAAATTGAAGTGTTTCAACTTTTTTCGAACTTCCCCTCTCCCCATTTTTATTTGGTGGAAACTATTCACCGTGACCTTTTATCACTGAAGGCCTTCCATGAATAAACCTTTCTTTACATAGTACCTAAATTTTCCTGAAAGGATTAACATGTTTCCATTTACTAACTGTCCGTAGAGGCAGAACACAGCATGAAAATGAATGCAAATATATATGAGAGACAGGATGGTCAAGTGGTAAGGAAGATGGGCTGGGATTTAAAACCTGAGTTCAATTTCCTGTTCTGCTGTAGATTTCCTGTGTGACCTTGGGCAAGTTGCTTAGTCTCTCTGTGCCTCGGTTGTTTATCTGTAGAATGGGGCTAATATATATGTTCAGTCTCTGCTACCAATTAGTAGGTGGAAACATGTTTAACTCGTTCAGAAAGATGTAGATGCCACGTAACAAAAGGGGATGGATAGATAGATAGATAGATAGATAGATAGATCCTTCATCCGTTGACTTCAGCAGGAGGAGCCCAAACTAGATTCCACATATGAAATCACTAGGAATGTGGAATGACTAATTTGCCAAATGAATCTTAGCTTGAAACTGGTGACCCAAAAATCTCAGTCAGGAAGATGCCAATATTGTCACTTAACGATAGAAAAAAAAAACACACTGGTGCTTTCTCCTAATAATAAGGGAGATCAAGCCTCTAATTTCAGGGGTAATTTGTTCACTGAGGATTCCTCAGTTTCAAGCAGGAGTAAGCTGCACCTGCACGTACGGCAATTTATAGCAGGTTTTCGCAGGAGCAGCTACACCAGTGGCTAGCATCCCAGTGCAGGAGAAGGCCTCATAGTGTGAGTGACCCGGTTGCTAGGGTTAACCCTATGTATAGCCAGGCAGGTGATGGTATCCTACTTTTAATGGGATCTTGTGAGAAGATTGTATGGTCTTGAGCAAAGATGCAGGTCTGAGGAGGAAGAAGGGAGCTTGGAATCGAAAGAAAGTCCAGGAGAAAACAAAGAGAGAAGCTCAGAGGAGAACATGGGAACATCTAACTCTCCAGCACAGGGGCTCTGGAGAGCCAAAGCAAAAGCCTCACCAACGAATCAAACTCCGAGGGATCTGTGTAGCCCAAGGCACTGAAAACGCATTTTGTCCCACTTTGGGCTTTTCTACAGCCAAAGGAATCCATGTGATCCTGGTCATAGAGTTTAAGGCTAGAAGGGACCATCAGATTATCTAGTCTGAGCTCTTATATATTACAGGCCATCCTTCTGTTTTCCCAGGTCTTTTGAAATGCATATGGATGTGTTTGGAATCTACATCACTGCATTCCTTAAGAAATTGTCCATCATGTAGATGTAATTCAAGATACCACCATACACCCACCTGTCAGATTCTTTAACAACTATGTGCATTTTTTATGCTCAAATATTTTTGAATTGTTCTCACTGTTCCTGAACAGTAATTGGTTTGAACTGCCCCCAAATGATGGTTCATCTAACTCGAGTGATTTTTGACTCACAGCCCAGGCACTGTATCAAAACATTTATCAATTAATCATAAAACGTAACTAACATAGTTGTCTGCCCAAGAAAAACTGTCACTTACAGGCTCATGTATGTTATTTCTTATGAAAGAGCTGCTATATAGAAGTCTATTTCCTGCACAGACCAGGTGGAAAATCTGCTAAAGGCAGAGGTCAAATCTAGACTAATTTTATACCCTTTTGTTAAGAATGTTCTCTCTCTCTCCCCCCCCCTTTCAAAAAAAAAAATACCTCAGAAAACCCCACACCCAAAACCCTCATGATTCTTTCCAAGTTTCCCAAAGTTAATTCATGTTGAAGAAAAAAAAAGATTAGGATAAAATTTCAAATATTAAAATCAAACGCAGGATTAATGAGTTTTATTTCTAAACCCAAGAGGTTGTCTGGAATTTGGAATATTTTTGTAGTAGTCAGACACCAGACATAACCAGATGCTGTCATGTTTTGTACCAGCTCAGCACAAATTTAACACCTTGATGGAGAAATTTTATGTCTGTTTTGTAGTGAAAATGTTTCAACTTTTCTGAAATCTACTGTCCAAAACATATTCCTATGGTCTGAGCTGAAATAAAAGGATTTGAAATAGACATGGTTTCTTGCTTTTAGGGAGAATAACAACAATTGTATTTATGCACCTTGCCCCACCTTGCAGAACTCCTTGGGACCTCATCTAATGTTTTGAAAAATACTCGAAAACACCCCAAAATATAAGTCAATTAAAATAAGGCCTAAGGCCAAATTCCAGACAACCTTTCCAGCACCATGCAGGAAAAAGCTTTCTGCAATTTTTCTTTTTTAAGACAAATGTAGCCCATTCCACACACATGCTGCCAATATTGCAAATTGTGTCTATTGAGAATTGGTGCTGCTCCCAACCTGTTCTCAAACAAAGTATGTATTGACAAAACTCGCCCTTTTACTAGGGTTTGGTTTTATTATCACTTTTAAATTAACACTAAGATAACAAAATTCAACACAGACTTTCTCCCCAGGGGTGGCTGCTCTGAGGGCTCCTCCCCTCAGAATGCTCAGCCCACACTTTAGATCATCCATCTCTAAAGGGCCTGTTCTATTTTCTTTGTTGCCTTAGTGAATCAGCAGAATTTACTTAAACTCTACTGAGCAGGACCAACACCTCACAGATGGGGTGTTTCAGACAAACCCTGCCAACTTGTTCTATCTATCTATCTATCTATCTATCTATCTATCTACCTACCTACCTACCTACCAAATGCACACTTGATCATTGACTTAAGGTGTGCTGGCAATACCCCCAAGAGATGGTTTGAGGAGGAGCACAGGAGGGACATGAAACCAAGACAGCTTACTCAATTACCTGGATCACAGTACCAGGGCTGGATTAACCTTTGTGGACCTGGCGCCAAACATATTTGTGGGCCCCCATGGGGGCAATGGAGCATGGCGCGGGGAGGTCGGTCCCTGGAGTGAGCGGCTGGCCAGGGGCATGGCAAGGGCGGCCCCACTCTGCCCAGTGCAGTGCAAGGGCACTATTTACAAACCGGCAGTTGCCAGACGCACAGTGGCCTGCCCAGGCCTGTGCTGCCAGCATGCCCCTTCCCCTTCCCCACAGAGCCCCCCCCCCACCTAACATTGGAACAGCCCTCTGATTCCCTATGGCCAGAGCCTCCCCTCCCCTCCCCTGGACCTACTATGCCCAGCGCTCCCCCCAAGACCCTGCCACAAATGCACAGTGCCCTGCACAATACCATCCCTGCCCACAGCCCAACCACAACTGCCCAGCACCCCACACAGAACCCCCACTCCCTAGTGCCCCAACACACACAGATCTTCCCTGTCTCCTCACAGCCCAACACCACCACCCTGGCCCTCCAGACACCCACTCCCCCACACCCTGTCTCCCAGATGCACTCACCAGCCCTGCTGGGAAGCAACTGTCTGCCGAGCTGAGTTGCCAGCGCAGCCAGGGCTAGTCCCGGGGCGGGGAATCACTCCGGCCCCTTGGGAGTGGTGCAATTAGCCAGGCCAGGGCCTGCCCCAGCTGGGCACCCTCAGGACCCACTTGCCTGGAGGGGCCCAGTCAAGCCCCCCCACACTGCCCCTCCCCAACTGGCTGAGACTGGCCAGGCTTCTGCACCAGGGAGACAGGTGGGGCCCCATAGGTGGTGGGAAGCAGAGATTGCCCAGAGCCGGCAGTGCACTGGGCTCTGGCAAGGGGGCAGAGAGAAGGGTGGGGCCAGGGGGTGAAGAGGAGCCTTTGGCGGGCAGGCCAAGAGGAGCAAGTGGTGGGCGGGTTGGGGAGAGCCAGTGGGCTGGCGGGGTTTCGGGGTGCAGGGCAAGCAGAGCAGGCCAGGGCCCCTTCTGAGCATGAGCCCGGCTCCATGGCGCCATTGTAAACCTGGCACTGCACAGTACATTTAAGGGTGGGATTTTCAAAAGTGTTTAGTGCTGGCCCAACTCTCCTCCCATTGAAGTGAATGGGGGCAGAGTTAAGCCAATGCTGAGTTTAATGCTTTATACATCAGCGATGAAAGCTTGTTATCAGAAATGGGCCAGGATGAAAACTGTGCTGTGAACACTACCAAACTTTGGAATCTTGTCTTGAAAGATTCCAATTAGACCTAAAGAACAACTCTGACATTTTAATCTCCAAAATGTTAAAGTCTTTGATTGCCTTGAATGTTCACATCATCTGCGGTGCATCAGCCCAATTAATTGTAATCTGAATGAGTCATTAGGAACCTGGAGATGGACAAACTTCAAAAGATTCAGACACGCTACTCCATTTAGAAAAGCACCCACAAATTTAGATGCTTATTCAAACTTCTCTTTGAGCTGGAAATCTTACAAGAACAGGCTTTCTTCCTGAACTGTAGATCAGTAATATACCACAGAAATATTTCTGCTTATGGTCCTAGCCAAAATCAGCAAGTGCAATGACATGCAAAATAGTTTAAAAACTAACTGAATATTTTAGAACCTCAAAAGAGACTCGGTTTAAGTTGAGAGTGAAGGTTTTGATGGGTCATTATTTTATCCTGTGCCACAGACCTAAGGCATATGCTGGCTCTATTGCTTTGTAAGGGCATGAGGGATTTTTTTTATTTTGTTTTTCACCAATTGATTTGTTTTCATCCACATGCTTTTGCACAGCAGGAGAGAATGTGAGCTGTAATTGTTATGTATTTTAGCTAACAACACCCTAGAGCATTGAGATGGTAAATTATGGCACCTGTACAAAGAATATATGGACAGGAGAAAACATTATTGTGGAGATTTCTTTGGTTCTCGGAAGTTTCAAAAGACCTCACTGGAGGTTATGCAGAAAAACCAGGCATGCCAGCTCCATTCATGCATGTTGCACATGAGAAGTACACATTATCACACACAAAGAACCAAAATTAGCACAGAAGTAAATGAGTGCAGCTTCCAGTATCTTTAAAAGGAGCCAGACCCAGTTGCTATCAGGTTAGAATTTGGTATGAAATGTAGTATCGAAAATGAAAATGTTAATGTTTTTCAACTAGTACGTAGTCCACCAGAGATGTTCATCTGAGGGTTTCATTCCTTTCCAGAAGGTGACAGGACTTTCTGAAAGCCTGTGGGCATTTTGGGGAATAAAGTAGTGTGAAAATCAGTGTTTAGTTTCCGAGAGGCTAAAACAAACATTTTCTTATGTTTGGATTCCACAGACACTCCAGCCCTGTCTCTGGAAATTAGCTTTGACTATCTGGCCTAAGACCAACTCAACAACTCAAAGTGAAACCTCTTTGTTTCACCTAGTTTCGAGTTGAAAGGCATGCAGTACATTCTCTGGGTGAGTGTGCATTTCACGGTTTCAGTGCACCAATGTGTATTTTGCTCTTAGACATACTCTGCAGGTGCAAAGTTGGTGTCGATATTATTCCTTTTGATCCAAAAGACTTGAATCTAAACACTGTCAAAAAAATTTAGTCTACTTACTATGACCCAGTTCAGGAACACAAATAAATTTGGGTATGTCTACACGGCAAAGAAAAACCCGTGGTTGGCCTGTGCCGGCAGACTTGGGCTTGCGGGGTTAGGGCTGCAGGGCTGTTATATTGCTGTGCAGACCTGCGTGGTGGGAGAGTCCCAGAGCTTGGGCTCCAGACCAAGCCCGGAAGTCTATGTAGCAATGAAACAGCCCTGCAGCCCAAGCACCGCAAGCCTGAGTCGGCTGGCACGAGCCAGCTGCGGGTTTTTCTTTGCTGTGTAGACATACCCCTAGGGACCTAGTCCAGGGAAAGGATATTCCAAAGAACTACGTCTGCAGCTGAAATTTACAGTATGTATAGGCAGGATGTGAACCCTACACAACTTCTTCCTTTTTCAACAATGCACACTCTTAACTTACTGTAAGATTTTTGGGCTGCTCTCCCATCTGGACTATGTAGTAACTCATGATGCCGTTAAGCTGAACAGAGTCTATGAGTTTCCATTCTTGGCCTGTGTTTCAATTTAAAAAATTCCCACAGTAGGATGATCATTATTCAGCCAATAAACAGAGACCCAGCAATCCCAGTGTTCAACAAACAGATGCATGCTGGCCAAACATGCGCCATGTGGAAGCCTGCAAGGTGACCGATTGCTCTACACCATGCTCCGAGACACAGGGATTTCACACACGGTGCTGTCATGTTTTATGGGCACTTCATCTGTCATGAGATTTAAAATAATAATAATAATAATATTAAAGCCAGCAAAAATAAATAAAAATGGTGTTTTATTGGCCTAGGAGGAGCTAACCTGGAAATATCATTGGCACAAATAGAGCTGTATAGCCTGTCCAAGAGATAATAGGGCTGTGACATTGCAATGGGTTTGTTTATTCAAGCAGGCAGTCATCCTCATTGTGAACACTGCCACCATACTGTCCCTTAGCAAGATGAGCATTCCTCCCCCTGGTTGATGGAACAAAAGCAAAGTGGTGATTTCCATGCTGACAGCTTTATTGCCTCCCTGACCTAGCTATTTTTAAAGAAACAGGTTATCTCGGTGATGTAAACAGGTCTTCCCGCATGTGATTATGTCATTCCTATTGTCAAAGTGTGTTAGCTTCACTTCACACTCACTTGTACTGTCAACTCAGCTGTGTAGATTGCTCAGTAGCTTACGTCATTGGCTTCAGTGAAGACGGGTTGAGGACCAACTCTGTCTTCTGATTTGTAAAGTGGGTTGGAAAATATAGAGTTATATCCCTTTTAAAACAAAATTGATCTAGATTGTATGTAGATTAATTAAGTTACCTAGACACTCAGGACCAAAGCTTCCACATGATGTCTGTCTAACTGTGGTTCATTTACATGTAATATTGGACAAATGGATTTTGGGCTTGGGTCTACCATTATGCATCCAAATATCAGAGGCTGTCAACTATGAACAAAGGTGTTGAACTTCCAGTTGTGTAGCCACTGGTTGACAAACACATTTCCTCACATTTTAAAGTTGGTCACTTCAGAAAAGGCAATGGACTTAATGGATCAGATCCCCTGTTGGTGTAAATCAAAAATAATAAATTGCAGTCAATGGAGCTATGTCAGTTTACACCAGCTCAGCATCTGGCTCATTGTTTCCATTTTAGAGATGGGCAAACATCTCTGAAAAGGATCAGAGTTTGCTTTTCATTCTGAAAAGTATCTAAAATGTAGATGCTTATCTGGAGTTTACCACATGTGAACTATTCAAACCATGTGTATGCAAAATGAAACTGTAGATCAGGGTTCTGCAACGTTCGGCACGCGGCTCGCCAGGGTAAGCACCCTAGCGGGCCAGGCCAGTTTATTTACCTGCTGACGTGGCAGGTTCGGCCGATCGCGGCCCCCACTGGCAGCGGTTCACCGTCCCGGGCCAATGGGGGCGGCAGGAAGCCACGGCCAGCACATCCCTCGGCCCGCGCCGCTTCCCGCCACCCCTATTGGCCCGGGACAGCGGACCGCGGCCAGTGGGGGCCGCGATCGGCCGAACCTGCCGCATCAGCAGGTAAATAAACTGGCCCAGCCCGCTAGGGTGCTTACCCTGGCGAGCCGCGTACCGAACGTTGCCGACCTCTGCTGTAGATCCTACAGTCTTCCTGATATTCTGACATTCCTGGTTTTGGTCCTGGTCATAAATACCAGGTTGGGGGGAGGGATAGCTTAGTGGTTTGAGCATTGGCCTGCTAAACCCAGGGTTGTAAGTTCAATCCTTGAGGGGGCCACTTGGGGATCTGGGGCAAAATCAGTACTTGGTCCTGCTAGTGAAGGCAGGGGGCTGGACTTGATGACCTTTCAAGGTCCGTTCTAGGAGATGGAATGTCATTATTATTACCATGAACACAACATCTCTCACAGCAAAGTTTGGATCAGATGTGAATCCAACCTTCCCCTGATCGTGGGGTGTTCAGATCTGGGTTGTTGATTCAGGCACATCTCACAGTAATTTGACCCATCTGGTTCCAATCTCCATGTAATGTGGGAGTGAAAAAAAAAATTATGCAACTCTTTCTTAACCCCTGTCGGGTCTAAACATGGTCAGAGGTTTCTAAATTGAGCCAACCTGCTTCATTGATCCCTGTTCTTGTGGGACCAGTGTGCCCCTCACACCAGCATCATAGAAGTCACAAAATACCACCACAGAACTGCCTAGGATTGACTTTCTTGGAGCTAAGTATCAGGAGGTAGCCGTGTTAGTCTGTATTCACAAAAACAACAAGGAGTCCGGTGGCACTTTAAAGACTAACAGATTTATTTGGGTATAAGCTTTCGTGGGTAAAAAACCCACTTCTTCTTGGAGCTGACCCTCGTCTTTGTGCTAGTCTAGTAGGACATTAAAAGAAACAAACCATAGTGTTATAATGACGAGTTTGTCTCAGAGTGCAAACTTAAGTGGCAACCTCAGTTGCTTGCACCTCACCGTTCTGGATTCACTTCACAAGAAGGAGTAAATTGGTGCAGATAAGTAAATCCAAAATGATGGCACGAGTCCCATGGGACCATGCAATACCTTGCCATTTGTCCTGTAATGATACAACGCCTGTTAAAGTGATATAGCACTGTACTTTTGACTCAGCAGGAAAAAAAGCTTGAATGAAACACAACCTGTAGCTTTTATTAGTTGTTTTGCCAAAATTTTGAGCTACTGTGAGTTAGTGCTGTACATGAAGACTCGGAGGACCAATACAATCAGCAGATTACTAAATACCAATGAGAAATTTAGAGCTATAATGCAAAATCCTGGAGCATTAAAAGATTTACTACTTGGCTGCTGAGAAGCAAAACTTTGGATATCTATTTCTGTCCTTAATTAGTAATTTTTTTTAGACTAAACTAACTCTAAAAGGTAACACGGGAAGCAGCGCAATAAACGTAATAAAACATCTTCTAAAAAATAAAAAAAGAAATAATAGTTTCTAATAGAAAATTAAGTTCCGGTTCATCCATTTCCTTTTGTTTTCTTGCCTTCCCACTCACAATTAGCTCTTTACATTAAGCTGTTTGTTAGAGCAGTAACTGAGGCAAGAAAAGTAGCATTTTAAAACCAAAAATGGAGGCTCCAGTGAAGACGGGACCTTTAGGGAATTTTCTTTCTCACAGCTTAGCTTTTAAGGTATTTTTAAAGCTTTCACTCTCTGTGACTGATTCCCAGGGTCCACCTATGGAAGTAGATCTTAAAATGGATGTAGTGGTCACCATCTGTGGTAGCTGTCCAAGCTCATGCTTAAATTCTGCTGGAGCCATTTGTGTCATGCCAGCTCTGCCTGTGTGGAAATGGGCCAGGTAGATTAGGAGAAATGTATACACTTTCAAACATAGGGAAGAGAAGATGCTAACAATCAGCAACACCATGTTTTTATTACATCATCTTTGCAAAAGTTTAATTGTTGGTTGCCTTTCGCAGAATTATGATACATCACTGGCGATCTATTTACAGGAGTTGGCTTTGCAATGGCATTCCGGCAACTTGACGATTGGGACAGGAGGCTGCTTTGGGATATGCACAGGTACATAGCTATTTTGTGGATTCCAGTGGTTTCATTTCTGGCCTTCTTTACCTGTGAGACACTCCCATCAACATCTCCCTGCTAAACATTTCAGGGGCTTTCCATTGATTTCAACAGTCTTTAAAGATCAAGACCATAAAAGATAACCAGCTTGCCTCATGAGAAAGGGGAGAAAAAGACTATAATTGAAGTCTGAAGAAATATACTGTAGAGAACCAAGTCCTAGATAAATTATATGCTCCAAGCAAAGGCGATTTTAAGTACCTTTCCCCGTTGCCACCATTCGCACCCTGTTCTCTTTCCTTTCCCCAGCGAACACAACAGTACAAGTCAATGTATGAATTAATGATGAGTGCTGCAAATGATCCCTGGACATATCTGTGGCCTGAAGGCACTTACTGTACATGACTGAGCAGACACCACACTATTGGAGTAGGTAGCAGGAAAGTAGAAATTCCCCAAATGGAGAACAGGGAATTGAGAATGGCCTTTCCCAGTATTAAGTTAACGGCACCTCTTACATATAGTTCCTTAGATAGCTGCCTACTCGGCATATGTCTGTGGCACCACTGTAGGGACCAATCCTACCTGGAAAGGATAGAGAGATGGACAGTATGACCCAATAGGTCACAATTCTCTGCTATTCCAGTAGCTCCATCCAGTCACATGATATGAGAGAATGTGTTAGGAATGAATATGAAGGAGACCTGAATGCAAGAACTAGATATTTCTGCACATAACCAGCTCCCAGTAAGCTCCCTTTCAACAATTAAATTTAAAATGGGATGACCCCTTCTGAAAAAAATATCTCTAATTTTGTTTATTATTATATTATTATTATTATTATTATATAGTATTATTTATATTACAATTGAACCTAGAGGCATCACACAAACTGAGGTCCCATTGCGCTGGGCGCTGTACAGACGTATAGCGAAAGCCAGCATCTTCTCCAAATAGATTAAGATCTATCACACAAATCCAAGCCAGTTGGCTCAGTCCTCGGCGGCACTGAGTTCACTAATTTTATCCCTGTGACCTTCACTCCCATCCCTGGTTTCTCATTTGTTGTCCCTCGTCATTAGTTGAGGCCTGGGTCTGGGTCACTTTGTGAATTAGCCGCCCCCCTGAGGGACTTAAGCGCTGGTGTGGACAGTGCTATGTTGGCGGGAGAGCTTCTCCCAGCAACATAGGTACGTCCAGTCGCGGGCCCTGGAGTAATTAAGCCGATGGAGAGCTCTCTCTTGTTGTCTTAGAGCGGCTACATTAGAGATCTTACAGCAGCATCCGTGCAGCTGCGCCACTGTACATTCTCTAGTGCAGCCATAGCCTTAGTGAAGAGTAAACAGGGCTGCTCTTTGTAACTAGGCAGTGACTGCTAGCGTGGGAACTAAACAAGGAGACGCACAAAAGAAAAGGTGAATGAAGAAAACAGCTGACTGTGTTTGGTTTATAATCTGTTAATGTCTTTAATTGTTCAATATTTGAAAATTAATTCTTATGAATGAATACATAAGAATTTGTTAACCGAACATGCTCTGAGACTACAAGACGCGTATGTCTTGTGTCTCGGCTTGGGGTTGGGGAGGAGGTGTACTAGCAAGGTATATTGCTAATACAGACACTAATGCAGACCTAACACATGTACCTCCTAGCTAATTATGTTCCATAACAAAATGGAAATTCAGTGAAGGTGGTTTCACTGTCACCTCATTTGTGAATCAGGAATGCTCAGATTTCAAAATGCTCAGCAGTGACAAGGTATCATCAGGCAGTTTCTTTAAATTTAGGGTTTTGAAATTCAGAATCCACAAACAAAGCGAAATAAAACACTCGCCCACACACATTGTATAGACCCTAAAACAATGTACTGCCATGTTACTGGACTATTTTGCATGGCCTCAGCTCCAAGGTCCAGGATGGAGCCATAGTTCAAATATTATTTTTACATGGCTTGACTGCAACACAACGCTATGTGGCCACATAGAGAATAAGAGGCATCTGTTCCTCCCCCTCCTCTATGCAGAGTCACAGGGCTTATCCCAGGGGCCCTTTGAGCAGGGGTTCATCAGTTCGATTGCACCCCCAGAAACCATGAAACCAGTGGTGCTAAAACAGGGAGTGGGGTGCGGAGCTGCATTCACGCCACATGAGAAACCGCACGCAGCTCCAAAGCCCAGGCCTTGCGTCATAGTGGGGCCAGGCCCAGCCATGTCACTGCATGATGATGGCAGAGTCAGAGGTGTTGGAACTAGAGGTGTTGGGGGTGCTGCCACACTCCATGGCTTGAAGTGGTTTCCATCGTATGCAGGGTTTACTGTTTGGTTCAATGGCTCTCAGCACCCCCACTATACAAATTATTCCAGCACCCCTGGGCACAGCTATGTGTCCTGGTCTCCAAGCAGCAGGGACATGGAACTGGGGTGCTGGGCTTATGGCAGGGCCTCTCCCCACTCTGAGCAGCCAGATCCAGATGATGAGCAGAGCTGCCTCCCTCACCGCAGGGTCTCTCTCACAAGCAAAGTCTTGCTCCAAATCAGTCAAGTTAAAAAAAAAATCATCCGCTAATTGGTAAACTTGTAATAGGTATTGCCCAAAAGTTCGAAAATCAGGAGTTGAGCTTCAAAAAATCATCAGGTTTTCTTAAAAACCATAAGAATTAAAAAAAAGTCCATTTGGGTTCATTTAAAGTGAGCCCTTTAGGGTGCACACAGGTCACATTTCAATTTTTTCTCTGCAGACACAAGGGCTAGTAATGTACTTTTAAAAAATAATGAAAGGTGAGATTCTTACTTAATCACGACTCCAGAAGCTAGAGCTTTACGAGAAGTCACCACATACCATAGGACTCATGATAAAACCACAAGGGCTGGCTGCACAAGCTACCTTTGCATGCTGTTCTCATGGGGAAGGAAAATGTCCTGGTTTTAAATAAAGTATTTAAAAAGAGATGCCGTTTAACGGATTTCAATTAAAGTTGTTAATCAGATCATTAAAAATCTCCCTGCTCCCTTGAAAGAAGTGTCAAATACTTATGTTAAGCAATCTGTTCCACCTTGTATTTAGCTGAGTACGTTTCCCAGACCTGAAGAAGAGCTCTGTGTAAACTCAAAAGCCTGTCTCTCTCACCAACAGAAGTGGGTCCAATAAAAGATATTACCTCACCCACCTTGTCTCCCTGCTCCCAGTTAGCATGTTCAATTTTTGGTTGATATCTATCTGCGCATGGTTCGTATATGGCTCCCACCACCGTAATATTTGACTGCCTCACAATCTTTAATGTACTTACCCTCTCAACACCCCTGCGATGTAGGGCAGTGCTATTGTCCCCCTTTTACACATGAGGGACTGAGACACAGATGAAATGACTGGCTCTGTGGCAGAGCCAGGAAATGATCCCAGGTTTTCTGAGTCCTAAGCTAGTGCCCCAGCCACTGGACCATGGTAGTCCAAGGAGGCAGGAGAGAAAGGAACTTCCTGTGTTGGGTTGTTTGCTTGGCTTTTTTTAATGTGTTAAATAACAATGCCGTACCTCCAGGGTGCAATTTAATTACATGCAAATGCTGTTGGATTTATGCAAGGCTAACGCCTCAGTGTATAAACACTCTCTTGTCTCACCTAAGGGTGCTTCAAGGGTTAATCCAGAGGGCTCTCTGGAGTTCAGTTAATTTACAACTGGAGACCTTTATCGTCTCAGACTGACATTGAGGGCTCACGTTTCGCACTTAATTACTTGTTCAGCAATCATGGCTGGAAGAGATAGATGTGTTTCTGTGTTTAGTCCATGCAGCTGTGAATTGTTTATTTACTTATCCTCCGGCTGGGAATGGCTGTAATTTAAAGGTTCAGATCTCTGCTACCCTGAAAGGTGCAGGTCTTCCTTTAAACACTTCCATATTGCATTGGTGGAATTTCACTGGAAATGCCCTTGCTTGTCTCCCGTGCAGTGTGATGGGAGGAACAGGTGTCATCGGTTATTTTGTGGTTATTTATGTTAAACAGGTACTGCCAAGTTCACAATCCTCACAAAGCTCCACAGAGATAAATCCGAAAGGTAAAAATAAGGCCAAAGAAATGAAACTAGTTGCAGCCCAGAAACTCAGCTTCTGGGTAATGACTTGATTTCTAGCAGGGCGCTAGCATGGCTGAACCACAGCCCTTTAGTTCAAAACAGCAGCTCACAGCAATTCATAGGCCAAATGGTGTAATTACAATTGAAGCTGTCAAATGGTGACCAGATGGCTTTATCTTTCACACCAGAGACCTAAGAAGCCTGTAGGTGTGACCTTTCCATATACCCAATCCACCTGCACAGTACATATGGTCTGTTAAATTCGACATCCAGTCGTATCCCATAATATGCACCAAAGCCCATCTTTGAACTTCAGGAGTTTTGAGTGGAGTAGGCTAAAATTCACCACAGTGGTTCTCAGAGTCAAACGATATGGTGAAGGTTTCTTAAAGGCTGATCAGTTGACTGTTGGTAACAACTGTAAGTATACCAGCTAATGTGAGTTGAATTTAAATGTCATGCTTCAAGACACAAGCTGAGCACTGCTGGGGTCAGGAAGGTATGTTACCCCCATGTTCAGCATTGAAAATGTTACATTAGGGGGATTATGCCTCTCCTCTGAAGCCTCCTAGATTGACCTCAGCTGGAGCAAAGACACTGGACCAATGGTCCTATCTATCAGGCTGTCTGTCTGCCTATGAAAAAGGAATAATGCAGCACAAGTAACCCAGAAATTCAAATGCTGGATGACAAACGTGCCTTAGAAGTAGGAGAGCAGACCACTCTGAGATGGTGCACTCTAAACCATGAGGAAGGGATTAGAGCCCTAAAGCCTGTCAGAAACAATTAGGGTCCTAAAACCAGAGAAAAGGATTAATTTCTTTAATCTCACAGTCCCCTGAGTTAGCAGCTATTATTAGCCAGTCTTCCTCAGTTTACAGACTGGAAAACCAAGGCAGAGCTTAAGTGACTTGCCCACGGAAGTCTAAGAACTCAGGTGTCCTGACTCCAATTTGGAATGCCTGTCTAGGATATTGCCCATCTAACGGGTAGACACACAGCATTACAAGAAGGTGGTATTGGTTCCCTTAAAAATCCACTCAACAGAGGGGCTCAGAAGATGACTGAGGTGGAAGGCAGGAGGTGGGGGTTGTGAAAAAGTCCTGGCCCTGGTTGAATCTAATTGGGAAGAGAAGGCTCCAGTCAGGATAGCAGAAGGAGAAAGTTCTGTAATGTTCCATGTCAGTTGGACTATGGAGAAGCATAGATCTTGCAGCGGGCCTCAGATTAAAGGATTACTAAATAAGGACTTTAGCTTTGATGCTGATTACGTTAATCACAATTATTATATCTGTATGAAGGTGGTGGGACTTATATACACAATCTCCATCCCATCAGAACTGCCATCCATAACTGATATGAGCTGTGTGTCCACCAATTACTCAGTCCTATCCTTTAACTACTACCATGTAATAGCCATGGAGAATCAGAGACTCTTTCTTCTAACACTGAACAAGGAACTTTATGAGAATAAGGAAGTTATCTCTAAAGCTATTCTGCCTTCACTGTACAGCTTTTACCTAAAATCTCCCTCAGTTCCCACCAGCTATAGATCCAAAGACATAGTCATCCCCTTCTGTTCTCTTATGAGAAACATACATTCCTTTTAGACCTAGGGTTACGTATGTCCCACACAAATTAGGAGGATAGGCAGTAGAATAGAGAGGAAAATTGATGGAACAGTAATCTCACTTTTTTTATGATTCCTATAAATTGAGCTCTGCAATATTGAATGTTGAATCTTAAGACTGAAGGGTTTTTAAAAAAAAAAATACAAAATACATAAATACATTTCTTTTTCTTTAAAGAGGTGCCATGCATGCCTATGGTGCCACAGAAGAAAAAATTCCAAGGGACATAACTATACATATATGTGTGTGTGTGCATGTATGTATATATTCTCACACACACGTGTGTGTGAAATGCAGCTATCTCTGGTGTGGCATGTACCATCTATTTAACAGCACACAACAAAACTTACACACCAGTTTAGTACAGGCATTGAAGAAGAATATCTTATTCAATGGAAGTTTCAGGGGAATTTAAGTAAGCAGAATTTAATTACCCAAATTCCTGGAATTTGCTGTGAGACAAGGTTAACTCTAATAGTCTTTTTTTGTTTTAAATGCTAAATTAGCGTATGACCTCAAAAGAGCAGCGAGCTACTTAATCGGACATTCATCTTTCAGAAACATTCACAGTGTTGGCAGAGCATCAGTGCACACACTTAAACAAAAACACTGTGAAATGACAAACATAAGAACATAACTTTTGCAAAGGATTTTAAACAGACCAGAAATATTACAGGTTATATAAAAACACTTTACAAGGCATAAATAGTTACCAAGCAAAACCTGAGCTCAATCACAGACCGAATGGAAATTTCACTGACAATTCAGAAAAAACAGTTGATATAGAGCGCCATCCTTTTAGCGTGTGGATGGGTCAGGGGAGAATTGTTTCTCTGCGAGGTTATTACAAAGGATACTTCAGAATCAAGAGCACTGGAGTTAGGGCTGAAAAGAGCTCTGTAATGTCTTCTTCATGTGGGTAGCACTAAACAAGCCCAACAGTGTCCAGTCTCAGGGGTCAACAGTGGGGCTTTCTTTGGGGTTAGAGTCACAAAGATGATGGTCTGAATTTGCCTGATGTAATATACAATTAAGAGAACCCTTGTTTGTTTTCACTGTTTTGTTGTTTTCTGTTAGATGATTTAACCTTGAACTGGAAAATAAGACACTAAAGGCCAGATCCTCAGCTGGCATAAATTGTAACTAGAATGAGCCATGACAACTTACACCAGTTGAGGAGCTGGCTCTAATGTTTTAACCGATACAGAATGACGGAGTCTAACTATCGGGTATAATCTGTTCATGTTTTCAAAGAGCATGTTATCTAACCGCAAGCTGTATTTGCCTGCCTGAGACTGAGTATATAGAGGACAGAGCGAATAGCCGAATCAGCACATCTGCATCCAAGGCAGTTTCAGCCTGCAAAAAGGAGACCAGAGTCGATTTAGAAGGACAATCCCAAGTGCCTCGCTTCAGTGTAACAACTCACATGCTTAACATAAAATGCAAGATTAAATGCTTTGCTGAATTGGGGCCTGGCGAGATGTCAGTGTAGATGGAGATAAGGAGGAAGGGGACTGTAGCATTCTGATATGCCCCAAGCTACACACTTCGAAATAGGGCTTGAGGGGCTGGTATCCTAGAAGTAAAGTGGGTATTTTCTACTACTGCCCTACAGTGGTTACTACTAGGTTTTTGGTTTTTTTTTTGTCTCTGTACCACCAGATCTTGCAACTGACCAGTGCAGTAATAATGTCTTTACCAGAAATGGTTCATTCACAGGGAACAGTGTACAGTATGGGGACAGTGAAACGGATGCCATGGAGCAGTGATACTCAGACCTCAGTGGTTAAGGAGCCAAATTAAAATTATCCAAAAGAGCCACAGTAGTGTGAATTCATTGTTTCATTTTCTCTAGTAAATATATATATTTATACTATATATTCATATTTAAACAGTGTGTATATATATATATATATATATATAAACCAAATATTTCCCGTCATATATATTACAGTAAAATGACTGACCAAGCATTATTATTTTATCAACTACTGTTGATCAATTGGATAGTAAAAGCATCCTGATTGGTTAATCACTTAGGGTGATTAATTATTAAATCACACCGTGTTTTAATATCATGTGCTGCAAAGAGCCCCGAGAGACACATTAAAGAACCACTTGAGCTTCACGAGCCAGTCTGAGCATCACTGGAGTATAGAAAGCTTTTGCGTACAGCACATGTTCATCAACACGGGGGGAAAAAATGACACATTCTGATACATGGTCATCACTGTGCTAAATTGCAGTGAGATTTTATCTGACTGGCACTGAAGATTTCCCACTGCTCACATTAAAAGCAGCTTTTGATGCCAGAAATGAACATTACCATATTACATAAAGGATTCAAAAGCTCAAGTGCTTTCATGTACAGCTAATCTATCCAAACAAAAAATGTTTCTCAAAAAATTACTACAATATTTTTATAACAAACCTCAGTCAAACTCAACTCTGAATAAACATAATACCTACTTTTTACACTCCTTTTTTTTTTTAACAGTGAGCTAAAATATTTTTCACTTTCATTCCCAGCTACTATCTTCTTTCTAAATTCAAGTTGGCTACATACAGGATCCCTGCTATTTTTGCATTTGACAGTAGTTGTACCTTGGCAGCATTATGACTGATACTGACTAAGGTTGGTAATACTTTCAGGTATGTTGTTACCATTATCATCAGTTCATTTCAGGTGTTTTGATGATACCCCTTTTAGAGAACATTATCCTCTAAAGGGGGATGTGACAACAAAACAGCCAAATAAAATGTTAATGATCATAATGTAACCAATGTTAAGGGCCTGATCCTGCAACAGCATGAATGTGGGCAGAATCCCATTGACTTCAGTGGCACCCCACACAGGCATGTAGTTCTACCCATACATATGCCCTTACAAGACCAGAGTCTAAGAATATTGCCATCCTCCTAGCATTGTGATTAAAACTGACCTCTGGGCAGTTACTCCAGACTTACAGAAGTGTGACTTACGGCAGAGTTTGGCCCTTTATTATTTTTTTCTGATCTAGTCTGGCTGTGGAGAATTTTTTCTTGTCTTTATGAGCATTTATTTAGACTCTCATTACTGCCTCAGACCAACACTTGCATCTTAAAGGCCCCACCCTACAAACCTTTACCCCCAGAAGTGTTGTAAGTGTGGTCCTATAATGAAATGAGGCCCAATTGGTTCTCTCTGTAAGGGATGTAAAACTAAACAATTTTCAGACTGTTGCATACATTAAGTAGCACAGTATTGGATAAAAAAATTATGATGCATAAATAAAGAAGATGCTCTGACCACTTAGAAAGCTCATGTGTACATATTTATTAGGGTAGAGTATTAACTATTAATTATTATTATCATCATAGACTGCAATCAAAATCAAGACTTCATTGTGCTAGGCACTGAACAAAAGCTATAATTCACATCAAAATGTAAATGATTTATGGCTGCATCTTCTAAGAGCATCTTTCTTCAGTTGCTAATTTTCTTTGAACGATATATATCAAATGCCTTAGAATATAATTTACTGATACCTGAAGGATGTATTTTAAGATAGTGCTTTTGTAGGCTACTGTGGTCCCTTTTCCAAATCCTTTAATGTTTCTGCGATGGATCTGATTCTGAATTCCTGATGCAGGCAAAATTCAGCTTAGTGGGCAGGTTATGTTCTCTGAGGGTGAGATCCAAAGTTGTTGACTTTGATATCAGTTTTCTTCCAGCCAGGAAAAATATATGTGTGGCAACATCTTTGTTGACTCCCATGGAACTATATCTATTTTTGAGGATCTGCTCTGCAGTTTCTTCCCATTTGTGATATTCCTCGACACAAAAAATGAAATCCTGCTTTTGTTGTTGTTTTTAATTATGCTGACTGTAAAATAACCACTACAATAATAATCCTGCCTGATAAACGTGTTTTCTGATGAATGATAAGGTATTTTTTGAAAAAAGACAAGATGATTAAATCTAGCTTTAAAAAAGAAAACGGTTACACAAAACTTCTATTATCTGCAATCTAATTTGCCCATCCCTTTGTGCTGAACTCAACTAACGTGTTTGATGTGACAGAATTAGGCACTTATGTGGCTCTCCTGGCACTTTAAATGCTCCATTTTGGAGATCAATGTTTGCTTGTTTTGTTTTTCTTATATAGTTTTGTCTGACTGTGGTTCTCTCTTGGCATCAAGCTTTTGCTTTTCACTCTGAAACTGACATGAGAAAATTCTTGGTTTGAACCTCTACAGTTTAAACATCACAACATGATATTCTGAAATAAATCTGGTGATATTATAGATTCCTCTGCAACCCAAAAGGAGTAAAAGTTACTTTTCTTTAACTGATCACAATGTACGTTAATAGGGTACAACTGAATTAGGAATATCCGACATGGACTAGGTCCCTAGAACTAAAGCTAAACTTATTTTTGTATACATTTTCATTTGCCAGAGATATTTCAAATATTTGTAGTGCAATGACTCCTTAGCTTAATATTAAAATGTAACTGTGGACATGAATGTTGAAAATAATAGTTCTTAGAGTTTAAAGATCAAAAGTGAGGGAATGGAGACTATATTCATTTTCACTGGCTCCGGTGTTACAACATGATTTTGCTGTTGTACACCACACAATTTAAAGATAGCTTTTACTAATTTTCCCCTGTCAAAATATCCTAAATATTTAATCATGTAAGAAACATAAGAAATCAATAAAGGAGCTCATAATAAATCAGCCTTCCTAATTCTACCAAAAGTTCAGTTGATGCAACTAAGGTGAATTAAATACAGTAAAAGTGATATATGAACTATATTACAAGCTGGTTTCATATCCTAAAGTCAGAATCGCTTTTTTGGAAAGGAATTTGTTTTTTAGCATTGAAATGCTGCTTTTCAGGATTTTCAGCCCTCGACAAAAGTAAGCATTTTACCATATCTGGTAAAATGTAACATTTCTGATATTGTTTCCAGCTTATTAGTTTGTCAAAGTGTACAGTTCAGTCTTTCAGTGTGAATGCATATTTTTCTGAATCAGTGCTAGAGAAAATCCCTTAAAGTGATTTTGGTGAGATTAAAATATACATTTGGGTTTCTTCTGAAGTGTTTTCCCAAGTTTAAAGGTGAAGCATGTCCTTCAAATAAAATAAAATAACATAAAAAAGTTTGTGGCTCCTTGACTGCATGCCAGTCAATGGAATTTCACCAGTGTAAATGAAATCAGAATTAGGCTCTCTATTTTTATTATTAATATGGACTCCTGCCTTGGAAACAAAAAAGTTAGAACTCTATTCAAGATAAGGATATTTAAAACTACAAAGCTGGATAGCCTACGAGATATATTAACATTTCCAAGGAGAAAATACTGATGTGAACAGAAAATGTCTCCTTCCTAATGGATTTATACTTAATTCCTATTTTTTTTAATATTTAAAATTACATTTGCAACCTTTACAAACCCAATCTTATTTGCATATTTCTACATGTTGATATTTAAACTTTAAAGTATATGTTTTTCATAGTGATCTTATATCTTTTAACCATACTGGATGATATAATATAATACACAGTTTGTATTTATATGGCACTTACATGTCAAAACAGTCTGAATATCTCACAAGAATAGGACAGAATTATCTTAGAAATAGTAAAATGTGCCCCAAACTTTGGAAAATAGGAAAGTCTTTATATTGTATAAGGGCATATTATGTATTATATTATATTATGTTTTACTGATATATCATGTTTTATTAGTTAGTATATAGTCAGCAGTGATATTATTTCATCATTATTTTCATACTATGGCAAGTCCATATTTTATGTGCTGTCATGAGCTAATTAAGGATAGAGGCTATTGATACTCTTTTTCAATATAGAGACAGTTGATACAAATATTAAACCATCTGTTAATAAAGCAAATTGTATTTTAAGTACATAATAGGTGCTGAAAAGATAAATATGCTGTCAATTGCAATGCAAATAAAAGCCCCTACAGTATAACTTGATCACTGACTGAGAAAGTGCACTATAACTTCCCCCCCAGCCATTACTGCAAAAAGTAGCAATGCCATCTAATGGACAGTGCAGGGACCTCAGAACCAGCAAAGCAGAACTTTTTCCTGATAAGAATCTGTGCCCAGATTTAAAAGCTTTAAACCAGATTTACAAAGCAAGAGTTTAAACGGAAGAATAACAAAATGCTGTAGCAAAGGCTTCACAAATATTTTGGTTTCTTTGCTGTATATCAACACTTTAAAAGCGTATTATTGTTCCACCCCATTCCTGTCACATATATTCACCCAGAAATGTGAGCATGTTTTTTACGATTGTTTTATACTAAATGCATGTCTACTAATATTTATCTCCCTAGTAAAAGTTCCCATATTTCATATTAGACAAGTAACTTCAATAACAGGAGATACACAAATTAATGAATATACAAGCTCATACACATGCATAGTCACAGATATGCATGCACACATACGCAATCATCCTCCTAGGCACACATGTGCAAACACATACATGCTCATAGCATGCACACATCCAATCACACTCCCTGACATGCATGTACACACACATACATATTCATAGATGGAGACAAACACTTTCATGAAGAACTGCACATAAACACATTCATCTTCCCAGATACGCATGTGCCCGTACATACATATTTATAGGCATGCACACACACACATCCACACTCACAAGCATGCATGGACGCAGACATGTACTGACTCACACCGAACCAAATTCTGCTGTCAGTTACACCAGCATAGTAACTCCACTGACTGCAATGAAGTTATTCTGGATTTACCTCAGGGTAACAAATAGAATTTGACCTACAGTGAGTGTTAGGGTGAAATCCGGGCCCTGTTTTGCAATTAATTAAATGGAGCCAGAATTTTACTCATAGTGACTTTAAATTCCTAATGACCTTCAAATTATTTCAGATATACAAATACTAACCAGCTTACATTTGCTCTACTCTGTCCCAGATACAACTAAACAAAGCACTATTCTCTGTGAGTCACAGATATTTTCCAAGCGTCTAATATTTTCCTCCAATTTATTCCGTTAGGACCTGATGCAAAGCTCCCCTTGATTTCAGTGGACTTTGGATCAGGCCCGTCTTCTTTGCCAAACTCTGACCTGCTGCAGACATGTTAGAACTCATTGTTGATTTAAATTATGAACATTATCCTGCACAACAGAGATTGAAGAAAAATCCATAACCATTCTTTAAATTTTGCTATGATTATTCCAAGATTTGTTTAACCCCTCCATTTTTGTGTGAATTAAAAAATATTAAGATATGAAATACCAAGTATATGATTATAAAAAGAAAAACAAATTTAAAATAAATAAATACATACATAAAAGGGAAGAATAAAATATTTTCATCTAGATCCAGCAAATAATGTAAAATATCTTTGTGGAATTCTCTAAAATTCTCCAGAAACTTGTCCCCCAAAAGGGGTGGGGGGAATATATTTTATTTTTGTACCTATATTCTGAGTTTTTGTTCTATCTTTAATAAATCTGAAGAGGTAGGATGTTAGTGTGGAGTAAAAGACAGCAAATTGATTGTTTACAAAATAATTTCTAATATTGTATAAAATAAGCCTCCACTGTTCTGACAAAACATGATTAGGGAAAGCCAATGCATTGCATAAAATAATTTGTTTCCAGTCATGCATTTGTCCAAGGTTTTTTTTCTTAGGGACAGGCAGTTTTGCTAGGATTTCTGCAATACACAAACTGGGATGTGGGGTGGGAGATTTTAGAATGTCCCTGGCTGAATGTGCAAACTCCAGGCTTGGAAAGGAAGAGGGAGGAGGGTTAGAAAAGGGCTGAAAGTGCAGAGGCAAGAGAAAGATCCAGTACGTACAGATTGATGAGTCCAACAGCCCCCAGCCTCCGCTGGTCTCCCTCTCCCTAAGGCAAGTCAAAAAGGAAATGCAGTTCTTTTGCAGAATCAGAAATGAACCATCAGGAAGTTGGCAAAATCGCTAACTAAACAATCAATCGAGGAAATACAACAATTTCACAAAGATCGTGCATGTTTCCAGTGGGGGAGTAATCAAGATATTTTTGGGGGCGGCGGGGGAGGGAGACATCGGAGGTTGCAGGACTTTCTCCTCTCTGGCGGCTGGCCTAAAGTCGTAATATAAAACAAAACTACAGTTTACAAACGTGCAGAAGTGTTCACACAGCTCGCAGGAGCCTACAACTTAACTCGCTTTGCTAAACACAACAGCGATTCGGCTTGGTTCGGTCCAAACCTGCAAACGACTTGTTCCCTTGACCACAAAATCTTCCTCGTTTGCTATTAACACGTTTCTCGATCGATATTTTAAGACGTAAACTCATCTCCACCGGAATGGCAATACAGAATGCTAAAGTCCTTGATTTGCGTGTGTCTATAAATAGCTTTCTTCCAAGTGTGGTGTCCCATAATCGGTTGTAAATTTCATTGTGTCTGTCGGGGAGGGCAGAGTAAAAGAATTAGAGTGATAAAACATAAAGTCTAATGTTCATGGGGTCCCTGAGACCGGAGTAAATCCAGAGCAATTCCACCGTTTTTAGGAGTTGCTCCGGATTTACACCAGCATAAGTGATAGAAGAATTTGGCCTTAGGTTATAAAAGCAACTGACTTCACTTGAACTCCAGGCAGAAGCTGTAAAGAATTTGTGCCTTACCAACTGGGGGAAACACGCCTAGAATGAATGCGCTGGGTCACCAAAGACAAATTGTTGTTTGTTGATTTTTAATTTACAAACACACACAAAGAAAGCAAAAGTGCAGTGACACATGGGAGCTGGCCTGGGTCGAAACAAGCCCAGATTTGTAAAGAAAAAATACCGAGATCAAAAGAATTCCCCTTCCCCCCGCCCCACCCCAGTTAAAACCTAGCTTCTAACACGTGCAAGGAGTGACACTCCATTCAAAGGGGCTATTTTTCATTCATGGTGAGCTGGAGTAAACAAGATGGAGAATGAAACAGAGTTTCTGCGGTTGTTCCATGAAAAGAGGCATTTCAATTCACACAACTCCTGGCTGAAGCAGTGATGACTTGCCTGATCTTTCTGCAGGTTCCTCACAAAGATGTCCCCCCCCCCTTTTTTTTTTAAACTTTATTTTTTTCCTGTTTCAGACTCATATTTCGAACTGCTGAGGCGTTTTTATGGCTGAAAATAAAAGCATTAGCTACATGGACAGTGCTAATAATTCCACCGCCAAGAAGTTTCTGTCCATAACTGGAAAGCGTGACGCATATTCAGAGTGGAATCTATTCATTTTTCTATGGGACTTTTTTTTTTTTTTTTTTTTTTGGGATTTTTTTTTTTTTTTTTGATTAGCAAATGTTCGTATTGTGCAAACTAACGAAATACCTAACAGGAGGCTTTAAAGATGATGTATGCTTTACGGATAGATAAATACATCGATGCTTAAATACGATGGATCACACAATATGCCCTCAAACCCCCTCATTCTATTGGGAACCTCAAAGCGAATGTTTTGGAAAGCTTAGAGGTATTGATAAATGACACTCAAATGCAACCAAGATGTATTTCAGCACAGACCTTTGAAAATAGAGGGTTAACTGCCCCCCTCTCTCTGACTTCTTAACATTCAAGCAGTTACTCGATGCAGCCTGACAATACCACCCTAGTTCTTCTGTGCAATCTTGCTATGCACTGCCTGCTAACACGAGCTGCAAAACAGCAGCGTGACAGTGTGCAACGCACTCAGTCCACTGGTCTGCTAGCCTGCAGATAAGCAAGGACTATGTGACCCTGAGAGCTTACGGCTAAAAGCAACACAACTTGATACATATAATAAAGAATGTTCTTTTGCAAGTTGGCTGAGTTCCACCCACCCCATGGATGAGTTGGCTCTATAAACAGTGACTAGAAGATTAACACTGCTGTTATAACCTCATATAGCGATCTGTGCCTTAGGAAAGCTTTTACTGCCGGTGATCAATGGGCTTCATAATAGACCTTTTGTTTTAAGGGTGACAACAGATCCGAATGGAACGTTCTGCCATTCCCAGTCTACATTAGATCCCTCTTGACCTCAGAAGCCTCCCAGCCTTTCTACAATGTAAGGGAGGATCGGGAGCCTTCACCATTAATATGCTTCCTCTATGTGGGAGTTCACAAGTCCGATTTGGGGGGCCACAGATCAGAAGAAATCATTCCCAAACTCGGGCGAACTTTGTATGGATGATCTCTTTAATCTGGCAGCTGGGTAGCGCCCCTAACAAACGGCAGAGCTAGCTGCCGATAAGGTTTGATAGCAGACACTGGGATATTTAACAATAGCTTCTTATTGAAAGTGTTATGTCTCTGGGAGGGGGGAAAACCCAAACCAAAACCAGCGGTGCCAATTGGAAATGCAAAGTAATTTACTATAGAAATCGAGTGCAAAGGGGTTGCAGTTAAACCATCTTAACTGAGCTCTGTTCAAGCAATGTATTTCTGGAAGGGGGGGAAAAACTCTGAGAACGGCTGATTCATTTGTCTGAGAATAAAACTCTCGCCTGCCATCCTCTACCCGGGACTTAATGTTGCTCCCCTTGAAGTCAAAGGGCGCTTTGCAATTGGCATGAAATGGAGCAGGGTCTGGTCCCTTGTAGTGAGTCTCAAACTATTTATATTACAAAATGTGGTGGGCTGGTTGTTGTTTTTTTTCCGATTAACCAGAATAAGCCCAACCTGTGGGATCAGTGAAGAGCTGATCAGATCAAAAATATTTGGAAGGGGAGAATGCCCACCGGGACTGGGTATATTCTATATACATCCAGGGCAAATTCTCTTCATATACCAGTCAGACCTACCACAGACTACAGCCATTCTTCACTGTCACCTTTCTTGCACCACAGCGAACCTGAAACTCCACAAAGAAATATTTATTTAGCCAAAAATACACTGGAATAAAAACAACCCAAAAAAGCAGTTTTTTTTCAAACAAGATCTTTAAATAGCAGAATATTTCCTCAGTTAAGGATTTTTATTCCCAGGTCATATTACCCCCTTGATCTCCATTCGGTACATTCCTCCTTTAATGTATGATATGCTTATTCCTGAACTGTTCCCACAACCCTTTCAGAGGAATACCCGAAAATGCTGGCGTTAATACATTTTTATTTTATTTTATTTTATTTTTATTACAGCACCTACGAGAGAGAAAGAGATGGTGGTGCTTTAAGCGCCACGTACAATCCGCAGTAAATGCAATTGTAAATTACAACAGATCTGGGTTGGAGGACCCGGCAAACCAACAGACAAAACAAATTGTAGCCAAAGTGGGGTGTACCTTTATGAGACACTACACACTGCTGCTACGGACACTTCGGAGACCTCTGAAGTCCCTTCATTAGCCATTTGACATCCGAGCTCACGGTACCCCGGAGGCACCCAAAAGTTGGAAAGGCTGGTTTTTTTAACCTAATAAAATGAGCACACACACAAACTTATAAGAAACAAATCAAGAAGCAAAGGCAAGAAACTGCACTGAGTTAATAACGCCTGGAGAGTTTTAAATGCTGGATATAAGGGGCTCATTATATATTTGTCCGAGTAGGATTTTTTCTATCCTTCAATTTGATAGTAAAATAGCTTTAAAAAGGATTAGATCATTCAATTACCATTGTAACTGACACGCACCCTATAATCCCATCTGTGTTATATTCTTTTCCTCTTTTATTCTTGCCACTTGAACTATATAATAACTCAGTCATCTTTCTGAACAAAGGGGACATATTACAACGGGAATGGATATTCTGTGTGCTTTAGCAGAATGGTTCATATATAACATGATGTTCCCAGTCAAAAGTTAATGATCCTAATGACTTATATGATAGGAAAGGGCACATGTAAAGGGTAGCAATTATATTCCCGTAGGCTTGGTTTCATTTATTTAATAAGTATGTGTATCACTTGTACAGGGCATTTATTAAACGACTTTATTCAACGAAGTCGGTAGAAAGGGCGCAGACTCAATTAGTTTATGTTTCTAGCGCGTGATTAATACATTGCTGGCTTGCAAATAAAAATTTCCTTTCCCTTGTTTTTGTTGCTACTGTCTACATGGGAAAGTAAAAGAAAAAAGTGTTCTGCCTATCAGATCGTGCATATTAAAGACAACAATGCCTTGCTGAGATGCAAAAGTAAAAGAAAAACCCAAATTCTGCATTTATTTCAATAGGAAAAGTGGCAACAGCACTCAGAAGAATTTGCCTAACTGAAATATTTCGTTCAAATTTATTTGGAAGTTAAAATACTTCCTCTTCCCATCAATAATTGCTTGTAGGTAAGTCAGTGATTTGCAGTAATTCAATAGTAAGATTGACATGACATGAACAAAATGTCAATATTTGTGAATATACAATTGAGCACAATTGTATCCTAATTCCTCAGAGTAACAGGTTGTTGTATTTTACTTCTGATGGTATTAATACTACTTCCTATCGGTTGTGCATAGGGTGCTGATGTTTATTTTGCCCCTTTTCATTCTATTCATTTTGTACATTACACGGTTGTGCTGTTCTTTCCACATGCTTCCATAAATGGATATTTAGGGTGTTATTTTCTGTCTGCTTTCCATACTTAAAAATAAAATAAAATAAAATAATAAAGAGTTGAACAAAAGATTGTGACTCAGTAAATTATTTTAGTGATTAGATACATTTCTAGGCTTTCTTGGAGGAGGATTTAGAGAGAAGGAAAAAAAATACATTCTTTCCTCTTGTCCTCTCATCTTCTCTAAATATACCCCCACCACTCCTTTAAGGAAGCATTAGCCCTGCATTGGTATCGTGGAGCTCAGAAGAAAATTACTTCAGGATATTTTTTTTCCTAGCTGTGATTTTATGCTTTTGTTTCTGCAACACAAAGAAAGTTATTTAAGGAGGATTATTTTTATCCATATCAGTTTTCTTCTTGTGATTAGTCACATCATCGGTTTAAAAAGAGTGAGGGTCAGCTCTCCATCCTAAATGTGAATAAACCTTAGTTACAACCTAATGGCTCCTTGTCAACCTGCATTATGCATTTAATTCCTATCACACACTTTGAGACCATAAAAAGTGCTTCAGTCTGCCACTAGTTTAAATTGATGTGGCAAAACCCCTTCTACTATCAGTTCGCTGCTAACTGCTGAAGTACTTGTTTATAACAAGAGATCCTGTCTTACACTAAAACCAACATATTGGTGTCTTCTCAGGCATAGCTTGCTCCCTAGTTAGAGATAATCATGATTGTGCTGAGCATAATGGGGTGCAATAAACTCAGTAGCAATTGTTAAATAAGTGTGTGGACTGTAAAGCTAAGTGTTATATCCTTTAGATAAGGGCTTATCTATACCCACAGTTGCCTTAGTGGCATATAACAAGACCAAAGATATTGGGCTGCTATAGGAAAATAGTTCCCTAATACCTTTCAGATGTTAGAGATCTTAATTCAATCATTCTAAAGCTGCCAGGAGAAGTCAATTTCTCATTTACAGGGCTAAACGAGAATGATGCTAACCAAAGGTTAACTTGGATTTGATGGTTGTTTATAGGAAAAATGAAGCATTGTTTTAATTAAAGTGCTTTTTCTGTGTATGATCGACAGTGAAACTGAACACTTGACGAGCCAATGTAACTGATTGTAAAATAGGAGAGTCTAGTTCATATCCTGGGATCAACATGGCTACCACAACACTGTACATTTTAAAACATCAGGCTGTGGAAGAAGTAAAGATTTATATTTATTCCATAAAAATGCTTGTCAGAAAGGAGGGCCAATCAAATTTAAGGGCCCAATCCTGCACATTCTTGCTCATGCTGGACCATGCTAATGGCCCAACCCTGCTCTCACTGAAGTTGGTAGCAACTCTGCCGGTGATTTCAGTGCCATCAGGTTTGGACCTTTCCCATTGATTTCAGTGTTATGGAGTGGGAAAGCCTAGCAAAAGGATGAAAACAAACAAACAGCCACAGGGAAATAATTCTGGATTACTCTCTGAGCACAGAGGTTCTTCTTTTAAGCATCTGATAAAAGTTTCAATCAATTAGGTTACATTAGAAATATACTCACCTTGGTAAAGCGAACCACTAAGCAGGGCTTGTAGTACTTTTGCAGACGTACATTGTTTTGCTTTGAAAACTTTGTATTCACACAGTGTCATATGGCGTCAGAGCATTCTTACTTTTTCTAAGAGTTAAAGATGTTGGCCCTGACTCTGCTCCCAGCAAAGGCAAAGCTGGGAGCTGGATTTTGTAGGAATTTAAGGGCATTTGGTACATCAGTCTAGCTGTTATATACAATATAGACCACGTGGATATCTAAGGGCCTAAAAACTGGGGCTTCTATTAAAGACTGGAGTGGCAAAACAACAGAAGTTCTGAAGTGTAATTAAAATTTTGGTATATTATAAGATAGCACTTTTCCTCTATGGTTCTCAAAGTGCTTCATAAAGGATACCTGTGTCATTATCCCTTTTGTACAATTGGGGAACCTGAGGCACAAGGTGAGGAAAATGACTTGCTCAACGTCATGCAACAGGCCAGTGTCAGAGTCAGAAACAGAACCCAGGTCTGCTGAGGCCCAGTTCAGTGCTCTAGCCACTAGGCACCACTGCCTGCACAGAGATCGGGCCTACTCACGCTTGTACCGGAATCAGTGAAAGTTTTGCCATTGCCTTCAATGGGAACAGTATGGGGTGTCTGATCCCTTGATCGTTGTCTACTCAAAATATCCCTTCTTTAAAGTAATTTTACAAAACAAAAAAATTGTGCAGGGTGCTGGCATCCCACCTGGCTACTAAAAAAGGCTGCCTCTAAACTTGGTGTCATATAATCCAGTAAAATCCAGAAGAATGCAAGAAAATCAATCACCATAATGACCTATTCTAACTAGAGTTAGCTGAGATCTGAGCATTTTTCTTCTCCTGACTGTTACAGATTCAGTTTAGATGGTAAGCTTTTTACGGTCCGGACCTCATTGTCCTGTCTGTAAAGCAGCTATGATACATAACAAATTATAATGAAACCAGTAGCAGAGGGCGTGAGAGCTGCAGACTCTGCATTACCCATGTAGGAGACCGTTCTCAGCTTCACATCTTCCTCTGCTTGATTTGAACAAAATTCAGGGATGAGAAATTTCAAATCTTTCATTTCCCCTGCCCCAAAATAAAATAATAATAACAATAATTAATAATCACAATATGAAGAATTCACAGTAGGACATAAAAAGAAGTGATTCCTCATGCTAAGGGTGTCTCAATATTTTTTCTACTAGCAGCATGAGAACAAGGAGTACAGCTTAGTTTCCTACCCCAAACCTACCAATAGGATAATCCAGGACCACTGGAAGGTAATGTCAGTTTTGCCATTAATTTCAGTGGAATAGGCTCTAACCCCCAATTTCAGGACTCTAACAAAAAAACAGCCTCATTTCATCCCAGTGCCTCCTAGCTGATTGAGGGCCGGTTCTTTGCAATCCTTCCTCTCTTCAATGGGACTACCTGTATGAGTGAAGCTTGATGGATCAGGATATAAAGGCCCCACCCTATGTAGTGCTGAAAACCTGCAGCATTGTAGTTAATCACCTAATATAATTATTTAATTGTGTTATTTATTGTTGTGCTTAATTCATATGTAATCAGTGTGTGGTGAATAGATTGAAGTTGTAGGTAGAAGTGTGAGAATATGTAAAATAATATTATAGGGGTATAGGATTGATGAGCCTCTATTATTGGTGAGACCGTGTTAGGTATATAAGTAAGGTAAGCCTGTAAACTAAGGCTTCCAGGCCGGTGGCCTGTCAAATTCCAGCTTAGCTTTTTCAGGCCTTCGGCCTGAAAAAAGATGACAACACTTTTTGACCCAGGGGTAAGCCTGTACCTGTAAAATTGCAAGATTATAGTAAAAGATGTGTTGATGGGTGATGTTCAGGAAAGTGTGCCACATGTACCTCAAGATGCCCGATTGTAACATCACAGGAAATTCTGCAATGACTGCAAGTTACCATGGGGATTTATTACATAAATGGTAATGAAGATAAGGGGAACTAAGAGGATAGCCTATGAAAAGAATTTATGGGGTATGGAATTCCAGATAAAGGAAAAAGGGATTGGAACCCTCATGCATATGAATAAGAGTTATGGTGGTGAGTGTAATACAGAATAAAAGGTGAATCCCAGCATGAATAAGGAGGAAGAATCCATCAGGAGACCCTCCACAGATGACCACCTCTTGCGAAATCCACCCACTTCTATGGTACCCTTGAGTATGAAAACACTGATGCTGGACATCTTATAGTATTGTTTCATCTTCATTTATGTATCTATTAGTGTGGCACTGATTATCTGTCTAGTCGGGTTTTTAATAAAGGGAAGATTGCTAACTTATGAATGTTGTTGTGGTCACTGCTATTGTTCCTCATGCGCTCCTACAGTCTCCAGACCTAATGATATTTCTAATAGTGGTTCTTGCCTTGCTAATTCTGAAGCTCTTAGGGAGTGTGAACCTTTGACACAGGTTACTCTGTTTTAAAATACCATTAGGAACATCAACCCAGCGGTATTATAAAGGCTACAGTGTTCTTTGACTGCATGCAAACTGAGGGTTCTCAGTACATGGTAGGACGAGGCTGTATGGCCCAAATCCTCATCAAATGTATGTAGGCTTCTAACTTCCATTGATTTAATGGAAATGACTTGAAATCAATGGAAACTGGGAACTTAAATACCTATGAGGATCTGGGCCTAAATGCCTAGCTCATCAAAGTGTGTTTTAGCCCAGCATTCCATGGGGTCCCGTCTGTTATCTCTGTGTTTACCTAACACTCTCATTGCAGCAAGCCAAAATGATTAACTGCGAAGATTTAAAAGTCATGGGTTTTCCTGCCTAAAATGTTATTCCCCAGGGCCTCTGACAGCTTCCCATAAACAACATCCCCATGTTGCACCCCTTCTGCATTTGGTCCTGGCAAAGGTGTTAAAAAACAAATGGATAGCCTACTAAGTAGTTTATTGCAGTCACTGGTTTGCAACATACAATGACCCAGAACACCCCCTGCTTCTTAACCACATTGGGCTGCATTAACTCTCTGCCTGCCATGAGAGCGCCATCTATTTCATATATTTCTTTGTTAGAAAATGGAAAAGAAAAACACCGAAGCGAGCCATAAATTTTTGTGCCACTCAATATTTCAAACTGTAATTGCTGACTTGTGGAGTGTGTTGGAAGCCAGCAATAATTCGAAAGACCCCAGATGATTTTATAATTTCTTTTGCTTAGGCTTTCTAAGAAAGGAGTTCAAAATCAAATCACGCTCCCCCACCCCCCCAAAATCAGGTCTTCATAGTTGTGTTTTTGAAACACTAGAGAGCTTGCAGAATGGGCAAATGGCAAGGGGGAAAAACTAGCAAGGAGAAGAGATGAAAACAGGGAGAGACAAAGGGAAGGAATGGTATTTGCCCTTAAATAGCACCTTTTTCCCAATGAGCTCACAAGTTGAATTAAACACTAATTAACACCCAGGAGGTAGGGAGTATAATAAACTTGTTGACTCATTACTGGATAAACTGCCACACCTCCTCCTCCTAAATGAGTTGTAGTGAAAAGATTGGGTTATGGCCATTTAAGGAAAGGCAGTGACACAGCTTGCCACCCAGTTAATAGTGGCAAACACTTTTGTCCACCTGCTAAGGAATATATGGCTAGTAGATGTATTCAGAATATAATGCAGGCTGCCTCCAGCTGCCGAGCACTTCTCTAAAAGCACTACCCTCTAGAGGAGATAGTGGGTGTTTCTTCTTTACTTGAAACTGCAGGGAGATTTATGAATAATTGCACGCAATTTAAATCCTCAAAGCATAATATTGAAACATCGGGAATGAAGCAGCAAGTTAACACAACCTGTTTTGTTTTTAGACAATCATAATGTAAAAAACGCAACAGAGATCCTTGTATTTTCATCACCCAATGAATTGGTCTAGGAAAAATACACTGCATATGGATTCCCCTCTGACACCAGCATCTTTTTGTGTGTCTGCAAGGAAAGATTTTGATACGTCTGAGGCATTTTCCAACCATGTAGATTCACAAACAATTCCAACTAGAAAACAAAGTACCGAGGGAAGGTTAACATATGCTCAAGACTATCATCATTCTTCCCAGATCTTATTAAAACCAATCCCTTCCTGCTAATTTCTGAATATTCATAACCCTTGGTGGGTGGGGAGTAGGGGAATGGACATAAAATGACGACATTAAATCACATAAACTTCCTGTTGCCCATTTTGGTTCCCAGATTAATAAAACCCTTCAAACTATGCAAGTTTTCAAACTCTGGTGGCTCTGTACTTCAATGGTGTGAAATTTAAACAATAAATAAAAACCTGGAACAGCTTCCAGTTGGCTCTTTAAAGGCTTACAGCTAGTTATCCTTTTTAATTGGCCACTATTAAATTAGGAGCATGCAGGGTTATGAAAATTATGCCCAGACTTAAAGTGGTGATAGTATCCAACTACCTGGTAAAATTAAATTATAATTTAAGATTTACAAGCAACCATTTATTTATTTAATATCCAGAACTGTTTGGATTTTATTTTATTAACACAAGTTGTATCTATGTCAAGTGGGAGAGGGAGAACACTTCAGAATTGTCGTCTTTAGAGTGTCTAGATCGGGGGTTGGCAAC
>NW_020698262.1:9350876-9411816 GCF_002925995.2 Terrapene triunguis | reverse complement strand
CCCGGGCCAATGGGGGCAGCGGGAAGCCGCGGCCAGCACATCCCTCGCCCGCACCGCTTCCTGCCGCCCCCATTGGCCCGGGACGGCGAACCACGGCCAGTGGGGCCGCGATCGGCCGAACCTGCCACGTCAGCAGGTAAATAAACTGGCCCGGTCCGCTAGGGTGCTTACCCTGGCGAGCCGCGTGCCAAATGTTGCCGATCCCTGGTCTAGATGAAAAAATGTATTGATAGTCAAATAAAAGTCTTAAAAAGCAGCAACAGCTTAGTCATTGATTTCCACACGTGGATAGAGCACCAAATTTCACTAACTACTGTATATACCCATAATAGTAGCGATAATTCAGTTCCATGGCAGTGCAATGATGGAAAGCAAATGGATGTCTTTCCAAGAGGATCTTGCTGTCCCGCAGCTCTAGGTCAATTAGAGATGGGTTTGCGCCAGAAGATTCAGATCAAGACTTGAATATGAATTTGTCCAGAGTTTGGAGGTGCTCAGATCGGGCTGGTTGATTCAGGACCTGCTGATAAACAAGTAATTTGTCTCTCAGCCACGCATGGTATTTGTAATACTCTGTCCATGGTACCTGCCTTGTATGTGGAGGACATGTTCCCCAGGACTGACAACATTTGTTTACTCCACACGCACCTGGCCTTGATTTTACCCCCAGGCCCACGTGATGGACCAAATTCCAGTTTTATTGCAGTTGTGCTGTTGGAGTCCTGCCGAGAGCCAGCTCAGGCTAGTCCATATGGAACAGCAGCCAACACCCAATAGCCCAGTCCCCTCCATCACATTCTCTTTAACCTGCTGGGCTGGTGAAGAAAGGAGGCAAGACTTAAGCAGCCCACCCTCCTTCCCGAGCCTCCCTACCAGGCCCTGGCTGAAGTTACCTAGCAGCTAAAACCTAAGGGACCCTCTCAAAATGCTTAGCTATCCCAAGGTTGGAAGTTGCAGTATGGAAGTGGCAGCAGCGTGACAAAGCGGGACTCACCACCGTGGTGCCTCTTGGTGGCCGTCCTGGGAATTAGCTCTCGGCCCTTCCAGTCCGCATTCAGCTAGTGGTGTCAAGCCTGCCGTCACTGCTGTCTCCGCTCTTTGGACCTGCGTCGCTCCCCAGACCGCAGTGTCCTCTTCTGGGCACAGTCCTCCAGCTGTGATTCCTTAGTCCCGCCACTTGCCTCAGCAGCCAACTGCAGTCCAAGGTCCAGCCCCTCACCTCAGGGGCAAATTGCAGTCTGAATACTAGCCACTCTCCTAACCCTCACACTCTGCTGCCCCTGCCCAGTACTGCTCTATCTATGGCACTTCTTCAGGCAGCCAGTCCTCCTCCCTTGCCTTCCAGGGAGAGACTCCCTTCTGCTCTGCTGAGCAGCCCTTTATATATGGCCCTTGCTGGCCCCGATTGGCTGCTCCAGCAAGCCTTCCCCCTATTGGTGGGCTCAATAAACCCTTTTCTGATTAGTGGGTTCTGCACAGCCTCTCTCGTGCTGCTTTTAATCCCTTCTTCTCCCTGTGTGGAGCAGCTGCCACACCACAAGCAGTGAGTTTGTGAAAGTGTCCCATTTAAGTTAGGATTTTAGTTCTCTGTTTAAGACTGTTTAAGACTTTAAAATGAATAAAAGATGATATCTAAATAGTGACTTAAGAATGGTATGGAAGGATGTAAAACAAGCTTTGGAAACAGGGTATTATTGCTCAAGGTACCATGCATGCCCTAAGATCAGCACACTTTTATGGTGACCTTCCAAGGAGGGTTGTGGCCTCCTTTGTGACTTTCACTCTAGATAATATAGGTCTTACCTATTGACACCAGGATGTGTGGAAGAAAGAGTACACCTTGGATCATTCGGGGGGCTGGCTCAGGTGCTGATCCAAAAGCATACAAGATTCCCATTAGGTCAAGGCCATCTTTGACCCCCCCCCCCCCCCCAAAAAAAGGAATGAGATTGGGAATACGTGTTTGAAAGAGATGTCCCAGCATGCTTTCTGCTCGCTGTGAGGTTGCAGAACTTCAAAGGCAGCAGACAGAAGGCACACCACTTGAGGAAACGTAATCCCAGAACTACAGGGAGATGTTGGCAATACATAATTCAGATTTGCACTTGGGCTAGTGAACTGCACTATGCTTATTCCAAATTTCATGTAGATTTACAGAAATGTTCCCCAAAGTTAGAGCCCCATTCAGCTACTCTCACCACAGGTTTGAAAGGATTCGATTTTTAACAGTAAATGTCGGTAAATGTTGATTTCACCTCACACACACACAAACAGACAACAAAATATTTCCACTGATAATCATCTAAATGTATGGACAGGCAAAGTGAGAAAAAATGCTGCTTGAGAATTTATTAGAGTTTGCTTTAAGGATATTTACCTTATATATTTTGACATGTGATGGCGACAATTTGTGTTTAATGATTATAGAAACTTTAACTTTTTCAATCTTAACGTCTACAGATATTAAATAATTATTGTTGACCCCCTCCCCATAATTTCCCACAACTCTGAAAATTTAAACTGAGAAAATTTGAAAAAAAAGCTTAAAAATAAACATCAATCATATCTGTCAACTTATTTTAAAAAAAATCAAATTATGCCAAGCCTACACACAATCCATTGTACTGCTGTGAACACTGAATGATGGTGAATTAGAGACACATTTTGCCTTGAAATGGGCTTTTTCTTCTGTGTTAAGTTAATTAGTGGTTTGCTAGTATGTTAACGGTTCTGCTCATAGACCTCAGGCTGGTTCTTCTCTAATGAACACAAGCAGTCCTTTAGCAACAGGTAACCACTGATTTCTCAGGGACTATAACTTAAGTAATGAGCATTGAGTTACTGAATTTCCAGTCTGGCCAAGAAGCAAGAAAGTCACCCTCTCCATCCCCAAAGGAAAGGGAGGTTATTAGACTGATCTTTGGTCTAATTTAAAACCTGACAGCTGGGATTGTCTGAAACCTTCCTCATTTCTTCTTGATCAGCTCTCCCAAACCTGAAGGGACATTTTGGATCATGATATGATGACTGACAATTTTGTTTCCATGGTAAAGTTCATCAAGAAAGAATTCACCTTTTGGAGGAAACTCCATTTTGATTAGGAAATGTACTTTATGCCAACGTTAAGTGCAGCTAGACCGGCTCTTGTCAGGAAGTGGGATAGGGCCAGGCTGAAAATCCAAGACTTCTTCCCTTTCCTGTTAGGATGTCCTTGCATTGACAGGTTATAAAGCTGAATCATGCTGGAAAAAAAGCACAGAGATGGCTCAGAGTGACCCAGTGGCCTGGCTACTATTTTTCCACATGAGTTGGGAATAATTGCAAAGGTTGCAAATGACTGCAAAAGACATTCAGCAAATTGCAAATAATGATAAATCCATTTGCAGTCAAGAGTTTAGAGATGATCCCTTGAAGCACATTTGGTTCTAATCAGGCCCCTGCACTGTAGAACATCCTGTTTGTCTACACTTATTATTACTGACAAATTATCCTCCTCTCAAATCTCAGGGAGCATTCACTTTATCCTCACATTAAACCTGATTGGAAACAGTAGGTTTAATTGGACGCAGCATGAGGCCCAGTCATAAACTGCACCAGTTATTTTTTATTGTTAAATACACGAGATGTGTGAAAATAGTATATAGTTAAGATACAGATGCCAACCTGCTGTTAGTAGTATTGGTTAAACAATGCACATAGGCACAGTATCTCATGTGCAACCTCTATGCATTCTTAGTGCACCTCTAACTGAAATGCCAGGAAAATTACATAGACAAAATTCTCCCTGAAGGTCCTGGTCCCCAGCCTTCCCTTTCTTCACAGTTTGTGTATCTAACATACATATACTCTGCATACAGATGTAATTCCATAGTGAAAGGCACATGAGTGATTCAGCTTCCATCCGCCGCAAGTTCTCGTAGATTGCAAGTGCCACGGTGAGTCACAGAGATCGGTCCTGAGATAATGAAACCTGGCCCAGATTTGTGAAAATTAGGATCTGGACTTTGAAACAGATCTAATGTTGGACAAAGAGTCCGTGCTGAGCGCCGATCAATGAAGGGATGTACTCTTGCTGGTCTGTCTTACCTAGAAGATGGGCCTCCTAGAGTTGCCTTGTGTTACGATATCTAGAGTTTCCCTCATGGACTTAGCCCCCATGTCCAGACAGAGCTCACAGTAGTAAGGAGGACTGGAGGTAAGAAACATTAGGCTCACAGGAATATGCAAAAGAAAGCCATGCAGTCAAAGGGTGGAACTCCTGCTGTTAGTTGGGTGTCCAGGAGCAGTGATGAATCCCTCAGCACATGGAGACAGCACTCTGTCTTGACAACTGGGAGGACAGCGCATTCAACGCAGCAGGGTGAGGTGATGTCTTTGACCAGTGCTTTGAAATGTTTTTCTCTTTCCACCGGCACCAACTCTCTTTTGCCTGCATTGAACTTCAGCCAGCTGCTTTTCATCCAGTGATACCGCCGAGACAGTGGAAAAGTTGGGTGATGGCTTAGTCTGCATTCAGTGAGAAGGGGAGGTAGAGCGAGGTGTCGTATTGATGGCAGTGAAGTCCACACCATGCCTCACACTCTCATCTGCAGGCTGACCAAAGGCTTGATCTTTGTGGGAACCCTGGGGGCTCTCAGGCAAGAGGAACAGCTGCCCATTACATCACAATGTTCTCAGATCTGTCCAAGAAGGTGGGAGCGAAAACAGGCTGCCAAAGCCTGCCACGTCTCTTTCGTGGGTCAGCAGCAGTTCATGATCCACACTGTCAAAAGCTGCTGGTAGATAATACAGAACTATTATCATTCAAATGTCCTGGTTGTACAAAATTGTGGAACAGTCTGAACCCACTGGCTCTAAAGAAAGCTATTTAAATTTAGGCAACTTATAACTGTTTGTCAGAAGGTGGAGATGGATGGCAGGAGAGAGATCACTTGATCATTACCTGTTAGGTTCACTCCCTCTGGGGCACCTGGCATTGGCCACTGTCGGTAGACAGGATACTGGGCTGGATGGACCTTTGGGCTGACCCAGTACGGCCGTTCTTATGTTCTTATGTTTGTTACGATTCAAAGATGGGGAAAGGTGCGATTTGCTGAAATCACGCATTCCATCACTGTGTGGTCCTTTGTGGAAAAAGTAATATGATACCAGGGGATTTTATAGGGATAGTTACCGTTTTAAATTTAATTTAAATAGACTTTACATGTGCCATGGCTGCCTAAGTTTTATTTTGTGCAGGAAGCAAAGTGGGAGTGCATGTTCGTCACTCCCGGTTTACAAGCCACTGCTTTGCTCAGGAAATACACCTCTCAAAGGTCCTCATTTAAGCCTGATTACAAGAATAAAAACTATACTGCAAAGGTGAATAATAAGCATGAGATGGAGACTTGTCAGAAACATTGCAAGAGCCCAGGCACAACCACAGAATCTCTGCTAAACTTTCTTTTTAAAAAAACCCACCCACCTCAAAATCCTTGCAACCATCAATGAAATGAGTAACATTAGTATCAGAGAAATATACAGTCCATTGACACAGAAACCTTAGCCTTCATTCCTGGGTATTAGCTGCATGCTCAATGTGTTTGCATTTGATCGGGCACTGACTGTTTGGGGGATTTGTGAGGCTAATTCTTAAGATATCAAAGTTTAGGGCTTAGTTTTAGACATGCTTGAAGGCCAGGGTGCTCAGCACTTCTGAAATTCAGGTCATCAACCTCTAGATGGCAGCCTCTAGAGACTGGATATGTTATTTAAATATTATCCAAGAGGTTAAGTATTCCAGCACTTCTTGGAATCTCATCAGACCTTTTCCAGATAGATATTAAAATCATTCAGTGTGCATCTATACACATTTTTTTCTTATAAAACTGCAACATGTAAGAGGGGCTCTCAAGTTTTGTTCGTCTTACTAGAGCAGTAAGCTGTATTGGCTTTTCTTCCTATTCTAGGGGAAAGGACACTTGGTACTGTTGGAAGGTGTCAAACTGACTTCAAGAGTTTTCTGCCTAGTACTCTATGTATTTATATGGCCCTATCTCTGTAGTATCTAAGTGCCTCATGGCCTGTGAGATAGAGAAGTACTATTATTCTCATTTTACAAGTAGGAAAATCAGGCTAAGTTGCTTGTCCAGGCACACAGGCAGTCTGTGGCAGAACAAGGACTTAAACATGGGTCTTCAGCCATCCTAGGCTAGTGACCAAATAACTGGACCATCCTTCCTTCCCACAGACCAGGGCCAGGATGAGCAGTGTCAGATTCACCTGTTCCATGATGAGGGCCCACAGCCCCATGGAAAATGGCCTAAGAAGACCCAACAACTTGCTTCCCATGGGGCATTAAGCGTTTTCTGACAGTAACAACTTTTATCTGCTACAGATCTGATCAGGATTTGAACTTGCAGCCCACACCCCATTACCAATCTCCTGAGCGATCAAGCCTTCTATATATAATTGACTCAGCAGCATCCTTTGTCTCCTGAACAAGGTGATATTTGGGCATCTTTGCTGGTTTGATATTCACTAGGCCATATGCATATGAAATGGTTCCTTTTGGTATGTTGCTTTGGTAAGCTAAAGTACATGAAAATATACATATAAGTAATCATTTATTTGCAAATATGTGAGTTTCTCTTTCTCTTTTTTTAAACAGTTCTGTGAATAAATATATTACTGAGTAGTGGCTGAGATATTCAAATGTCTTAAGGAGTTAGGCATCCAAATTTGACTGAAAGGCACCTATGACTTTTTTCATGAAATTATGTATCCCCTATGATATTTTGAAAGCAAACACACCAGTGTGGTTCAAATAGAGGTGGAACTTCTGACCTGATGTAGGTGGCCAGGACACTTGTAAACCCCCCTTTACAAACACTTAACAGTAACAACAACTGAAGGCTTTCATTTTTCTGTCTGGGGAATGCACTCAAAATTATTTCACAATGAGGTGATAAACAGGCGGGAACAAATATGGAGACTCAGTCTGTGTAAAACTTTAGTGCATCTAAAAAAAAAGATTCCATGAGTGAATCCTTTTCCCATGGTGTATTATTTTCCCCAGGCCAACTTTGGAACTGAGCTTTCTGTTTTCAACTGAGCAGCATAAATTAAGCCCAAGCATCAGCATACAGTGGAAAGATGGAGAAAGCTGACCATTCCCCTCACGAGGTCAGCCACAAATTCCATCTGTTGTCTGAGAAATGATGAGATACTCTTTGCAGACATAACTTAGATCAGTTAGCACCACAGAGAAACTTTTCAGCAGCTTAAACAAGGATTGAAATATATGTTTTTTTTAAATACTTTTAGACTACATGGACTCAATTTTTCTTTTAACATATTCTTCTACACAAAAAGCCAGTTGTGCGTGGTGCTGTTTCCTCTGGGCAATCTTACAAGAAATGTTCCCAGCTCACTTCATGCCACTACAAATATCTCTTTACCTCAGAGAAAAGGGCAAATCACTCAACTGCAGGTCCAAACAAATTCAACTGCTTGGAACTCTAACGGCGCTGGGTGACAAACTATGACAGGGAATGTATTTCACTCCACCTCCATCATACGTCTCACTTTCATTATTCAAGGCTGAAATTCTTCCCTTCCAGATGGGCTGCCAGTCACAGAAGTTAGGCTGTTTGGCCAGTGTTTTGAAACAGCCACCACCTCCTGCTTGGTTTCAAGAAAGAACTTAAAATATAATGGAAACTGTAGGTGCGAAGTGGCAAGGATTTAGGAACTCTTTTGTGTTGTGTTGCAAGATGGAATGAAAACAAGCTTTCAATTTCAAGTCAATGCTAAATAATGAGAAATCTTTTCAAACCTGCTGCAGAATGTTTCTTTGGGTTTTTACATTTACAGCAGCCCCATGTTTACTGACTTAACAGATGTAACCTGTTTTAGTAGGGATGAGTGAAATAGTTCAGGACCCAGGAACTTTCACCAAAAACTCACACCAAGCCTAAAATTAACCTTCTATTTTGCTTCTTAAAAATTAGCTTTATTTTTTTTTCTTCATAATTTCACAGTTTTTCTCTCATTTACTCTCTGGGTTCCATGCAGGAAATGAAGGTTCTTCTGGTAAAACTCCAATCCCATTTTGCTGAGTGTAGTGGTCCCTCGCTCTCCAGTCTGGAGGGAGGCCACTCTGCCTCTATCAGGCTGGCCGAAAACCATAAACTGCGTATGGCTCTGCCCGGTCGGTGCGGCCCGAACCCGAAGACTGCCACCCCCCTACGACGCAAACACACAATAGTCTGGGGCTCCTGTCCCCACCCTTGGGCGGGGCAGGGCCTGACATAGTCTTTAGCTCGCAGCCCCTAAGCGGGAGCTGACACCAATTAAGCGTCTGGGGCTCCAGCCCATTGGGTGGGGCCTGGCTGGTAGCAGGCTGTAGTCTAAGTCTCCAGGCCCAGGCAGCCAACAAACTCACTGAGTCAATAAGATCTAGCTCTTTGGGCGTGGCAGAGCAGGGAGCAGGCTTTAGTCTGAGCTTGGGGGCTCAGGCAGCCAGCAAACATATACAGTCAATAAGCTCTAGCCCTTGGGGCGGGATAGAGCAGGGAGCAAGCTTAGCCTCGGCTGGTAAGCAAAGGCAGCCAGCAAACATACACAGTCTCAGGGTTCAGATAGGGATGAGCACCCACACAGTCTAGAGGCTCCAGAGGGGTTGAGCACCCAATGGGCAGTCTAGAGTGCTGGTGTAACCCACACACCTCCAGAGAGAGAGCGAGAGAGATTGCTCTACAGCCTTAGCTAACAGCCAGTTGGCTTTTCGCTCATGCGGTAGAGAGCTCCCGAGGTCCAGGTTCAATCCTGCCTGCTGACAACTGGGGTCTGTCAGCGTTACACTGGCAGGGGTGGTCAAGGCACACAGGCCTCCTGGCCTAAAGTGGGGAGTTGGCCACCCTGTGGTTGGAGTGGCAGGGGGATGCGCGCCTGCCCAACAATACCACATCCCAGCCCAAGGCCCTAACAGTGGCAGTGTGGTCTGCCACTGGGTCAGTGGGGATCCAGCCTCAACACGTCAACCTAGAAGTGATCAGCCCTATAGCTGGCTAGTCCTGGGCTACTTCCTACCTCCCTAGGGTTTGGTACCTCTGGCATCCACTGGCCCTCAGGCTCCTCTGGGTATACTGCCGACAGTAGTCCCAGCAACTCCTTGTCTGAGTCTGTCTCCTCCAGGGGCAGGGTGTGGCCAAACCAGGTTCAGCTCCCTGGTGCCGCAGCAGGGCAGAGGCGTCCATCTCCTCCACTGGCTCCAGCCCAACTGAGCTGCAGAGCCTTCCTTTTATATTTCCTGCCCCGCCCTGGTACTTCCGGCAATGGGGTGTGGTGAGTTTGGCTCCGCCCACCAAGGGGAGTGTAGTGGTCACTCGCTCTCCAGTCCGGAGAGAGGCCACTGTGCCTCAGTACACTGAGCTAGGAAGTATTGCTAACTGGTTTAAAGTTAAAATAAGATTCTGAAATTTTCCATGTTTATCACAGTCTAAACTGCAAACCTGTTGAAGATTCACCTTTGAAGGGTTGAACTACATGCCTGAAGTTTTTACAAGGTGAGGTAGAAAATACGACTTTCTATTACAGTCCCTAAATTAGGGTTAATTTGTAATGAAAGAGGTGCCGGGGCTCAAGCAATTTTAAAAATTTCATAACTGATGTGGCAAGCCCAGAGGTACTGCGGCTATGAACTGCCCAAGCCTAGAGGTGCCAGGGCTCAGTCCTGGCAAGCCCTGGCAGAAATTAATCACTGTCTCTAACCTAACCCTAATTTATATAAAAGCCTAGAGCAAGGGGTCCCCGATGAACCTGATTTTATGAAGAAGATCCTTAACCAAGCAAACAAAAGGCTTTTTTCCCCATGTCTGTAATCACAGTGGACTGCCAGTGCTACACTCAACAACCCAGTTGCCTGACAGGATTAGTTTGTTTTTCACTCGGATTCACATATAATGGTTGGTTTAGTCAAATCTCTGTGCTTCCAGTAGTGTCATCCTGATGGACTAGTCAGTGACTGTAGCCGTAGATGGAATGGGAGTGTGTTATCTGGTAGACCCTGGTACTAATGGAGAGATTTTGGTTGAGATTTTCAAAACAGTGGTTCTCAATCTTTTCTATACTGTGCCCCTCTTTTCTATATTGGAACCATCCTCAAACCTCCTCCTATCTAGTCAGGACCTGATCAGCCATAACATTAGGGGCTCGTTCACCTGCACATCTACCAATGTGATATATGCCATCATGTGCCAGCAATGCCCCTCTGCCATGTACATTGGCCAAACCGGACAGTCTCTACGCAAAAGAATTAATGGACACAAATCTGACATCAGTAATCATAATACTCAAAAACCAGTGGGAGAACACTTTAACCTGTCTGGTCATTCAATGACAGACCTGCGGGTGGCTATTTTACAACAGAAAAGCTTCAAAAATAGACTCCAACGAGAAACTGCTGAACTCAAATTGATATGCAAATTAGACACAATCAATTTAGGTTTGAATAAAGACTAGGAATGGCTGAGCCATTACAAACATTGAATCTATCTCCCCATGTAAGTACTCTCACACTTCTTATCAAACTGTCTGTACTGGGCTATCTTGATTATCACTTCAAAAGTTTTTTTTCTCTTACTTAATTGGCCTCTCAGAGTTGGTAAGACAACTCCCACCTGTTCATGCTCTCTGTATGTGTGTGTATATATATCTCCTCAATATATGTTCCATTCTATGCATCCGAAGAAGTGGGATGTAGCCCACGAAAGCTTATGCTCAAATAAATTTGTTAGTCTCTAAGGTGCCACAAGTACTCCTGTTCCATTTAACAATATGGATTTAACAAAACTTCTCAGGATGAGAATATCAGGTCTGGGGGCTTGGACACAAATTTTCCATTAAAATTAATGGAAGATGTGTCTAAATTTTCCCATCCTGCAATGAAAATTTCAACCTTTTATTTTTATGAAAATCATCCTTTGTATACGCTGTATCCCAAATTATTGGTTGTGATGCATTAGTTCATTCATAGGGCATGGTAGAGAAGTTCTCGTGGGTCCAGTGTCATGTTGCTCTGCAAAATTCGAGCAGTATTTCCACTTCTAATGTTGGCACAAGAGAGTTTTCAATTTTGCGTTTTCTCAGTTACTTACCAAAAACAAAGACGAAAAATTCCACACACACACTGGATGATTTTTTATATTATTCACAGGTGGAATAATTTAATTGTATGTAAATCTGTGGTTAATTTTACTAGTTGGTAGATCTTTTGATAATGAAAGCATCAGCTGCAAACAACAACAAAAACCTTCCTTACAGTTCTGAGTTTTTCCTTCATGTCTGATTATATTTGCTGCATATCACATCTATTCAGCCTACAACAGGAGGTATTGAAATGCAAAACGAAGTGCCATGTATGTCAGAAAAGAGGCAGCTCAGTTCCATTAGATTAGTAGGTGCTATGGTATTACAAATAATAATAAGGTTAGTACCTGTTACAAATAGAAGGTCTGATGGGTCATAGCAATTCTGTCTCAAAATATTCCCCATTGGCCATCCGAGTCAATGGTGTTATGTTTCACAGCATGCAAACAGAGAAGTTAGACAAAAACACTCTTGCTGGAAGGTTGCACTGTAACACTACTTTATTTCTTAGAATAAAAACAGAGAGAGAGAAAGCAGACTGCTCTCTAAAACAGAGAGGCACAACTCACTCTACCTTTCTCTAGGCTGTCTGTGTGAAAAACTGGCTCTGATTGCATGCTTCCCTAGAGAGACCTGACCCCCAAATAATTTAAAGTGATAGCTCTCAATTTTAACACAAAGAATGAGGAGTACTTGTGGCACCTTAGAGACTAACATGTTTATTTGAGCATAAGCTTTCGTGGGCTAAAGCCCACTTCATCAGATGCATGGAGTGGAAAATACATTAAGAAGATATATATATATATATATATATATATATATATATATAGATATATAGATATATACACACAGAGAACATGAAAAATGGGTGTTGCCATACCAACTCTAATGAAACTAATTGATTAAGGTGGGCTACAAATGGATACACCACAAATGGATTTACACCAAAGATGAATTTTAACCTATATGTATTATCTGTTAGAGATTGCTAAGATATACATTGGTCTTTCTAAGCATTCAGTGGTTGGCAGCCAGTGGAAGTCTCTTGTAAATAATAAAATGAAGTCTTTCCTACAAGTAAGGAAGCCTGAGTAATTCATATTTAGATCTCCCCCTTTCTCTTTTTCATGCCACAATCCAGAAACACACTGTTGGAAAGTTTAAGGGAAGGAGTCCATTCAGTCCTGGATGTACATGCTAATTCATGTGGAACATGATTAAAACGTAAAATCCTCACTCTTTTGACATAAGTCAGACCTGTGTACATTGGAAATGAGACTCAGTAACTATCTGTTGGAGAGGAATAGTTCCTACTGCTATATGAACAACACCCTCAGGGAGCAAAGAGACTCAGGACAAGTTAAAGCTCTCTAATATGAATATAAAATTTGCCATACTTGATCAGATCACTAGCCCATCTAGTCTGGAAGAATGCTTCTTGTACTGGTCAACACCCTCCTCTGTATCAGCCCGTGGACCAGGCTGTGTTATACGACAAACACAATCCCTCCCTGAGCTCCCCAGTTGTGGGTATTGTGGCTTTGCACCAAGACTTGCTCTGGCCAGCTGCTAGATCTCGAAATGGCATGTGGCTAGGGAAGCTGTGATACCCCTCCTGAGCTGTAGCGCAGGGATGCAAATCTTCATCATATGTAGTGCAAGTGGAAGAACAGTCTGACCCAGCAGTGATACCCAGAGGCTTGTGCTCCTTCTCAAAGCCTCCTGTGTTAAACCTTTGATATATTAAAGTGTGTCTGTAATGCTGGCATGGCTCTTGAGAAACAGACTGCCAGCCTCTGACTCTTTTTCCTGACTTACGGAAATTTAGATTAATAAAAAGATCTTTTTAACATAGTAAACTGAGGTCAAGAACCACAGAAAGATGGCCATTTCCTCACAAGCCAGCCTATTGCCCATTTGATGGTGCAGGCAAAAGAAACATTCAGATGGAAAGCTGCATATTAATCTCAGCGATGGAGAGGTATTATCTGAACTATTGCCCACATCTACATGCTGGTCTCCACATAATACACATACAAATGTCTTTGTACCACAGTTTGACATCTTCCCTGGAATTAATGACTTTGGATGGGGGCACTCCTTGGAAAAACCGTTAACCACTAGCTAATGAGTATTTCCAGGGCTGCAGCCTCAGGGACAGGAGCAGCATTTTCTCAAGGTAGTCATTTTTAGGAATGACTTAAGAAGCCTAATGGTTGAGCTGTCCCTCGGTAGCTAAAAAGGTGAAGGAAGAAGAGATGAATGGAGTGGATGAGTAGAAGGAAGTAGGAAGACAGGCACTTCCTCTGGCCTTCATAAGACTGGCTGTCTTGTGCTATATCAAGAAGTGCTATGGAGGTTCAAAGGAAATTGGATGTGATAACAAGGATCCTGTTAAATGAGTTGTGCATAGTGTCTAAAAGGGCTGAAATAGTAATGGTTCATGGAACAATTACTCAGACTTGGAAGGTTTTGTTTGTTTGTTTGTTTGTTTTTTGTTACAAATGGAATCCCTTTTTTTGCACCTCCCCCCCAACTCACTCAATTTCATTACTTTTAACAAAAACTCTTATGCGTTTTATTTTTAAAGACAGAGACCATTTCTATAGAAATATGGGTCCAATCTGTGCCACAGTTGCCTTTGAAAGCTGAGGTTTGAAATTAGCCATTTACATTTTCAAAGAGAAGTTTTTAATTAGCCATTTTTTTTCCAAATTATGCAGAAAGTGAAATCTGAGGGGCAATGAATTGCCTGAAATGAGGCAACGAAAAGTTCCACCACAGATTTTTTCAAAAAAATATTTGCTCATGTCTCTAAAATACATTGACAGTTTTCTTCCTCTGATTCTTCATGGTTTCCCCATAAATGATAATGAATTTTACTTGTTTTTATTTTTAAATACTTGACTCTTTGTTTAGCTGTTGTTGTTTTTTTAATGAGAGGGAAACCATTTTCTACTACACTTTGCCTTTTCTCCACCCCCAGTTCAGAATCAAAAACATAATTTGATTCAGACAGGTATACAATCTTTATACTGATACAGACACACACAAAATCAGCTGTCATGAATTAAACCCTATTTTTCCCTAACCCCAAATAAACAGCCTGCATTTGATTGTAATAACACACTTGTCATTTCATTGATGGCATGTTAGAGTTTTTCTTTTGAACAGTTTTATTGGAATTCTTTGGACTAAATATGCTGTGGCTTTTTGATAGCTTCATTAAAGAGCAGAAACCAATAATGAAACCAAAAGGATGTGAAGGACTCCAAAGAGTTTGTAGTACAAAGCATAGAAATATCTTACATGGTTTTCAGTTTGGAAGCTATTCCAGCTTCAGATGCCCCTTGAAATTTATCGTGTTGTAGTAACTTGGGGCCAAAGTTTGAAGTACTCACTGAAGCAAGACTTTATTTGGAGTTTGCCTAATAAAGAGTGATGGCCCTGGATCAGGTTCTACTGTCATTTACACCAGTGCGAATCTGGAGTAACCCCAATGAATTGCTTAGCATTATACCAGATTTACAGTGATGTAAGTAAGATCTGAAAAGACTATGAACCTCAGAATGTGGATCCTGATTATTATATGTCACGGAGTGTGGGGGGACACAAGGCCCTGCACCCCCGGCTTCCTGCGATTCACCATGACTCTCAGCCAGCCAGTAAAGCAGAAGGTTTATTTAGACGACAGGAACACAGTCCAAGACAGGTCTTGTAGGCACAGACAACAGGACCCCCCCCCCCCAGTTAGGTCCATATTGGGGGTCCCAGGGGCACCACAGCCCCATTGGGGGGTCAGAGCCCCATCTGGGCTCCCCTCCATTACACCAGCCAGCTCCTGAAACTCTCACTCTCTCCAGCATCTCCTCCCCCAGCCTTTGTTCAGTTTTCCGGGCAAAAGTGTCACCTGACCTCCAACCCCTTCCTGGGTTCTCACGTTACATGCTCAGGTATCCTCCCTCAAGGCCAGTCTCCCATCCCCCAATGCAGACCATCTTAGCCAAACTCCCCACTCAGCATTCAAAGACCACATTAAGAACAGTCCCAGTTCGTCACATTATATAACAACAATATGTCTCCAGAAAAGTCTTATTACAACTAATCACAGTTTATATTTAAAACTGTCTATTCTGATGCTAATTTATAGTTGCTTTTATGAAGTGTGAGATTTTGCTTCTTTCTCTTTAAGTCTCAGAATAGAGGATGTCCAAACTGCAGGTTGAGGGGTAAATGTGGCCAACAGAATCTTAAACTACAGCTTGTGGCTTAACCACGAGATCTTGCATGATCTAAAAAATAAAAAGGAGTCATATAAAAAATGGAAACTAGGACAGATTACAAAGGATGAATATAGGCAAACAACACAGGAATGCAGGGGCAAGATTAGAAAGGCAAAGGCACAAAATGAGCTCAAACTAGCTAAGGGAATAAAGGGGAACAAGAAAACTTTTTATCAATACATTAGAAGCAAGAGGAAGACCAAAGACAGGGTAGGCCCACTGCTTAGTGAAGAGGGAGAAACAGTAACAGGAAACTTGGAAATGGCAGAGATGCTTAATGACTTCTTTGTTTCGGTCTTCACCGAGAAGTCTGAAGGAATGCCTATCCTAGTGAATGCTAATGGGAAGGGGGTAGGTTTAGCAGATAAAATAAAAAAAGAACAAGTTAAAAATCACTTAGAAAAGTTAGATGCCTGCAAGTCACCAGGGCCTGATGAAATGCATCCTAGAATACTCAAGGAGCTAATAGAGGAGGTATCTGAGCCTCTAGCTATTATCTTTGGAAAATCATGGGAGACGGGAGAGATTCCAGAAGACTGGAAAAGGGCAAATATAGTGCCCATCTATAAAAAGGGAAATAAAAACAACCCAGGAAACTACAGACCAGTTAGTTTAACTTCTGTGCCAGGGAAGATAATGGAGCAAGTAATTAAGGAAATCATCTGCAAACACTTGGAAGGTGGTAAGGTGATAGGGAACAGCCAGCATGGATTTGTAAAGAACAAATCATGTCAAACCAATCTGATAGCTTTCTTCGATAGGATAACGAGTCTTGTGGATAAGGGAGAAGCTGTGGATGTGGTATACCTAGACTTTAGTAAGGCATTTGATACGGTCTCGCATGATATTCTTATCGACAAACTAGGCAAATACAATTTAGATGGGGCTACTATAAGGTGGGTGCATAACTGGCTGGATAACCATACTCAGAGAGTTGTTATTAATGGTTCCCAATCCTGCTGGAAAGGCATAACGAGTGGGGTTCCGCAGGGGTCTGTTTTGGGACCGGCTCTGTTCAATATCTTCATTAACGACTTAGATATTGGTATAGAAAGTACGATTATTAAGTTTGCGGATGATACCAAACTGGGAGGGATTGCAACTGCTTTGGAGGACAGGGTCATAATTCAAAATGATCTGGACAAATTGGAGAAATGGTCTGAGTTAAACAGGATGAAGTTTAACAAAGACAAATGCAAAGTGCTCCACTTAGGAAGAAAAAATCAGTTTCACACATACAGAATGGGAAGAGACTGTCTAGGAAGGAGTACGGCAGAAAGGGATCTAGGGGTTATAGTGGACCACAAGCTAAATATGAGTCAACAGTGTGATGCTGTTGCAAAAAAAGCAAACGTGATTCTGGGATGTATTAACAGGTGTGTTGTGAGCAAGACACAAGAAGTCATTCTTCCGCTCTACTCTGCTCTGGTTAGGCCTCAGCTGGAGTATTGTGTCCAGTTCTGGGCACCGCATTTCAAGAAAGATGTGGAGAAATTGGAAAGGGTCCAGAGAAGAGCAACAAGAATGATTAAAGGTCTTGAGAACATGACCTATGAAGCAAGGCTGAAAGAATTGGGTTTGTTTAGTTTGGAAAAGAGAAGACTGAGAGGGGACATGATAGCAGTTTTCAGGTATCTAAAAGGGTGTCATAAGGAGGAGGGAGAAAACTTGTTCACCTTAGCCTCTGAGGATAGAACAAGAAGCAATGGGCTTAAACTGCAGCAAGGGAGGTCTAGGTTGGACATTAGGAAAAAGTTCCTAACTGTCAGGGTGGTTAAACACTGGAATAAATTGCCTAGGGAGGTTGTGGAATCTCCATCTCTGGAGATATTTAAGAGTAGGTTAGATAAATGTCTATCAGGGATGGTCTAGACAGTATTTGGTCCTGTCATGCGGGCAGGGGACTGGACTCGATGACCTCTCGAGGTCCCTTCCAGTCCTAGAATCTATGAATCTATGAATCTATGAATCTCCTGGTAAATGTGGAGTAAGGTCAAAGCTCAGGTTTTCTGGCCTCATCCTGAATCTAATGAAATCCAAAGCAAAACTCCCATTGACTTGCATGGGAACAAAATCAGGTCTTTAATCACTAGTGAAGTTGTACAGGAAGCAGTTTACTTTCATCCGTCAAGGAAGATACCAGTACCAGAAATGCTTATGCACATGTGCATTAGATTATCTTTTCAAACTATAACGAGGAGTCCTTGTGGCACCTTAGAAACTAACAAATTTATTTGGGCATAAGCTTTCATGGGCTAAAACCCACTTCATCAGATGCATGGAGTGGAAAATACAGTAGGCAGAATATATATACACAGTACATGAAAAGATGGAAGTTGCCTTACCAAGTGGGGGGTCAGTTCTAATGAGACAATTCAATTAAAGTGGAAGTGAGCTCTTATCAACAGGAGGAAAAATCACTTTTGTAGTGGTAATCAGGGTGGCCCATTTCAAACAGTTGACAAGAATGTGTGAGTAACAGTAGGGGGAAATTAGCATGGGGAAATTAGTTGTTAGTTTTTGTAGTGACCCATCCACTCCCAGTCTTTATCCAGGCCTAATTTGATGGTGTCCAGTTTGCAAATTAATTAATTTACTCCCATTAATGTCAAAATAGCATCAAACTTGCCCATGGGATGGAATCTCCATTTTCTGAACAACTCTACTGATAAGTCATAGTGGGAGTCATGTCCAACCTTCTCTGTCCAGAGGGAAAATTGTCATGATACAGAGCTTTTGAGGTTATGATCAGTGGAAGTGAAGAGGGGAAGAAATTGAGGAGGACCTAAACATAAAAAAACACACTTTCTAATCCGTTGGTTACCTTCCAAAGACCTGTGCCTGGTATTTGATAGCCTAAATTTACATTAGAATCAACCCAATTTTACTTTCCCTTTCACATTTTACTGTGTTGGACTGTAGCCCACTCTTTTATGGCTCATCTGACGGGATGTGAATTATCTCTATGCAGGCTTGACATAACCTTGTGCAATGTGACGTAATGCTCCAAAAAGGCTGAATTGAAAAAGAAACTATACTTATTAACAGGAAAGGAAACAGGCCCCCGTTGACAACTGGTGGCTGGAAATCAAGGGGCACTTTCTCAGAAAAATCATTTAGGACAATATAAATTACTATTATTTATTCAGGGGGAAGAAATACCTAATGAACCTATAACTAGAATCAGCTGGCTAAGTAAACTACAAGGGACAGGTATTTGTGTATCACTGCCAGGTAGATTCAGGCAGCAAGGGCTCAAACCCGCTCCCAATGGCATCAATCAAACTCCCATTGACTTTGATGGGAGCTGAAGCAGAACCTAGATTGGCATGTTTCATTAGTTTCCCTTCTGCAACAATGGAAGCTGCCAGAATACAAGCATTACCCCAATTTCAACATTCACGTCCCGCTCATTTTTCAGATTGCCTGTGCATGCAGCGTACTTGCACAAAGCTTCCATTCTGTCACCTCACACTAATAATACTCAGTCATCCCTCCCTCTCTGAGGTATTAGGGTCAGACCTGAATTCCAAAGGCATGATTCGAAACCATATCCCTTTAAATTCCAGCAAATTGGAGGGCTGAAATCTTCACCGTGTGAGTGTGCGTGCACACTTGTGAACTTTTTACCTTTGACCCAGCAGCAGCGCAGCACACGTTACCCATTCTCCACCTCACTGCTGCTGGTTCACAACAGGTGGAAATAAAACACTGTGAAAGTAACAGTGCTACACGGTGACTGGCTCCTTCAAGGGGAGTTGGGCCCAGCCCCACCTGCTAATAATAAGGTGCCTGCACACTGAGGCTGTGGAGTTAAGGCTGAGGTGATAGTCTGAAGAACAGCCAGTCCTTTAAAAGGCAGTTGAGCTGAAGAACAGTAGAGAACAGGTAGGTTCCCACAGGAGTCCCTACTTCAGGGTAAAGAACCCAGCTGCTAGGTGATTCTGAGGCAGATAGCCCAGGGAGTGTGAACTGTGGAGACTTCCAGGGTCAGGGAACTGGCTGAGAGAGGCAGTACTGCCAACCACTAGGGACCAAAAATGATAAGTCCGAGCTCAAAAAAGTCATGAGATTGGCCCCACAAATCACAAGATTTTACAAACATCAGCAAACCATATTTCTTAGTCCGTCTTTTGACATTTTAATGCCTCTCTACCCTCCGGCTACGTGCGTGTAGGAAAGGGCTGAACATTGCAGAGCATACCATTTGGGGAAAATTCAGAACTGGGTGGGGAGGTGTTGGGGTCATCTTGCTAGGTGCAACCAACGTTGGTGGATTCCAGAGCGTGGCTGGGGTGTAACAAGCAGGCTGATGGAGTCAGAGCTGCTTAGCAAACAGACACTCAGTGCATGCATGTCCACTGGTTGGCTGCATCCAGGCTGTGAGCCACAGCAGCAGAGCATTTGAAGCACTCAAGGCTACAGGGCAGGTAGTGACACAACCCCTCACTGATATGGGTTGCGCCCCAGCATGTGACATCAGGTTGAACCTATTTAGTGGCTAACTTGAGAACTTCAGTCATAAAAATTCAAGTAATAAAACAATAAATATCTTTAGGATTATACATCTGAGATCTGAGGCTTCATTCACTACATCTCAGTCTTGGTCTGTGGCTTCAATCTCTAGGCCCTTTAAACTAACACTGTATTGATTCATAAATTAAAATGAAAGGTAAAAAGGAGAGCACAAGAGTTATCTCACTATTCCCCATCTTGGCCTACTCCTTGCCTTCTGAAATCATGCCTGAAGTACATTCATGTAGGTTTTTTATGGATGGTCACATGTTGGTCAATTGCTTAGCTAAGATCTTAGGTACCAGTTTAGCTTATTTTTTCCCCTTTCCAATTTCAATTTTGTTGCTGTGAAAATCAGGGTCTAACTGCAGTGACTACAGCCAGACATATGGCGGGTAAGCAATGTCAGGCTTCCCATACATCTCTGCCAACGTCTCCCTGTCCTGACCGCAAACACCCCCTGCCATTTCAGCCCTTTGTGAAGACTGAAAAATGGACTGATACTGAATTCCGTGATACAGACAAATATCCTGTATATGGGGCTACTTGAAGATCATCATATTTGTTTTGCAAACTTACTATATCACGTAAAGTGCTGGTCTAAATCTAGGAAAGATGAATAGAATGAGAATACATTTTTTGAATCAAAGCATTGCAGTCAACGCATTGTAGCACACTAATGACAAGTTTAAATCACATCCAAATTTTAATGAGTTCTATTACAATTTAAAGTGGAGGGGTCTAATCTCAGTTCCTTATTCAGTTTTAATTCTACCCTACTCCCACTGAAGTAGCAACACTGACAGTCCTGCTCTCAGACACATCAGTGTGAATCGGGAGTGACTCCACTGGCTTCAGAATCTGGCTCTTATCTTTTGTCAACTCTCTGACAAATGTGCTTGAAATTCAAGGGCCCAAGTCTTTTCCCCTCACATAATCATGTGATCCTTAATCTAACAGAATGCTGGGTTTTATGGAAAAACTGAACCTTCCAGTACATGCAGAGGAAATTCCAGAGCAAACTCATTGACAGACATGCCTTGGAAGTTAGCTAGTTACTTTGGCAAAGACTCAGAATTTTTTTCTTTTTCTTTTTCTTCTTCATTTCCCCCCCTGTTCTTCCCAACCAAAGCCAAAAATGGAACCAAACAAACAAAAAACCCCACCAAAAAACACACACATTCTTAGGAGCATAGGATGCTGAAGACCAAAACAGAGCAAACTTGGCACTTCTGGTTGCAGTCCTCTTGCAGGTATTTGTTGTGTATGAAAAGCGCGAAGGAAAGAATGCTATTTATGTCATAGAAATTTGGCAGTATGAAAAACCTACAGAATCATTGGGCAGGCTCTTTTGTGTTTAGTATGTGAAAATGGATATACTTTTTTAGAAGATATTAGTTAAAAAGTTAGTAAAATGTTGCAATCTTACTGATAAGCCCGATGTAGTTCATTAATATTCTAAGCCCTCATCGAAGCAAGCTACGACAGCTGTATCACATGTTACAGAGACGTTAGGGATCTACTTGACCAATGTGGGGGGAAATACCTGTAAATCCTGTAGCCAAATGGCTCTAATCTGGTGAGAAGCTGATTTAGTGGAGGAATGACTGAAGTGCTGTTGGCATTCTGAACCTCAATCAATGCCAAGTCCTGGAAAAATGTGTATGAGCTCCACAGCCCGTAAATGCTTAGTGCCCTCATGGAACTACATAAAGAGTAGATCTTAGATAGATCTTTAAGGGCCTGATCCGAAATCAATGGGAGTCTTTCAACTGATTTCACTTGGGCTCTGGATCAGGCCTCAGTTGCATTACAGACATTAGGGGATTATGCCTAGCAACCCCACTGTAATATATGTCAGCATTGTCATCCAAATTGTGCAGAGAGGCGAAGTACCTGCCCAGGGTCACACAATGAGTTGGTGGCAGACTTGGAAAGAGAAGTCACATCTCTTGACTTCCAGACCTGTGCGTCAGCTCAAACATTATCTACTCTCCCCTTCTTGGGGGGTTGGTAGAATGTTCCAGATAAATATTTGTGTAAATTAACTCAGTTTTGATCATAGTTCTTGAAATCCAATGATAATCGGAGAAGAAAAGCGAGAGATGTACCATCATTCATTAAAAATGTAACACACACACACACACACACAAGCCTCCCAGCAAGTTCAAGACCATACAAATGTTGCATAGCCTTTCAGTTTCACTACCCCACACTTGGGCATGGGGGGTAATGACACTGGTAGACCTACATACCCTCAAAGCCACCATGGTGGCCAGATCTCAGATAAATCTTCACCAGCCTCTGTGTATTGGTGGTTTTCAGCATCTGAGCCTAGAGTACTGTTCCGTCCATGATGGCAGACAGAAAATACTGGCCATTTGAAAGTGGCATTGTCTCACCCACAGGAGATGAATCATGGGATGGTGAGAGAGGAATAATGGGAATTGTTGAATAAAAGTCCCAGAATTCCAGTTGCTTCCAGTGACTTCCACTATGTATCCCACAGTAAGACAAGTCCCAGAAGACATGGAGTGAAGCAAAATACATGGGATGCCCATGCAGAATGCCTCACGTTTAGTGCGCACAAAGCCCCTGCCATGTAGATGCACTGATTTGTACTGATGCAGAAAACTGTTGATTGTGTGTATGCAATTATTGCAGACTAATATGCACCAGTCAAGGATGCAAAATCTCAGTGCGAATTAACCCCCCTGTGTAGACAAGGCCTTATTTCCATAGGTGCTCCTGCATTGACTGTGTGAGCACCAGGCTAGCTCAAATAATGATCCCCAAAGTAGGTGTTTTTGACTTCCTGTTTAAAAGCAGCAACTTTTGATGAAATCTGGATGATTTTTAACTCACTCTCCTCTCTTCACCCCACCGTTCAGGTTGACCATGAGGGCAAAGAGTTGCCTCATCTTATCTCCAGATTTAGCTGCTTGGGATGTTTGAGATCACATTGTTGTAGAAGGGATCCCTAAGATCTTGGCCTCTGACTTCTAGCAGCAAAGTTCCATATGAACAAGGGAGGGGAGCCAAACATTGGAGAGACGCACAAAACACATTTTTTCCAGTCTTCTCACTCGCAGGCTGATCCTGGTTTGTGGCTTTTCTGAGTCATCCTGTAAATACTGGTCTCCTCAGCAAACCGAAAGAAAGAAAGAAAGAAAGAAAGAAAGAGAACACATTTGTTATTGCACAGGATCTTCCTGGCCAGATCTGACCTGAAAACACTGGTCACCAATGAACCATCAAAGGCCTTTCACATATCTAGCAGCTGCAGGGAGGATTACTGTAAGCACTTCTATCACTTTGACACCTCAGCGGTGGACAACGCCAATTGTACACTGTCGCGGGCTCTGTTGCAGGGACCACCTTCAATGCTTTGGCTCAGAAGAGCAGCCTTTTTCCAATTCATTGACACAGGGGGATATATATCTAAAAACTTGGCTGCGGCAGCTAGTGCATGCCTTGAGGATTACATACCGAGTGAACTTTGTCAGCGTAAGCCCTAGTCAATAGGGGGAATTAAGTAGAAAGACCTCTATTGTTCCAGCCAGCCTTCTGAAGGCACTGATTGGCAGTAAAATGTCTTAAGTGACAGATGTAAAGTAAATATTGCCTGTGCCAAGGTCTCTATATTACTTTGATTAGCTACCATCAATCAATCTGTTCTGTGCCTTGTAACAATAACGGCTGCTGTTATACTTGAATCCTCTGTGATGAAGCCCAAAGTATAATTGATTAACAAACTGAAGAGAAAGGTTATACTAATTACATTGAAATATACCTTTAAAAAAATGTGTAGTGTGTGTGCTTGTGTATGTATACATACATATCCATGCATATAGAAATATATTCATATACCAAACATACAAACAAATATAACCCTTTAAACTTGCCAGTTGCCTTAGATAGCTCAATAACATTAGGCTGGTATTTAAAATAGTCTCTAGGATTTTCCTATAGTAAATGTAAAGTACAAGGAATACTGCACTACTGAGGCTAACCTTAACTATATATCTAAGGCAAAATCAGAAGCGTTTCTAAGGTGACCACTTCATGTACTTGAGCATACATCATGTGCACTCTAGCCAGCATAACTACAACCATTATTAATGGTCATAAAGTTACTTGTTCCTTTTTAAAAATGCAGCCACAGTATTTGCTTTGATGACCTCCTTTAGCAGTGAATTCCACAAATTAATGATACACCATATAAAGTGCTATTTCCTGGTGTTAGTTCTAAATTTAGAGGATATTTAAAATCACTGAATGACCACTTTTTCTTGCCCTATAGGACAGGACAAATAATTCTGAACATTTTTTATTCTCTCCAGGCTACATAATCCTGTTTTCTTGAAGTCTTACAGTTAATGCAAGCCCCACCATTCTGTATGTTATAAAATGAACTGATGTGACTTTATAATACAGGGTGAGAAAGGTAGAAGCAACTTTTTAGATAGCATGGTCTCATAAAACTATCTTCGCAGATAAAAAATGCACTAAATTTCCTATTATCAACTGATACGGTAGATCATTACACAAGGGAATGTTAGATTCAACCACCCTCTCTATAAGGATAGAGGTGAAACTGATTCCAACAATCTCTACCTCACATTTCTGTTTTATGGTGCATTACTTCACTTTATCCCCACTTCAGTCATTGCAGGCACGTGCATTAGCATAAAAATGCTGAAAATAAAGCACATTTCAGGATTCTCTTCACATGCCAAGTCACTGTTACAGCTTGATATGGGATGAGCTTTAACAGACAGTGAAATCCTGATTTCTGAAGCAGGGTCACAGCCAAACTTTTTTGTGACAGCATTTGAATGTTTCTTTGCAGGGTACAGCAGCCTCATGGTTGGGCACGTGCTACATCAGTGGAGATAAGTCTGTTAGTGTTTTAAAGTGTTATTTTTTCTTTTCTATTGAGGTTTCAAATTGTCGGAGTCAAACTCAAATATAACTGGAGCATCTGGGTTTCTGTTTGGAAATTCAGCATTAAACAGCTTCTCGGATTATTGAGACATTTTTCCGGCACTGACATCACTGCATCCCTTTGTTTTACAGCAATGTCATAAAATAATGTGGCTGTATTGCCATTTAATCCTATTAAAACTGGGAGAGAGAGAGAGAGAGAAAAACTTTTATTTGGAAGAACCGTTTTTATATGAGCTAGAAAAGGAAGGTTAATAGTAGTTAATGCACTAGCCAGGGGGTTCAGAAGACCCAGGTTCCTTTACCTGCTCTGTCACAGACTTCCTGTGGGACCTGGGCAAATCACTTAGGGCTGGTCTACACCCAGCCGCTAGTTCGGTGGCTGGGGATCGAAGTTCCGGGTTCGACTTATCGCGTCTGGTCTGGACGCGATAAGTCGAACCAGGAAGTGCTCGCCGTCGACTGCGGTACTCCAGCTCGGCGAGAGGAGTACCGCGGAGTCGACGGGGAGCCTGCCTGCCGCGTGTGGACCGCGTCTGGACCGCGGTAAGTTCGAACTAAGGTATGTCGAATTCAGCTACGTTATTAACGTAGCTGAATTTGCGTACCTTAGTTCGAATTGGGGGGTTAGTGTGGACCAGGCCTTAGTCTCCTTGTGCCTTAGTTCCCCATCTGTACAATGGAAATAAGAGTACACCCCTGACTCACAGGGATGTTGTGAAGTGCTCAGATGCTAAGGTGCTGGGGTCTATGTAAGTACCTTACATAGATCGCTCTATTGAAAATGCTTTGCAGAGTTAATTCTTGTACATATAGTCCTCCCTGGGCAATTAAGTGAACAACATTGGAACCCAATTGAAGTCAACGGCAGTCCACCTGTGTGGCTATCATTGCAGGATAAGGACCATAGAGAGAAACAATTAACTCAAACACCGAGTTTTAGGCACCCATATTTTACCTCCATCTGCTTCATTTTGAAGGCCTAGGTGAATTGTAGATATCAAGACTGAGCCTGGTGCCTGCTTTGGCCCCATTGGGTATGTCTACACAGTGAAAGGAAGTCCACAGCGGTGATCTCAGAGCCCGGGTCAACAGTCTTGGGCTCACAGGGCTCAGGCTACCTTGCTAAAAGTAGCTGTGTAGATGTTGAGGTTCACGCTCTGAAGCCCATCCCCCTCGCTAGGCTTCAGATCCTGAACTGCAACAGCTACATGGCTATTTTTAGCATGATAGCCTGATCCTTGTTGACCTAGGCTCTGAGATTGCTCCCATGGGCTGCTGCCCTCTGTTTAGACATACCCATTGTGCCTTTCCAGAAATGCAAAGGAGCCAGAGAGCTGGAAAGTGTGTGTGCATGTCTGTGTAGAGGTGTAACTAGGAGACAGAGAAGATCCATGAAATCCTGTAGGGGCTTGGGTCTTAGTGGAGGAGCAGAGAGAGCGGATAATGGAAACTGTAAAGAGAGAGACAAGTTTGGGAGAGTGCGGGAAACCAGAGAAGGGTGGGAAGCAAGAATGGAAGAATCATTTAAACCAAGACTAGATGTCTCTCTAAAAGCTATGTTCAGCCCTGGCTATTGGGCTCCACGCTGGAATCACTGGTGAAGTTCTATGGCCTATGTCAATAAAGAGATGAGACTAGATGGTCAGAATGGTCCTTTCTGGCCTTAAAAATCTGTGACTCTATGAAGCTCGAAAGGTCAAAAAAGGTTCAGAGAAGCATCTTGATATGGACATAAAATATCAAAAATGCATCTCAGAAGCTTCTGGGAGTCTCCTGTCTCTGCTGGTTGTCTAGAGTTAGAATACCTATAATACTTCCCTTTAAGGTATTTCAGAGGCAAGGCGTTCAAGAGCAGTACCCCAAACAATAGCTTGAGTAAAGCGGATTTGTTTAAAAATATCATCTTTCTAGGGAGGAGTGGGTCAGCTGCAGCCCTTACAGAGCCCTGACAGTCCCTCCTTTATTTCCTGTGCTTTAACTGGTCCACTAACCCTAGAGCCAAAGAACTACATGGAGTTCTCTTCAGAGCCAGGCTTCCCAGCTTTACATGTTTGACCTTTATGACATTGTGTTGTTTGTCTTGCAGCACCGCACAATGGGAAGGCATAATGTGATGACCTTGTGCCAATGAGGAAAGAAGGCTGAGAATAATATCTTAGAAGTCTAGTAGTCAGATTCAAGCACCAAGCTCATCGTCTCTTTAGCACATCTGGCCCTATTTGCAAGAGTGGGAGGAGATGCTAGAAATGGTGTAAAACTCAGGCCTCCCCAAGTGACTGAGCAGATCCCAAGGCCACCGTGCTGGCATTCGTGCAGAGGCCATTTTATTACCTTTAACATTATTGTCTGCACCACTAATAACTGCTTGGTTAATATATTGGTTCCTATGTGACAAATTTATCTACAGAATTAGCTGGGGTGCCCCACATGCATTTTTGGAATGACTGTTATGGTAAAATCATTAAGGCCACCCATCCCACCAACATCTGATATTCCTAATGGTTTGGCTTTGATTAAAAGGAGGCATTACCAATAAGGAGCTGCAAATGTTCAGATGCTCCTAAAAACTGCTATTTCTCAGTGGTCTTCAGCAGCAGTCGACCACAACTCTAACCAAAGTTCTACTAAGTAAGCTATTTATTTACTGCCACTCCACAGTGACTATGCTTATTTAGCTTGCTGCATTAAGCGTATTTTCCGATCAAGTCAGTAGGCCAAATGGCCATAGAAATGTCTGATTAGATGGATTTTTCTATCCTTTTTCTTCTTTGCTTGCATATAACTTTAGCCTTCCAAAGGCTATGTAGGTGGTGAACTGGAGGGATCCAAACGGCAGGAAAATAAATAGCTGGATTTTTTTATTATAGGTGGATGGATTTCTTTTCATCATTTTGTGGGTGGCTGCATTTTTCACATGGTCCATACACCCAAGGCAAATTACAAGACGGAGGTAATGTGACAGTTTTCATCAAAGTTTAGATAGATTTCCTTCTGAAATATACTCTCTTGGGGATGGCCCCGCACAGTGAAAAACGGCTGCAAGTTCATATAAATAAAAGGGCAGCACGCCAGAACAAACAGAACTGCACAGCTCTCCCTGTGACATGGAATTCTCTATACCTTCAGTTCCTGCGGCTCTCTCTGCCTGCAAGCCAAAATCTGGTTTTGTTCTGGAAAACGGAGGGGGTGGGACAGAGCATTGTTAATACAATCTGCAGCATTCAAAGACTTATTTGTGCACCTTAAAAGGAAGATTGAACTGAGGTGGACCTATTTTTTTCCCCAAAACACAGATGGATTTAGAAAGGCTCCTTTACAGATAATATACCTCGTAATTTCTTTACACAGAGCATTTACATTTACAGTGCAAAAGCTTCTATCAAAAATAGTACAGAGCTTCACAGATACAGCTCTGATTTGTGATTCAGTCTTAGGACTTTTTACTATCTGGCTCAGAACGACGTTAATGTTGTGAGTTGAGCAGCAGACCTGCAGTAATGACGACTGCCCAGCAAAATAGGAGACAAGGGACTGCCATCCACTATCAGGTCAATGACTAGGGCGGCTAGGTACTATGACAATACAAATATTAACTACTAATGATAAGCTGGCTTGTTGAGGTGAAAACCCCAAATTAGATGTGCACAAAAGGGTTCTTTTGACCGTGCATGTGTGGGAAAGCATTTAACGGAAACTGGAAAATGTAACTCCTTGGGAAGGTAGTGTGGTCAGTCTGGACTGCTCAGAGACGCTCGTAGCAACTCCCAAAATCCAAGGGCAATATGTTCTGCCTAATACAGATGGGCAGTAAATGTTGGTAACAGGCTTGAATCTGATTTTGGAAACTATCACCCACATCATCACCAAAAAAGCTCAGATTCAGAGTCCTGGTTCAGACCTATCTGCTTTCCATAGCTATAATATAACATGACTGCTTCATAGGTTTATTCCACAACCTATGCAGTATGGGATATACTCTTAAAGAGAAAGCCTATTGACAATTTAAGTACAGCATAGTTTATAGTCAAATTGCAAACAAGGATCAGTCAAATTATAGGTTCTGGATACATTATTTCAACAATGTAATCCCCTTTTTCCATATTGCTAAAATGTCTGTGAATGAGTCCTGATTTTTCACACTGTAGTAGTTATTTACAAGTATTTATTGGACAGATATTGGGTACAAATGTCAGAGGATGACAGTTCATGAATACTTTGGCTATTATTCTTAATTATTTGTGGTGTGTGATTGGTCACCTAAATCACATGTCATTAGTTCTGCTTCCTGATTGCATGAGCGCAATCTTTAAAACAGGAGAATAGAGATAAATGAACGGTGAATAGCAAATCTCCAACAGTGAACAATGAACAGGAAATACTATTGTTTGAGCACAAATGTCCTTGTTTCATTGCAAAATTAGTGTCCACATCTGTTTTCCAAACTTTCTTGCAGGCATAAATCTCTTTGGTGCATTAGCACTGATCGTCTTTGCAGGAGAAGTGCATTTTAAGAAGGTTTTTCATAGATTCGTAGATTCTAGGACTGGAAGGGACCTCGAGAGGTCATCGAGTCCAGTCCCCTGCCCTCATGGCAGGACCAAATACTGTCTAGACCATCCCTGATAGACATTTATCTAACCTACTCTTAAATATCTCCAGAGATGGAGATTCCACAACCTCCCTAGGCAATTTATTCCAGTGTTTAACCACCCTGACAGTTAGGAACTTTTTCCTAATGTCCAACCTAAACCTCCCTTGCTGCAGTTTAAGCCCATTGCTTCTTGTTCTATCCTTAGGGGCTAAGATGAACAAGTTTTCTCCCTCCTCCTTATGACACCCTTTTAGATACCTGAAAACTGCTATCATGTCCCCTCTCAGTCTTCTCTTTTCCAAACTAAACAAACCCAATTCTTTCAGCCTTCCTTCATAGGTCATGTTCTCTAGACCTTTAATCATTCTTGTTGCTCTTCTCTGGACCCTCTCCAATTTCTCCACATCTTTCTTGAAATGCTGTGCCCAGAACTGGACACAGTACTCCAGTTGAGGCCTAACTAGTGCAGAGTAGAGCAGAAGAATTACTTCTCATGTCTTGCTCAAAATACACCTGTTAATGCATCCCAGAATCATGTTTACTTTTTTTGCAACAGCATCACACTATTGACTCATATTTAGCTTGTGGTCCACTATAACCCCTAGATCCCTTTCTGCTGTACTCCTTCCTAGACAGTCTCTTCCCATTCTGTATGTGTGAAACTGATTGTTCCTTCCTAAGTGGAGCACTTTGCATTTGGCTTTGTTAAACTTCATCCTGTTTACCTCAGACCATTTCTCCAATTTGTCCAGATAATTTTGAATTATGACCCTATCCTCCAAAGCAGTTGCAACCCCTCCCAGTTTGGTATCATCTGCAAACTTAATAAGCGTACTTTCTATGCCAATATCTAAGTCATTGATGAAGATATTGAACAGAGCCAGTCCCAAAACAGACCCTTGTGGAACCCCACTTGTTATACCTTTCCAGCAGGATTGGGAACCATTAATAACTACTCTCTGAGTACGGTTATCCAGCCAGTTATGCATCCACCTTATAGCAGCCCCATCTAAGTTGTATTTGCCTAGTTTATTGATAAGAATCTCATGTGAGACCGTATCAAATGCCTTATTAAAGTCTAGGTATACCACATCCACTGCTTCTCCCTTATCCACAAGACTTGTTATCCTATCAAAGAAAGCTATCAGTTTGGTTTGACATGATTTGTTCTTTACAAATCCATGCTGGCTATTCCCTATAACCTACCACCTACCTTCCAAGTGTTTGCAGATGATTTCCTTAATTACTTGCTCCATTATCTTCCCTGGCACAGAAGTTAAACTAACTGGTCTGTAGTTTCCTGGGTTGTTTTTATTTCCCTTTTTATAGATAGGCACTATATTTGCCCTTTCCCGGTCTTCTGGAATCTCTCCCGTCTCCCATGATTTTCCAAAGATAAGAGCTAGAAGCTCAGATACCTCCTCTATTAGCTCCTTGAGTATTCTAGGATGCATTTCATCAGGCCCTGGTGACTTGCAGGCATCTAACTTTTCTAAGTGATTTTTAACTTGTTCTTTTTTTATTTTTTATTTTATCCCCCTTCCCATTAGCATTCACTAGGTTAGGCATTCCTTCAGACTTCTCGGTGAAGACCGAAACACAGAAGTCATTAAGCATCTCTGCTATTTCCAAGTTTCCTGTTACTGTTTCTCCCTCCTCACTGAGCAGTGGTATTTGAATATAATGGGAGATTTTCTTGTCCCAGGATTACAGTATCTGACCTTTTAAGATTGTCTCACCAAATCTAAGGAGAAGTACATTGATAGAGCAGTGTGGCAAAATTTATTCTACCATTGTCCAATCTGTATGTCTTCTCTGGATAAATAAGAGGCTATGCAAACCAAATGACAGTCACCAGCATTTGTTTGCAAAGTTAATAAAAAGAATTTCTGATACTCTTTTTTTTTCAGCTCCAGAGAGCAGTAAATCCAACATCAGAGCATACTTTTGTCATATATAAAATAATAAATAAAATGAACACCAATAAACATATAACGATGCATAATAAGCACATAAAATGCTTCTGAAGGAGGCATCTACTTTGGAATGCTGTAAAAAATACCACAGCTGCTACTCCGCTCTCAAAGATAAGAGGGGGGTTACAGGGTCTCTTTTCTTTGGGGATGCCTGCATGAAATTACAACAGGAATCTTAACAAAATAAGATGTATTAAAAACAGAGAGCAAATGGAATTAAAGCAAACAAAAGGTTTGCTTCACATCTCTAGATTTACACTTCATATAAACTACGCTAGATCAGGCACTCAGATGAATTACAGGGGGAAAACAAGAATAACAAATAGCTTACATCCCCTGAATGCAAGCCACTCTCTGACCACTCTTTCGCCAGACCGTCAGCATCACTTGCTGTCTGGATGCCAATTCTTCTTGTGTCCAAAGCTCTCTGTTATCTAGCGCCCCCTGAACCCAAACCGTTTTCTCCAACTACCCCAATAAGGATTGGATACTAAAGATACAAAGACAGTTATTGATGATTAATGGCCGCTTTTCAAAGGCTTAATGATCCTGGCCAAGTACCACCTTTTACAGACCACCTGCACTGGCTTTTACTAGTTTTGGACAGGACTCTTGGTAAGCCTCCTATGTAGATTTTTTTTGTCATGAACTATGAAGTATGAACAGAGATCCAGAACCTCTGCCACACTAACATATCTACTTATTTTGTCACCCAGTCCTGACTCCTCCGAAGAGATGGCACCTTGTTGTTTTTGCTGATACAGACTAACACGGCTACCATTCTGAAAGCAGACAGTAATGTGAACCTAAACTAGACTAAGAACAAAATGGCGCCTGGAACTGCTCTCTGCAGATCTTCCCAGAACTGTCTCCATGTGCAGCCTTGTTTCCCTTCACATTCTGGCTCAGCTTGACTGTCAGCTCGCTGGCTGGATGCAGTCGAATCAGCAGTGAGAGTGGGAGGAATTTTAGGCTTATGGAGGGCTGTACAGAACTCCGTGGTTCTTTTCAGCTTGGAACTCCAGGAGCTCTTTAGAGGATCAAACCTCCTTTGACCCTACCTCACAGATTAATATTAATATTTTACAAGGCAAGTAAGTATAATCATGTTACAGTTATGGTCTAGTGGCTTGGACACAGGACCGGGGCTCAGGCTCCTGGGTTCTATGTCTTGCTTGGTCTGCGGTCTGACCATGAACCATTCACTTCACCTCTCTGTGCCTATGTTTCTCCTCCTGTCTTTGTCCATCTTGCCTATTTATATTGCATACTCCTCAGGGCAGGGACCATCTCTTATTCTGCGTGTGTATTCAACACCTAGCGTAACGGGGACCTAAGGTCATTTGAGTCCTTCAGGCACTGCTACACTTCAAACAATAATTAATGAATGGCAAATAAATAAATGGAAATAAAGTTGTCCATTGATCAAGCTATTTTCAAGTTGGAGACAGAATCCTTGTGCCTGAGTTCTGAGGAACGACTCAGACCCCAGGGAAGCTGAAACATTCATAGTCTTATGTTTATTATTATTATTATTATTCTGCAGATGTTGGCATGCAAGAATTAAAATATTCTTTGTGTGATTCCATCAGGATGCATTTCAGGGGCACGCTTTACGGATGGCTGTGTGTGTTGTATTTAAAAACATGCTGGGTGTGTGCGGGTGGGCGGGAGGGGGAGAGTTTAAAAAAATGTTCTCTAGATGTTGTAGTCAAGCTACCCGGATGTGACCACAACACAATTTACAATGCTGCACATTATTTCTCAGATCTCATTTAGCCAGATCGCAATCTGGTGATCTAATTTTATGATATAACTCTGCGTTATACCTAAATACATTCAAGAACATAGACCTCAGGCGTTCCAGGGTCATAACTCATGTTGAGCTAACCAAAGTAAACACATTTAGTGTCTGGTGGCCCACAATGTAGCTCCATTATGTATCAGAGAAGTCTCCAGGGGTGTAAGAAAACCCATAGTTTCTGCAGTGACTATTTTCTTTGTAATAAAGAAAAATACTCTTCTTCTTCAGCAACAAAAAGGATATATTTCAGGCCAGGTGATCCATAATCCCAACCCCCCGGGAGAATTCAGAACAAACGGAAGACGTTTTAATGTAAGTATAAGATGTGTCAAAAAACACGGTCTTCATTAAGCGAACGCAGCCCGCCAAGTGCTTAAAGTTGTATCCTTTGCATGAAAGGGGCTGAAATTCAGAACAGCAGACTGGAGCTGAAATGTGAGCTGTACATTTACTTTTGGTGCCAATCAAGGAAATTAATACAGCCCAGCTTGTCAGGATTCCCCGCATCAACGGCAACATGAAAATAAAAACGTAAGCATAGTCGAGAGGCTCCTTGGTTTTTTGAAAAAAGGAGATTGCCCTAAAAATATGGTGCGGATTAGCCATTTTCTTGTGATCTTCTTGAGTGGGTGTGTATGTGGGGGGACGGGGTATTTGCGCTTCAAAAGGAAAATATTTAGAGCTTGTACATAACCATAGCCGAGAAAAATTGTTCAAAATCTAAATACCATGACTACATGAATTAGGCTGACGACATCTGTTGTGGCGGGTAATAGGCTGCTGGAAAGAATTATTATATGAAGCAACTGTGAGTGTGCAATGGATACTGTTGAACCAATGCTTCGGAGGTGATTCCTCAAACTATGTGTAAAATAGACATAACTGCGGACGTGCATGTATATAATACTGAATTATTAATGGGTGCACAGTTCATTACGACCTGTATGAGTTTCTGCCTATTTTTATATTAGTACTGATGATCAAATTTCCTGAGACTCTTCCTCTTTTATGCTGCATTATATTAAGAGGCCTCATTGGTGATACAGGCGACTGGATTGATTTGGAAGTTAGCTACAGTATTTGTTTAACATGCACTCGTATTTTTAACCTCTGGAATGAGCAGCGTGGTTAAGCTTTAATTCTAAAGGAGAAAAAAATACATACCTTAATGTTCATTTAAAAGGGAAAAAATATGGCTTTAATCTACTATTAAAATCACCTGGATATTTCTATATTGATGCTTTTGAATTAAAATTCAATTGTTGATAGAAGTAGTGATGGTGCTGATATGCAAAGGGCCATGGGCTAGAATCCTTATGCAAGTCTGTTGTTCCTGTAGTCGTCGGGGACTAGTAAGTGCAGCAGAGCATGAAAACAAATCATCCAGATGATTAAGGAGAGACAGATTCTGAAGGGAATTCCATCCTGTCCACTCAGCTGGAAGAATGGCTGTATCCATCCTGGGGCATGAAGGATATATAGTGTGGGGCTATGACAGAGATGCAGAAGACCCTTGACTGGAGTGGGAAAAAAAGCAAACCTTGTTCAGCGAAATCCAGTGTGATTCATGAATGTGTTTTATGTTCTTTAATACTTCATGGAACTGCCGGCTGGAGTTATTCTCGTTAGACTCCACACCGGCTGCCACTAATGCAGAAGAATTGTGGTTGAAAGAATAGTATTCAGGCCCGACTGAAGATATTTGTTCCCTGTTGTTGGTAATACAGATGGAACACACTCAGTAGGGAACTAGTAGTGAAGCTTAACCACAAATATATCTGAGGCCTGATAAGCCACACATAATTTGAGGGCAATTGAATCATGAGATCTGACATCACCAGAGGCTAAGCTTTCCATACATTACCGGCATCCACTGTCTGTTCTGCATTGGCCTGACGTGTCAGGTTCCTTTTGTCAAACCAGCTTCTCGGGGAGATCAGAGTCTTTCTGGTGCTAAAGCAAGAATAGAAATATGTCGCCAAATTACATACATGTGAGCTCATTTTTCAGCATCAAAACTGTGGTTTGTTAAGCACGAGAAATGTGGTTTTGAACGAGGTTTCCAGGAAGAGTATGTCAGCATCAATAACAGGATCATCTGTTATCTCGTCACCCTTAAGAAGGTAACCATTTCATCTTCAGGCCCAGTGTATTGCTTCCCTTATGCTGCCAGGGCCTTTTCAGGGCAGCCATGGGCTGTTTAAAAGCCATCACAGAGCTAAAGGTAAATCGCTGCAGTAAAGGGAGTTGAGATCCATTCCCAATCAAGACAGCACACTCAACTCATGGGGGAAAGTTCTCAGTCACCCTCCACACATGGAGCCCACTGCATTGGCTGCCAATTAGGACCAGATGGGGGTCCCACACAACAATCCAGAGAAGAAATCGATAAGTGATGCCTCACCCCACCTGAGAACACAGGCATAAGACGGACAGAGATATTGCTTCCCTCAATGACTGTGTTATTTTAGAGTTAAAATATACTATTTTCAGTGGAAGCAGCTCTCATACTTATCTGTGACAATAGCACAGCCAAGCTGCTTGTCCAGCATCTCTCTTCTACAACAGAGTTGGGTGTTAGCCTGTTTAGTAAATCCTGTAACCGAGTCAACCTCGTGTTCATCTGCGGAGTCCTTTGAGCCCTTTATTCTTGGAATCTCTTGTATTCTTTTTATTTATTTTTTCCTTTTATACCAAAGAAAACTTTTCAAAGACACTGCTCCAGAGGAAGAATTGCCCATTCTCTTCAGCCAATCACTGGCCATTCCCACCTATCTCTAGCTCGCTTCAGAGAAGAGAGTTCCACTTCCTTCAAGTGATTTCCCCCAATAAAACAGACAAAACCCAGTTCACGTTAGATTGAGGCAAAGCATTGTTTGTTGTCATTTTTACAGCATAGGAGAAAAACAAAAAAATAAGTGACATATTAAATGCATGAAAATTAACAGTGGAAAATGTCTCATCAGGTGGACCTTTAGTTACACAGGGAAGGAGTTCAAAGCAATAAAAGTTACCTGGCAGTTTCTGCCGTTATTAAGCTGTCCCCTTTCAAATTAGAGAAACATCGGTATGCCCACATCTTGAATACTGTGTACAGATGTGGTCTCCTCATATCAAAAAAGATATAATGGCGTTAGAAAAAGTTCAGAAAAGGGCAACTAAAATGATTAGGGGTTTGGAATGGGTCCCGTATGAGGAGAGATTAAAGACGCTAGGATTTTTCAGCTTGGAAAAGAGGAGACTATGGGGGGATATGATAGAGGTATATAAAATCATGAGTGGTGTGGAGAAAGTGAATAAGGAAAAGTTATTTACTTGTTCCCATAATATAAGAACTAGGGGCCACCAAATGAAATTAATGGGCAGCAGGTTTAAAACAAATAAAAGGAGTTCTTCTTCACACAGCTCACAGTCAACCTGTGGAACTCCTTGCCTGAGGAGGTTGAGAAGGCTAGGACTATAACAGGGTTTAAAAGAGAACTATATAAATTCATGGAGGTTAAGTCCATTAATGGCTATTAGCCAGGATGGGTAAGGAATGGTGTCCCTAGTCTCTGTTTGTCAGAGGGTGGAGATGGATGGCAGGAGAGAGATCACTTGATCATTACCTGTTAGATTCACTCCCTCTGGGGCACCTGGCATTGGCCACTGTCGGTAGACAGGATACTGGGCTGGATGGACCTTTGGTCTGACCCAGTATAGCCGTTCTTATGTTGTTATGTTATGTTCAAGATGGATTGGTTCAATAAAAAATATTACCTCAGCCACCTTGTCTCTCTAATACCTTGAGACGGACATGGCTACAATTACACCTTTCAAACTAGTTAGCATCACTTTCAGGCTATCAGAATTACCTCAGAGAGTGAAAGAAACAAAACAGCATCAGCCCGAAACTCAACTTATAGTACGTCAAAGATAGGAGTTTCATAAGTGCCCAATGTTGGCTAAGTCTGCACCCATTGAAGGCAGCGGTGAAACACTGCCCCAAACCTGGGCAATGTTGGCTGGGTCCAGGGGATGACTGTTGACTAGGTTATTAAATTCGAGGCCTCAGGGCACAGTCCCAGAGTTCGTCTCACTATCCCGCATCTATTCAATGGGTTGTTTTTGCCTCTACTCCCGCCAGCACAACAGACAACAAGATTAAGTAAACCAGGGTACAGTTTTATTTGATAAGGGAGAACTCCCAGATAACTAAACAGATAACAAACACTGCTTCTGTGACAGGCATACACTGTCTTTCACACCGCATTGATGATGTCTCCTTTACCGTTTCCTGCATCTGAGCTCGATGATGGACCGGACAGGAGTGACTCCGTAGAGGTGAGGTGCACCCATGTACACAGGCAAACAGTCTTTCCCTTAGACGTAGTAGGGCTCCAACTGGCAGACCCTAGACCTTCCTCCCCTCTTGCGGCATCCTGTATGGTGACTATCAGATAACAGATGGAAGCTATTTCGCATGCAGGTAAGTATCCCACAGATGTGACCAAACCTTGGCTCACCGTCTGCCTCAGGGATGGGCAGCCCACACTGACTGGTGGAGTGGCTTTAAATACTGGGCAGATTATATCTGTCATGTGAAGACTGCTTTCCCGCTCTTTTTGCCTAAAGGTGCCAAGCTCTGACAAGTAAAGGGCTCCAACATGGAGTCCAAACAACAACTTCCATACATTCAAGATGGCGAAATAACATAACACCTACATAACACAGTGATGTGGTAATATTTCCCAACATGGCCAGGGCTGTCCGGGAATGAATGCTGGGATTCAGCTGCAGCATAGTGCCTAAATGCCTTGCATCACAAGGGCTTATGTTCACGAGATTAAATCTGTCCGCCCCAGTAGAAATCCCATAGGAGGGGAGGCAGTGGCATTGCTGTTAGCCTGCTTTTGAGTGACTCCTCCAAGAGGCACAGAAACCTTAGCAGGTGCACCAGCAAGACTGAATCTGACCCAATAGTGCTTGCCCCACAGGGATGTTATTATGCTTAATTAATTAACATTTGTAAATCATTTTGGGCCAGATTCTGCTACCTTCATGAATGTTTCCTTGCTCTGCAAATTGCCCCACTGAAGCTTACTCACTGTAGCCATCTGCATGGAACGTGGAGGGAGGAGCACAGGTCACAGGAGTGAAAAATTTGGAGGAGGCACTAGGAAGTCCGTCTCTGTGCACATGGCAGGAATGCTGTTGCAGCGTATCCTAATAGTTCTAGAGACAATTTAGTTTTAGGTCATGTCTTCGCTAGCACTTATGTCAGCAAAACTTTTGTTGCTTGGGGTGTGAAAAAAACTGGAACTGGAAAAGGTTCAGAGAAGGGCCACAAAGATGATCAAGGGTATGGAACGGCTTCCATATGAGGAGAAACTAAAAAGATTAGGGCTGTTCAGCTTAGAAAAGAGACAGTTAAGGGGGGATAGAAGTCTATACAATCATGAATTGTGTGGAAAAAGTGAATAGAGACGTGTTATTTATCCTTTCCCACAATGCAAAAACCAGGGGTTACCCAGTGAAATTAATAGGCAGCTGGTTTAATACAAACAAGATGAAATACTTTTCACACAACACACAATTAACTTATGGAACTCATTGCCATGGGAATGTTGTGATGGCCAAAAGTATAACTGGGTTCAAAAAAGGACTAGATAAGTTCATAGAGGATAGGTTCATCAATGGCTATTAGCCAAGATGTTACCCCATGCTCAGGGCAACCCTAAACTCTGACTGGCAGAAGCCAGGAGGGGAACACAGGGGTGGATCTCTCCAAAATTGTCCTGTTTGGTACACTCCCCCTGAAGCTTCTATACTAGCCCCTGTTAGAGACAGGGTACCGGACTAGATGGTCCATTGGTCTGACCCTGTATGGCAGTTCTTATGTTCTTAATCTGGTCCCTGAGATCCTGAGATGAAAGGCGCTCCATAGTATAATTGCCAAGCGTTAATGTTGTCATTTCAAATAACTTCGGTCATCCAACGTTCTTTTCCATTCTCATTGAACAGGATGCACTGTTGGCCTTTTTCCTCTAAGTACTAACGTCAGGCTTTAATCTTTTCAAGTTGTGGCTGAAATGAATGCAAGGGGAAAAAAGGATATGCAAATATCAAGATTGGGAAAAAGAGCTACAGCTGCCAAAGCATGATGAAAAAATTCTGTTTCTTCTGCCTGCTCCTTGCCCTGAGACTCAGGTTTCCTCAACAGTGGAACTGAATCTAATTAAAATAGGTTTCTAACATTGACTTCATGAGCTAAGGCTTGCATGACAAGACATACATAGAGCATGAAGCAGAGGCTCTACACTAAGAACCTCACTAAACCCTCAATCCGACTGCCAAAGAAGTCAACGGGAGTCTTTCTATTGACTTCAGTGGGTGTTGGATCCAATCCTACATCCTCCCAGAAAACTCAATGCATATATACTGTTCAGCTTCAGCTCATGAGCACTATGTCAGGGCAGGTTTTTTGCGCTATAGTTAATGAGGGACTAACTTCAAAAAGGATCTTTTGGAGATAAGTAGCTCAAAAGTTTACACGAGTCTGAGCTATCTGCACCTAGAGTCTGCAAACTTAGGTTAAAGATCTTAGGGGATCATGGTTTTGTGGCTGTCAACGTTTACTACTTCCAGGCAGGCTGCAAATACCATTAGAATAGCCTTTCTCAGACCGCTTGTCTATATGAACATTTAGTTCATGGCAAGCTGGGCTGTATATTTCCTACACATGAGCCTGCTGCACACTGCGATCCTGCTCACTAAAAGTTCCCTACTGCACTCTAATCTGCGCCCATTTCAAAGTGGGGTAGAGCAATGTGCACGAGAGAACTTTTAGTGCATAGCAGCAGGGTCCATGAGGACACTTGGTGTACTCCAGCTGTTATCACAGGTTAGTGCAAGCAGAGCCGTCCTTAGGGTATGGCAAATTGGGGCGACCGCCCTGGGCCCCTTGCTTTGGGGGGGGCCGCGCTTCATGAGGAGGCGGGCGGGGAGGTGAGGCAGGAGTCGTTGGGCAGGTGGGATGAGGAGGAGCCCCCCTTACTAACTTCCCTCTCTCCCCAATGCCTCCTGCCCACCGGCTGGCCCTGCCAATCAGTGCCTCCCCCTCCTGCCCAGCGCCTACCACCGATCGGCTGTTTCACTGCATCTGGCAGCCCTGGGGGGGAGGAGAGAGGCGCAAGGGCGCAGCACGCTTGGGGGAGGGGGCGGAACTGGGAGAGGAAGAGGTGGGGTGGGGGCGGAAAGAGGTGGGGTGGAGGTGGAGCAGGGGTGGAAAGAGGCGGGGCAGGGTGGGGCCTTGGGGGAAGGGGTGGAGTGGGGGCGGGGCCTGGGTGGAAGTGGGGGAGAGCACCCCCCAGCAGCTAGAAACTCGGCACCTATGTCCCAGGCCCCACACACCCCTAGGGACAGCCCTGAGTGCAACTTAGAACATGGCAAGCTGGGGTGTAATTCTAAGTGCTACTCAGACATACCCATTGCCCTTCAGCCGTGGAGGTTGGCAGGAATCAGGAATTACAGAGGCTTAAAAAACCGAACAAACCCTCCAACTTCATTGCTGGGAGGAGCTTTGGGTGTGGTGGTGAGGGGTGGTTATTTGAATCTAAATTGATTCACATAGCTCTGGCTCTCATAGCAGACCCAATGGAACACCTCATGTGCATAAAGAAAAACATGTGCCTGAGTGTTTGTACAACCAGGAGTCGATGTATTTATACAGTGCAATAACCCCCTATTCTTAACTGGGGCCTCAGGGAGTTCCTGGAATATTACATTACTAATGGTAAAATAAAACTAAGTTAGCTAAAAAGTTTTCAAACTTCAAAAATATTTGATTCAAATATAGGGTGAAATTTCAGGGCAAAGGAGAGGGCCTTTATTTTAGCTGCACCTGTTCACCCATCCCCTGCCAGTAACATGGGAAATGAACAAAAATGAAAGCATTGGGGATGAAAGGAAAAGAATAATAGCATTTAAATTGCCTTAAATATATGTTTTTTTCCACACGGACTTAAGTAGTGCCTATAACAGCAATGCAAATATAACGGTTAATTTGACAAGGCTGGATGAAAGGGTCTTTCAAAACCATTATGGTAGAAAATATAACACGGTTTGGAACTGTCTCCTGTATTTGTACAGTGATATTGCTTCCGTCTGTCCTTTTCTTGAATCAAAGGCAGACTCAAAAGTTGAAGTTCCTACTGTGTTATAAAGGCAAGAGCTAAAAAATTGCCTCCCCTTCACACCCAGGGATTTGCAGTTGGGCGCATAAGCTATTCACAGACATTGATTCATAGGTAAAGGCCCACTAAGGATCCTCTTCAAGGACCCTCTTCTCAAGGAAATAGCTGCCTGAACGCTAAAGCGCACAATTTATTATTCCATATATTTTCCCCTTAGTACAAAAATAAATTGCGGTATGTAAGTGGGCCAAGTGGAGAACAGGTGGTGTTAAAGCAGCTAGCTACACACACTGATATTAAACCACATTCCATAGCTGCCAAGCCGTGACAAGTCCAAGGCTACCATGGTGTCCTAGAGCTCTAAAAGAAAGTGTGTAGCAAGTTCTTTCACAAGTCTCGGTGGAAAACAAAGAAAGAGAGAGAAGAGCTGAGTGGTTCATAGGGTTCTATCACTTGTCCAGAGCATGAGGATAAGTCACCATTGTACTCCGAGATAAGACAAGAGAACCTGGGCCTTTACATTCTGAAGCAAAACCACGCTCTGAAGATTCCCTCGCCTCTGTTTTCCAGAAGCTGGGAATGGGAGACAGGGGGGTGGATCACTTGATCATTACCCGTTCTGTTCATTCCCTCTGGGCACCTGGTGTTGGCCACTGTTGGAAGACAAGACACTGGGCTAGATGGACCTTTGGTGTCACCCAGTATGGTCGTTCTTATGTTTTTTAATCTTTAGATAGTGAGTCAGTTTTTTGAACATCCCGGTGCTGCAATTTTCACTCCTACATGCCAGAAGTGATCTATGTATCAAGATGAATATGATGTTAGGTTAGGAAGTGTGAAATTTAAGAGTTGCTCAGCAGTCAAAGGATAAAGTTAAAGGTGATGATGGACAGGTGAGGAGGATACAGTTAGCAAATGGGGGGCTAAGGGAGAAGTTCACAGGGAAAATGAGTTCCAGTGCTTTAGGGGATGACAGAGGATTAAGACGTGGTTTTAGGGGGAACAAAGTCAAATTTGAGGAGTCAGTAACTGCTAATGGCAGGGTCAGACATGTGGGAGGAGGGAGAGCAAAAGAAGTTTGAGAGGATTAGGTCAAAAGTGTGACCCTTGGAGTAGGTGGGAGGAGAGAAAGAGGAGGGATGGAGTGGTAGCTAGGTGGGGAGGGAGGGAGAGAAGAGAGGTGGAGAAAAGATAAGGACAAGGTTTGGAGAAGTCACCTACTAAGTGATGAAGGGAGGGCTGGGTGAGTTCAATAGGAAATAAGATGATAGCAGAGATGGGAGGAGACAGTACTGGGGAAGAAATGGGTGGATGAGGCATGGAACACAATAAGGAGAAGAGCTAGGCCAGAGCAAGCACATATCAAATGACCTGCTGGATGTTGTTAATTGGTCTAAGAAGCACAGAGCCTAGAAGAACCTTAGAACCAGAGAAGAGTGAGAAGGAGCAAAGAATGGTGACACCTTGGACAGGCAATTCTGAGTGAAACAAGCAACAGGGGACGTACAGAAAGTGAGAGAAACAAGCAGCCAGCTGCAGAGAGGGCGCAAAGAGGGAACCTCTTCATGACCAGTGTTATTCCCAAACAGCTTGCAATGAGAGCGCAGCCAAGTCTGGAGAGTAATTGACCCAAAATATTATCCATAGGGACAGTTAACCACAAGCTTAGCAACCAGCATATCCAGATACAAACCAGTGTGCCCACTTCCTTGGATCATCATAATCCTTTGTTGAGTGAGGCAGGGATTTTCGACAAAATACATGGGGCCCAAGGGCCTTGTCCATGGGTTTTAGCATCTGGAAATCTCAATCATTGGCATGCAAGGGGTTAATCCCCGCTGATGTTTTGCAACTATGTATTAGTAACCTCGTGTATTCCCCACCACCACAGATGTACTATATTTTGGTAATAAAAATAATAAACAAATCATTTGACATCAATGGTTGGAAGCAAAAAAAATGTTTAAATGCCATACTTTCCCTATTAAATGTTAATAGTCTCCCAAAGGCTTTCACGATATTACACAGGTCCAAGCTCTACCACTGAATAATTGAATCTTTAATAATAATACCATGTGCCTTTCTGGTGTGTATGTGAGCAGAGGAATGCTGGACAGAGAGTTTAAAGTACATAGGGCACTGCATGGTTATCTGTACATCTCAGCAACTATTTTAAATGTAGAAGCAAATCAGAAAGGAATTTATCCCTATTACAAGGTATTCTCTCGCTATAAAGCTTATCATTGCACAGTCATATCTTTAAGACGAAGGTATTGTTACTTTAACTTCCAACTCCATTTGAGAAACTCTCTGCATAGTTCATACTTTTTGCCAATTTTTAGTGGTACGGTGGGCTAGTTCTGCTTCTTCTTATTTCTTATTATATGGATTATTCTAGCACCTATGGGCCTCAGTCTTGGCCCAGAATCCTGCTGTGCTCGGTGTTGTATAAATGCAAAACAAAAAGACAGTCTTTGCCCCAAAGAGCTTACAATCTAAGTACGAGACAATGCTGTTATCTTTAGAGGCCTGGGCTCAAAAATGAATCCTAAGTAACTAAGTGAAAATGTCCTTGGCAAGATCATCTAAAAAATCCCGTACAATTGTGTGCCAGAGAATCTCTGCCCAGTTAATGAACTATTATTACTGTGTGAAAATCAGGAGGAACTGCACTGATCTCAGTGGAGTTACAGCAGTGTCAAACTAGTGTGAGAGGAGAATTAATGTGGGGTTTCTTCTTCTTTTTCTTTTATTTTCTTTCCTTACACCAGGAAAAGATGATAAAGCAACAAATCGTGACATTTTGAAATTTAGTTTAATTCTGAATCAGAACAAAAAACCAAACATACAACCAACCTAACAAAAAAAATCATTTCCTGTCAAATGAAATTTTTGAACAAAAATTGCTTTGGTCTCGTTCAAAACATTCCATTTTGATGCAATGAAAATCTTTCATTCTGATTTTGACTTTATTTTATTATTGCATTTTACAGGGGGTTCCACTTATTAGCAACCTCTCAGTTCTCAGCAAAAAGTTGCCACTAGCCAATGGTTGCTAATAAAGGAAAGGCAGACCTGCTAGTAAGCTGCAGCCCATGCTCGGCACGTCCCAGTGCTTCTTTCCTTGGCTGCAGCACTGCAAACCTGTCTGCAGCCAATACTCAGCACGTCCCAGAACTTCCTTCCCTGGCTGCAGCACTGCAAACCTGTCTGCAGCCAATACTCAGCACGTCCCAGTGCTTCTTTCCTTGGCTGCAGCACTGCAACCTGCCTGTGGGCTGCAGCCAGGGAAGCAAACGTGGGGATGTGCTGAGCCCAGCCCCTCAGTGCCAGGGCAGGGTGCAGCCCAGAGAGCACAGGGAGAGATATCGCGCAACGCTGCATATCCCCAGTTCCTCATTTCCCTGTGGAGCCCCTCTCCTCGCTGCTTCCCTGCCTGCAGCCTCCCCTCCCAGCCAGAAGCGTCGGGACTCTGGCAGGGGCTAGCTTTAAAACTGGTTGACTTTCTGTTCAGGATCCAACTGTATACTGGTTCTGGACTGATAATAGGTCCTAAGCTAGTAACAGGTGCCCCTCCACCTAATATATCTAAATATTTCCTCTCAGTTTCATTACAGTTAAGAGAAAGATATGGGAAGACTGCAAGCTAGCCGACAATACGAGCATAGCTACAGATAGGGCAAAACTGGGAAGAAACTACAGTTTCATAGACTTTAAGGCCATAAGAGTCCATTGTGATCATCTAGTTTGACTTCCTGCATAGCACAGGCCATAGAATTTCTGACGGTAATTCCCGCATCAAGCCCCTATCTTGCTGTTGAGCTAGAGCATATCTTTTAGAAAGACATCCAGTCTTGATTTAAAGACTTCACATGATAAGAATCCACTTCACCTTGAAAGTGAAAAGCTTGAATCTGATGTGTTGAGGAAGGGATTTGAGGGAAATAATGTGGCTGATTATGAAGCACTTGTATTTAACTGGTGAAATCATGAGTCCAGTGAAGTCAATGGCAAATCTCCCCAAACTCCTATTGATTTCAATGGGGACAGGATTCATAAGGAGGGTGGTGAAGCACTGGAATGGGTTACTTAGGGAGGTGATGGAATCTCCTTCTTTAGAGGTTTTTAAGGTCAGGCTTGACAAAGCCCTGGCTGGGATGATTTAGTTGGGAATTGGTCCTGCTTTGAGCAGGGGGTTGGACTAGATGACCTCCTGAGGTCCCTTCCAACCCTGATATTCTATGATTCTGTGATTTCAACCAGTGTCTCACCAGAGACACCTAGGAATGATAAAACCTTAATATTGTTCAAGCCCTGTATCACTCTTGCCGAGAGGCTGCCAGTTTTGTGATAATTTGCTGATGTGCACCGCTGGAAAGTAGAATGAAGCCCCTTCTCCTCACAGCTCATTTTAATTTCTGGCCTAAGGAAGGGTGCAGACTTTGGTCTTCTAAGGTAAAGATAGTGCACTATCACAGAGCTATTCTATTCCTTTCTTTTCTATTCTATATAGGTTCTTATATCACGCTCATCACCAAAGTATCTGAGCACCTCCAGTTGTAGATTAAGTAAATAAGTAAGTATCTGTCAGATGGTGTTTGTTCTCTCATCCTCTCCTCAGAAGCAGAAGTAGTGTGTGAAGTGAGTGTTTTGTTTTTTATTTATATAATATAGTAAAATATGTATGTATGCACATGTTGCTATAGGTTTATGTTAGAGAAGGCAAGGTCAAGGAAATGCATATTGCACTTAGAGTGGAAGGTGGTGAGGTTTGTGATGGTCCCTAGTTCCTGTGAGAGTTTGTTCCACAGACTTGGACTGCCCTCAAGAAAGTTCTGTCTTCTGCAAAGATGAGCTTTGTCCTTATGGCAAAAAGTCCCATTTTACTAGAGGAGTGAAGTTGTCTATCATGGTCCTCATCCTGGAGCTTTGACTAATCTTTTAGACACCCTGTGCCCAGACCACTGAGAACTTTAAGATTCAAGACTTCATGCCCCGATATATTGCTGTGCTGTAGTCCAGCCAAGAGGTGACAAAGACATTAATAATTGAGGTCAGGCCATCATTCTTCAAGATGAGATGGAGTCTCCTAGCCAACTGGAGATGGTAGTTAGTATTAATTATGGATGCTGCTATGTGAAAGCTTAGGACCGGTGAGGAGTCAAGAAGCACTTCTAAGCTACAGCTCGAATTAACCAATTGTGGTTGTGCACTTTCAACCACAGGAGACTGCTCCGTGGCTGCACACACCTCAAAGTGCTTTCCTCTGCCCACCAGCATCACCTCTGTCTTGCCTGGGTTCAGCTTCAGCCAGCTGTTCTTCATCCATGAACTCATTTCATCCGAACACTGAGCCATCTTGGTGGTAGTGGTATGATCATATGTGGGGAAGGACAAGCAGAGCTGTGTGCCATCTGTATATTGATGGCACTTGAGTCCATGTAGTCTGGGCACTTCACATAGTGTCTGCACATAGATGTTGAATAGATTTGGAGAGGGAATTGATCCTTGTGGGACTCCATAAGTGAGGGGTCCAGTGGTGGAGGTGCAGTTTCCCTTCACTACTTGTTGGATGCAACCCACCAGGAAGGACTCGAGCCGGTTACCCTGGATCCCTGGTAGCTGTCTCAGATGAGACAGAAGTATGTTATGGTCAGCAGTATTAAATGCAGCAGAGAGGTCCAGGAGGTTGAGAATGGATGTCCACCCTCTATCCACTGGCAGCAGGATATCATCCATCAGTGCCACTAAAGCAATTTCAGTTTCATGTCCTGGCCTGAATCCTGATTATGCCATGTCAGGATATTAGCTTCATAATGCACTGCCCAGCCTCACTGGTAAGAGAGGTACGGCTAATATAACAAATCCATGTGCTGTGTAACAAGACACAGTTACTAGAGAAATAACACTTGTGCACATATCCACTCAGACCTCCAGAGCTGGGACTATAAACCTCATACTTCATCTTCCAGAATGTAAGCTTCTTCCATGTGGGCCCAAAAGAGAACTCTCTTAGCTCATAGCAATAGTAGTTCTTTTATCCTTATTGTGGACTAGCTAAGACAACATCACTCACACATACACACAAAGCCAGTACATTACACCACCCCTGCCAAAAGGTCCGTTCAGCACATGCTGCTTGACTAAGCACATGCCAGTACAACAGACAATGCTGCCTTCTCCCCTACGGAACATGAGCCAGCACTAAAAATGTACTGTTGTTCAAGGCCAGAAACCTAAGATGCCATTAAAGAGACCAGGAGATCATGGAAGATGATGAGAATTCTGAGGTGGGGAGAGAACACTCCAAACAACTGGAAAAAAATAAGTCAAAATATTTATGTCCTTCCATGCCAATTAACCCTGAAAAATCAATTCACAGATTGAGCTTTTTTCGCTCTCTTCTCCTTACAAGAAAATAAATTATGAATATTAAAAAAAAAAAATCAGAGACAGAAGGAAAGAAAGTTTCGGAGAGAGTAGCCAAGAGTTTTATTGCAAGCCCTGTTTCTCATTAAGGCCTTAGCAGCCTCACACACAAAAGCTAATTACTAGTTTTTTGTCATGTTATTTTGATTCATATTTCCTGTCTGAAAAACAGACGGGAGTTTTAGGCATGGCGCCAAGGCCAGGGCCATGGTGTAGCATAGGCGGGAACCTGCCGAGTGGTGGAACAGACAGACAAGAGTCTCTCTTTTTTTGGTTGTTTTGAGGAGGAAATGGGAACTTTCCATGTAGGCGTAGTTCACTCCCAACAATTGTTGTTCTCCAAGGGTAGTGGAAAGAAAGAGATGTCACACTGCTCATTTCTGGTCAGGAAATGCCCCTGCAGACAGGACTTATGGCATTTCAGTAATAATAACACTAAGTAATAATCGTGCTTGCAGTAAAAGGGAAAGTAATGGCTGTGCAACCTGTTCAATTTTAGAAAATAAATGAATTCTCCAAGGACTAAAAGACTATTCTTGTCCCTGTTATCAAAACACAGACACCATGTGGCCATCTCAGTAGGACCTATATATAAGTGATGTGGGGGGAAAAAACCACAACTACTTTTACTGCTGAGGATTTCCATGAGGTGGCAGCAAGAAAAAAACAAAGGTCCTGTGAATTGCTGGGACTTTTCCATCATATAGGAGCAGAGATCTGGGGCAAAAGTCATTCTTTGTCCAGAGGAGAGCGTACTTTTCGAGGCTGACTTTGCTTTCTTTCTGGAAAACAGTGAAAAAATCTCTTCAGATCTATTTCTGTCTATCTGTCTTAAGTACTTATATGGCCCCCTTTTCCATAGTATCTAAGTGCTTCAAACTTTGCAGTATATTTATCCTTACAATATCCCTGTGAGATAGGGAGCTGCTATTATCCTCATTATACAGATGAGGAACTGAGGGATGAGAAATTAAATGACTTGCCCAAGGCTGCGTAATTTCAGCGGACTTGCTTTATATCATAATAAGGGAGGAACATTCAGAGTGTGATAAGCATAAATGGTAAGCTAGTCTAGGGTAGTCAGGCTGGAAAAACCCCAGCGAACAGATCAGGCTGTGGTTGGGGGGGCCTGAAATAGGGTCTGCAAGGAGCAGGAAAATCTGAGTGAAGGTGCCGGACTGGCTGGGAGGAAAGGTGGTGGGGAAAATTTGCTGGGAAGAAGCAACATAGGAGATGCTCTACAGGGCCCAGGAAGCAGAGGACTTCAGTGTAGCCCAAGAGTGGTAGAAAAACGACTAGTTCAGCTATTCATTGGGATTTCATAGCATATCAGGGTTGGTAGGGACCTCAGGAGATCATCTAGTCAGCAAGTAAATAAACTGGCCCGGCCCACCAGGGTGCTTACCCTGGCGAGCCGCACGTTGCCAACCCCTGATCTAGTCTAACCTGCTGCTCAAAGGAGGACCAATCCCCAATTAAATCATCCAACAGATTTTTGCCCCATATCCCTAAATGGCCCCCTCAAGGATGGAACTCACAACCCTTGGTTTAGTAGGCCAATGCTCAAACCACTGAGCTATCCCTCCCCCCTTACAGTTGGATCTTTGGTTATCCCAGAAGGAGATTGAATTTTTAACTGACCTGGCTGAAGGCCCACACCATGGAAGACTTGGACAGAGAGAGGCCACCTCAGGTGCAAGGAAACAGTTACAGGGGGCACTGGAGATGAGGACCCGTGCAAAGCAGCATCAAGGAACAAGGGAAGCTCCTTGAGGTGACAGTGCACCATTACACTTGGTCTATAATTCATAACAAATCATTTATTTGTCAAATTGCAGCTCTTGCCTGTTTGCATATTTCCTGTGAATACATAATGCATATAATAGTTTACAGCATATTAACAAGCAGTTTGTTGTGAGATTCAGTAGTCAAAATGTGCATTGCTTTGACTGGGCACATAGGTCACGTGGCATGTTTATTTTCCCTGACTGGATAAGCATAACTCTTAGAGTCAGGGTTCCAGTCCAAATATGATTAAAAATCAAAGCATACTCCCATGCAACTATTCCTCTTCTTTTTTTTCCTCAGAGAAAATTCCTGCCTAAAAACTCGCTCACTATATCATTGGTGGAAAGCAGATATTCTTCGGGTATAAACAAAGTCAAAGTGAATCCATTTGAAAAACGGAAAGATTATGGGCAACATTTGCAGGATTTGCATAGCATTAATAATAGCCCAGGATAATAACCTCATTCTGATAGCATTTTTTTCTTTCAGAAAGATCCAAAAGCACATAAGAGCAGCCATATTGGGTCAGACCAGTGGTCCATTTAGCCCGATATCCTGACTTCTCACACTGGCCAGTGCCAGATGCTTCAGAGGGAATGAACAGAACAGGGCAATTTATCGAGTGATCCACGATCACCCAGTCCCAGCTTCTGACAATTGAAGGTTTAGGGACATCCAGACATGGGGTTGCATCCCTGATCACCTTGGCTAATAGCCATAGATGGACCTATCCTTATCTATGAACTTATTTAATTTTTTTAACCTAATTATATTTTTGGTCTGCACAAAACATTCCATGGCAATGAAGTCCACTTGACTGTGCATTGTGTGAAGAAGTATTTCCTTTTGTTTTTTTTAAAACATACTGCCTATTAATTTCATTGGTTGATCCCTAATTTTTGTATTATGTAAGGGGTAAATAACACTTCCCTATTCACTTTCATACTATTCATGATTTTATAGATTTCTGTCATATCCCCCCCTTAGTCATCTCTTTTCGAAGCTGAACAGTCTTTGGCTTTTCAATCACTCCTCATATGGAAGCTGTTCCATACCCCTAATCATTTTTGTTTCCCTTCTCTGTATCTTTTCTAATTCTAATATATTTCTTTTGAGATGGAGCAAACAGAACTGCATGCTGTATTCAGGGTGTGGGTGTACCAGGGATTTATATTGGCATTATGCTATTTTCTTTTATTTGTTTTATTATTGATCCCTTTCCTAATGGTTCCCAACATTCTGTTTGCTTTTTTGACAACCGCTGCTCGTTGAGTGGATGTTTTCAGAGAACCATCCATGATGGTTCCAAGATCTCTTTCTTAAGTGGTAACAGCTAATTTAGACCCCATCATTTTGTTTGTATAGTTGGCATTGTTTTCCAATGTGCATTACTTTGCATTTATCAACATTGAATTTCATCTGCCATTTTGTTGTCCAGTAACCCAGTTTTGTGAGATCCCTTTCATAGAATCATAGAATCATAGAATATCAGGGTTGGAAGAGACCTCAGGAGGTCATCTAATCCAACCCCCTGCTCAAAGCAGGACTAATTCCCAACTAAATCATCCCAGCCAGGGCTTTGTCAAGCCAGGCCTTAAAAACCTCCAAGGAAGGAGACTCCACCACCTCCCTAGGTAACGCATTCCAGTGCTTCACCACCCTCCTAGTGAAATAGTGTTTCCTAATATCCAACCTAGACCTCCCGCACTGCAACTTGAGACCATTGCTCCTTGTTCTGTCATCTGCCACCATTGAGAACAGCCGAGTTCCATCCTCTTTGGAACCCCCCTTCAGGTAGTTGTAGGCTGCTATCAAATCCCCCCTCATTCTTCTCTTCTGGAGACTAAACAATCCCAGTTCCCTCATCCTCTCCTCATAAGTCATGCACTCCAGACCCCTAATCATTTTTGTTGCCCTCCGCTGGACTCTTTCCAATTTTTCCACATCCTTCTTGTAGTGTGGGGCCCAAAACTGGACACAGTACTCCAGATGAGGCCTCACCAATGTCGAATAAAGGGGAACGATCACGTCCCTCGATCTGCTGGCAATGCCCCTACTTATACAGCCCAAAATGCCGTTAGCCTTCTTGGCAACAAGAGAACACTGTTGACTCATATCCAGCTTCTTGTCCACTGTGACCCCTGGGTCCTTTTCTGCAGAACTGCTACCTAGCCATTCGGTCCCTAGTCTGTAGCTGTGCATGGGATTCTTCCGTCCTAAGTGCAGGACTCTGCACTTGTCCTTGTTGAACCTCATCAGGTTTCTTTTGACCCAATCCTCTAATTTGTCTAGGTCCCTCTGTATCCGATCCCTACCCTCTAGTGTATCTACCACGCCTCCTAGTTTAGTGTCATCGGCAAACTTGCTGAGAGTGCAGTCCACTCCATCCTCCAGATCATTAATAAAGATATTAAACAAAACCGGCCCCAGGACCGATCCTTGGGGCACTCCGCTTGAAACCGGCTGCCAACTAGACATGGAGCCATTGATAACTACCCGTTGAGCCCGACGATCGAGCCAGCTTTCTATCCACCTTACAGTCCATTCATCCAGCCCATACTTCTTTAACTTGGCAGCAAGAATACTGTGGGAGACCGTATCAAAAGCTTTGCTAAAGTCAAGGAAAGACCTTTGTATCTGTTCACAGTCAGCTTTGGACTTAACTATCTTGAGTAATTTTGTATTGTCTGCAAATTTTGCCACCTGACTGTTTCCCACCTTTTCTAGATCATTTATGGATTTGTTGAACAGCACAGGACCCAGTACAGATCCTTAGAGGACCCCACTATTTACTTCTCTTCATTGTGAAAACTGACCATTTATTCCTACCCTTGTTTCCTATCTTTTAACCAGTTACTGATCCATGAGCTGACCTTCCTCTTGTCCCATGACTGCTTAGTTTGCTTAGGAACCTTTGTGCGGGACTATCACATCAGAACACACAATATGGGACAAAAATCTCATGCATGTCTTGACTAAATGAGCTTTGCTCAAAGGACTTAAAATAAGTGGAGACCAGTAGTGATAGAATGCTCACGGCAAGAGAAAGCCAGGTTGCAAAGCATACATAAAGCCAGTCCGCTGTACTTACTGCAGCATTGATTCTATAATAGTGGCTGTAGGCAACTGCATTTTCTTCTCTGAGCTTTTTGACCAGTGCTTTGAATTTTCACCCCAATGTGAATGTCCCATCCTTTCTGGGTCACTAACACCCCTGCATCAGTGGTACTGTAGTATCCCTGGCTTTTTCTGGCCCACTCTCAATTTTGTATCAATTTTGCTGGATTTTGTGTGTGTGTGTGTTTATGTCCCTGCTCATGACAGGACAACCAGGATTTTCCTCTTTATGAAGACAAGAATTACTGAAATGCCTCCACCTCTGGGGTAGAACACAGTAGCAGTTTAACAGCTCGCAGAAACAGTGCACAACAATTTAGGACAGAAAATTAAGAATATAATACCCATCTGAACGTGTAGGAAGAATGCTTGGTTACTAGAATGGAAAATTACCCAGTTTGTTACCTTACCAAAACACCGGGGCTAATATTTTCACCCTAACCAAAAATGCCATTGGATGTTAAATGATCACGAGTAGTCAATATACTCATTTGATATTTGATCTGAAAGCCAGCGCCACTAGCAGCACACCACATCCTGGCGTCATGCAGTGGAATTGGTTCATTATTGGAGCATGCCACTTACTGAATTACCAACACCATTTCTTGTACCATGTAGTTGCATGGTTTTTCCTGTCGTGTCCTCCTTCCTTATGGCTTCTCATTGCTGTGATGCTTTCCAGCGAGACTGGTGTTGGCAAGAAAGAAGAAAAGTCACTGACAAAAACAACAACAACAACAACAACACTGAAAAGAAATGTAAAAGGACAGCCCTTGGATAAAAAGAAGCAGATTAAGAATAACAAAGAATGGGATATAGGAAAGGTTAATGTCTCAATGTTGCAGCTATTTTGTGAGGTCCATGGTGCTTATCCTCTGTTAGGGAGATACTTAATTCAGCTCCGAATTAAATGTCAATGAAACTTGGAAGTGCCATGAAAACAAAAGTGAAAATCGGGACATTTTATCTCAAAAAAACAACCATTTCATTTTCTGTCTCAGCTACTATTGTTACTGATTCCTTTTGTACTTTAGCCTGCTCCTTGCCTGGGTCCTTGATGAAGTAGATCAACCTTTCCAGTCTAAACACTGTATTTAGTAAGCAAGCACTTTACAAGCAAACTCCAACACAGCAAACAGGGATGTGGAGAAAGAGAAAAGCCTGGTTAATTTTAATTAAGATTGCATTACTTTTCCCAGTAGGACCTCAAATTTAATGGTATTACGTTTTAAGCTCTTTGGCAAGTCTTGACAAAACAGTTTAGTGTATTTTACTAATAAAAACAAAAGCCATGTAAGAAACCAGTCCTCTGTTGAATAAAAATAAGAAGAAAGATGACAGAACAAGGAGCAATGGTCTCAAGTTGCAGTGAGGGAGGTCTAGGTTGGATATTAGGAAACACTATTTCACTAGGAGGGTGGTGAAGCACTGGAATGCGTTACCTAGGGAGGTGGTGGAGTCTCCTTCCTTGGAGGTTTTTAAGGCCCGGCTTGACAAAGCCCTGGCTGGGATGATTTAGTTGGGAATTGGTCCTGCTTTGAGCAGGGGGTTGGACTAGATGACCTCCTGAGGTCCCTTCCAACCCTGATATTCTATGATTCTATGATTCTATGATCCTTTTGAGTGTGCAGAAATTTCCTTTGAAAGATGCCACTGCTGATTATGCAAGGCCACGTTGAGGACCAAATTCTTCACTTTGTCTTTATGTAGGCAAAACTGCCATTCACGTCAATGGAATAAAGAACGAGCAAGAACTTTGAGCACCACCCCCATATTAATAAGCAAGTGGTAAGTTTAAAGAATGGCTGGGTTGATATTGTTTGGAGGTGGAGCACCTTTGAGATGCAGGAAGCACACAAGGAGGTTGCCTTGCAGATGGTCCTGAAATATTGGAGGGTTTTCACTCCTGCTCTTCACCCCAAGAGTTTCCTGAGACCATCACAGCTGTAATGGCTGCTTATATCATGTCATGGCTTTTCCTACCCTGTCTCTCTCCCTCAGCTACTGCTCAAGATGTCGACAGGTGCCAGTCTGAGGAGAAGCTGTTCACCAGAACTGATCAAAAAGTTTCAATCAAAAATGAAATTTCAACCAAAACAAATAAGGAAATAAAATGTCACCATTTGTTGTTTCCATTTTCCAACCACACCTAACTGTTGTGCAAGTGGAAACAGTAACCAGTGAAGATGATGAGGAGCTTAATAAAAATTCAAATGGCAGAGGAAGAATATGGGGATAACAAAGAATGGGATAACTTCTTCTGCCTTGCTTGCCCTGCCCCCTACCCACACTCCCGAAAAATCCAGAACATTGACTACCCCAGGAGACTGGACACTCATTAAAAAGTCAACAATTGCTAAAAGCAACTGCTCCATGCCATCTGAGATACCCCCTTTTCACCTATACTTAGAATGGGAAATGGCTGGGTGTCCAGATACCACTGTCAGTAAATGTTGACTTCTTAATGGTGACAGATCCAAAGCCTATTAAAGTCAATGGAAAAGATGTCCATTGACTTCACCAGGTTTTGGCTCAGGGGCTAACATTCTGGTGTCACGGTAATTTTATTTATTACAAACAGAAAGGAGACCAACAGCTGATAGGAAAGGCTAGAGTCATGCTTTGGTAGCAGCCAAGAATAAGGAATCAGTGAACCAGGAATTGCATTGACTCTCTGTAATCCTTGCTGCCATCATCATATGGCATCCGTTTTTTAAAAAAGCTAGGAGCCTCACCTAACCCTAGTTTCAGTAGGCAATGACAGTCTGAGAGGAATGAGTTTCTTTCTCTCTTCTCCCTCTTGTGAACCAGCCCCTGTTTTCCAGTGGTCTTAAAGGCAATGAGACTCCCCATGATTCATGACCCCAGGCAAGGTGCGACCAGGTGAGGGTTTCTACATGTCCCTCACCGGTCTGGAGGCACCATTCTAAAATTAGAAAGCCAAAACAATACCAAGCCTGATTCAAAGCCCATTAGAATTAGTAGGAGTCTTTCCATTGGCTTCTATGGGCTTTGGATCAGGCCCATTGTGGGGGGGAAATGGTACATTTGATCTCAAAATATTTGGAAACTTGAATCTAGAATGAAAGCTTGTTTGAAGCCTTAATTAAATTCCTGTGCTAATTTGGAAAAGGATCATTCCAAGGTCAAGGACACTGAAATTATTGCTTTAAGTTCTTGTTATAACTAACATTTTAAGGGCTTGACTCTTCCGGGGGTTTTTTTAAGTTGCTGTAATGATCCTTATTTAAACTATAAATTGAATTAAAAACTCCCATTTAATATTTAGTTATGATGTGGTTAACAATTTTATGCACCAGGCAGTTGCTCTTTTATTTGCTTACAATGTTGTCTTTAAAGTATGCCAAAACCAAGCTGCTCAAATGAGTAAGCAGATGCCAAGTTATTAACAATTATTACCTTTTACTGTAATTTTTGGCAGCCTTTTGCTTTTTTGGTGGTCTAATAATTTCAAAACAGGGAACTTTGAAATCTTACACCAAGACCAAACAGCACCAAGGATTGGTTGACATCCTCTTTTTTGACTTATTCCAACTAGTTTCCTATTGTGAAATATTTTTCCACCCAATATTTGCCCAGCATGCAGTGAGGTTTGCTCCTGCAGCTAAAAGCTATCCTCCTGATGAAAAATAGAAGTTATAGAGGTCCACAGACCATGTCCAACTACTGTGTATAGCATGCAGAGAGAAGGAAAGTCAAAAACGCAGTGTAGGATTCAAAAGGGAGTTCTAACCTGGCTTTCAAAGTAAGTAGCATGCCATGTATGCAAAGTTAATGGGCCTGAATACACTGATGTAAAACAGGAATAACTCCACTAAAGTCAATGGCCAGATTGTAGCCACCGCTAAAGTCCCTTTCTACTCCCAGAGCAGCACAAAGCGTTCTTTAATCAAAGCTGAAGAGGCTGCTTAAGAATTTCCCCAGCGTGCTTTTCACCAACATAAGAGAAATCCTCAGTGTAAAGCTGGTATTAAGCCACCCACTTCCCCTGCCCCTGCTGTGTTGTAGAGGCAGGGCCAGAGCACACTGCTCTAGGGGTCCTCTCCATTGGATATAATTCAGAGCAACCCCTAAATTGCTCTACATTATTCAAGTGGGATTTTGGCCTCTGGTGGCCCCAGGATTAGGAGCAGATAGATGCCCGAGAGTCACTTCCCCCAACTTCTTTAGCTGCTCCATGGATCTGATCCCAGATAGTCATACTCGGATAAAAATGGACAAGTGGTGGGTAAAATCAGGCGCAAAAGCTTAATATGAACTTAAATTAGTCAGCCTGGAATGTTGGAGGTACTCGAAAGCGTGTAATCTGTTATATTACATCACTATTATTCTCCACAGAGTATTGTTTTTCTTAGTCCTTTAATTTTTTGGCTCAAAATGAATGAGACATTATATATTGGAAATCATCTTCTGGACTCCATATGGTTATAGGTATGTGTGCTTACCCACACAGGCATACGCTATTCAGTTGTTTTAATTGGTTTGCTACTGGTCACTTCCCAGTTCTCAACTAAAATGAATTTCTCAGATATTTTTTCTTTTCAATGGTTCTGCCTGATTTCTCTTTTTGCTTCTTTTAAGTTATTATTATGAAAATGCAAGCGAGCAAACTAAATGCATCTCATCCTTCCTCGCCGGCCTCGTGTCCTCCGAACTTAAATCCATCACTCTTTGTTTCTAGTTGGAAAGAAAAGAGCTTGCACTGTATTTCATAAATTAGAGAAAAGCCAACTGGTAATAATACAGTTTTATGTATGATTTTTGAAAATGGGCTAAAAATAGTTTGGAAGTTTGTGGCTGTTCCTTGCCCTCTGGAGGGGTGTGTATATGTAAGTATTGGTATTTCATATACTGTCTCTGTTTCCTCTCCCTCTTTCCCACCTTTCTTAAATAGCAATTAGCACAAAGCCGAGCCCATTAAACCACTGCAGAATGGAAACTATGATTGGCTGCTATGATGACAGTCACCAAAATAGTGCCATTCTTTCATGAGTGGCAAGACAGCCTGTAGTTACTTCTCCAAAGTTCCAAATTCAGCAGATATGGCCCTGGCACAGTAAAGCACTCACTTGCATGAGATTTGAATTCAGCCCATATTGTTTATGGAGCCCCCTTGTGCAGTTTCCAGCATGCCCATCTCTTTCTAGTCTGATATTCATTTTTTCTATATTTCCTCTTATTTTTCATATATCCATCCTGAAGTAGTTTGGCTTCCCATCTGCTTCTGAGTGCAATACAAGGTCCTGCTGCTAGATGATAAAGTCCTATGTAGGCCTCAGATTCTTCTCTCCCTGTGAGCCATCAGGTGAGTTTGTTGGCATCTCTAGAGGCACATGTAATAGTAGGTACTGGAAGGAGTGTGTACTGGTCAGGGGCCAGGAAATACATGCCAGCAGTCTCTATCAGCTGTCTTGTGTCACACTTCTATTATAGTGCCCACTTGGAGAGTAGAGGAGGTCCATTGCTTTAGGAGAATGTTCTCAGCTTTGAAACATGTTCCCTCTCCTGGCCTGGAGGATCTTCGACTGATAATTGTAGACCAGCCCTGCAACCTGTTCCAAGGGGAGTGGTGAGTTCAGATGGGGCCAAGCCTCTGCAAAGAAAACCTCATGGAGATTTCCTCCCATGGTGGCTGAATACAACCAAGTGAAAATGCAATATAACAGAGAAATCATTGTTTTTATATGCTATTAAATGAATGTGATTGTTTCTTAGATCCCCAGATTACAGGGTTCCAGGCCAAGGAAGTCTCTGCAGTGCTCAATTTTTAGATTAATGTGGTATTTTCCCTAGGTAGAGGGACTTCATTTGACAAACAGATGATGACTCAGAAATGAAATACTGATCTGTTTTAGTCAGTTATTGACACTGCTTTTCTCCTTTGCATTGTGTTGCATTTATTTTAAAGAGAAAGCACATTTTATATCTTATCTCCTTTGAAGTGATGAGTGGATTGAATTCTGCTCCTGTAACCTAAACATTTGGAAGATGTTTCTACTGCACAATGATGTTGCAGAAATAGAGCAAGATTTAAGAAGTCACTGGGGTAAGATTTTTAAAACTTCTCATGAAAGTTATTAAAGAGAGATGATCTACTACTTTTTACTGTGATTGATAGTTAGAACCCCAAGTATCCAAACTGCTTGGATATTGGGACTCAATGAACAATTAGTGGTTCCTTAGAAAGAGAGGTGAGATAAATGGAGTGCTATTCCAATGAGTGGAATCCTGGCCCCATTGAAGTCAATGAAAATTTTTCTTCAGTGAGGCCAGGATTTTTTATTGTATGTAAAAAAATATGTGCAAGAAGTATCACATTTTGCTGCGTGTATGCTCCTTTGCATGCCTTCTGCTGAGCACAGGACCTGAAAGTTTGCATGAGACCGAGGATTTGCCCCATAGACAGAACTAGAGCCAAGAATGGGAACCCAGCGCTCTGCATCCCTGAGGCAAGAACCATAACCTGTAAAAAACTTTTAAATAAAATCTTAGCAGAAAAGAGGAAATTCCATTTGATTAGCTTTGTGATATGGTTCTGGACATAGGTTGTGTAAATACTTCTTTTGGATATCAGTGATTGGTCAAATGGCAAGAAGGTCTGGTGTCATGAAATTTGTTTTCCAGTATGTTGAAGGTTTTCTATTTCTCTGAGTGACTCATAATTATTATTTTTTCTTTGTATTACAGTAGCACCTTTTCATTCAAAGATCAGGGCCACATTGTGTAGGGGTGTGTTTCACAGACAAATAACAAAGACGACAATCCCCTGTAGTTTTTCCCTTTGAAAACAACATTTCCCATTTTTATGCTAAGAGAAATGAGACGAGTGTTACTGTCTATCCATCTGGATACCTGTCCAGCCAGCCAGCCACACCCACCCATCTGTCCACATCTGTATAGATAGATAGATTTGAGATATAAAAAGTACAATAATTACAAGTTATAGGAGGAATTTAAATCAGGCTATTTACCTGATTTTTGGGGGTCTGTTCTGTACATGCCCACTGGACTGAAAATGTGATTTCTTCACCTCTGTTATTTGTGAGGATCACAGACAGAATTCCAGTAATTAGCCTGAGCCAATCATTTGAACCCGGAATGTGTATGTTTACAGAGATACAAACTATGAAGTTAGTATTTATCTTATTGTGGCAAGATAAACTCACCATAATAGTGCATTGCAGGAACAGGAGAATTTTTCACAGTACCACAAGAGGTAAAAAGTATGAGAAAACAAATGCTAGGTTGCTTTGTTTTGTTTCTCATTGGTATTTTTCAGCAAAGCTTCATCAATGGGATTTTTTGAGAAAGTCACTGGAAATCTTGGGATCTTTGGAAAGGAGAAGAGTTACTTAGTGGGAATTAATATCCTTCCTCCTGTTCACAGCCCTAGAATGGAGTTTTCCATCTGAGGTTGAGCCGTATAGTTGGCAGTCATGCTTTTTCTCTGCCTTTTATTCCCTTCTTCTTATCCTTGTTTCTTGCGTCTTCCTTCCTTTTTATCTTTTTTTGTTTGTTTGTTTGAGGGTGTGTGTGGAAAGCCCTCAGAGCTAGTGGCCTAGATTTCCTGCTCCATGCTTAGTGGCAGGAAGGAAGCAAAATGACTGAGCTGATGCCTTCATATCAGCTGCTTGCAACAGAGCCGTCCTTCCTGATGTAACACTGTCCATTAGGTTGTTTCCATTCCAGAACATGGAAAGAGATGATGTATGGCAATTACCAGTTACTGTAAGGCCTTGTCTACACAAAAAGTTATGCTGCTTTAATGGTATTGATATAGTTAAATGAGTACAACTCCTACTAGAATGGACACAGTTATTCTTATCTAATAATTTAAAACGTATATTCCCCTTGCACAGGAAGGGAAATAAGCTATATTGGCATGAGGCACCTTGATACTGGTATAACTGTGTCCACACTAGGGATCGTACAGGTATAACTACATCAGTAAAAAATCCTACCCCTACCTGACATAGTTTTGGTACTGGTATAACTATGTGTAGACTAGGCCAGCGGTTCTCAACCAGGGGTCCGTGGCCCCTTGGGGGTCCGCGAGCCCTTTCAGGGGGTCCGCGGAGCCCTGCAGCTGAAACCTGGTGCCCCGAGCCCCAGTGCTGAAGCCAGGAGCGGCACGGGGCTGAAGCCGGTGGCCCCCCGCCCCA
>NW_020698262.1:9310482-9350476 GCF_002925995.2 Terrapene triunguis | reverse complement strand
CCCCCCCACAGCCCAGACAGGCTGGGTGGCCTGCGGAGTGAGTCAGGGGGCGGAGGTGGCGCTCCCGCCCTGGACTCTGCTGTGCAGAGCTGGCTCGAGCCCCGCCAGCCCTTGATGCCCCAAAATAGAAGTAAAATTATTCCTATGCCCCAGGGTCGTCCCCCCCCCCCGGCCCAGAGCTCCATGCTCCCCCCACTGAGCGCTGGCATGTGGAGGGGGGGCCTCCGCAAGGAAAAGGTTGAGAAACCCTGGCCTAGGCTAAGGTGCTTTGTCCCCACAATTAAATTCCTATGAAGATACTGACTGCAGGACTTGCCTGGATGTTCATCTATTTATGTTCCAAATATCGGCAATAGGAAAAATTAAAAATGCACCGACTTTTGATGTGTTCTTCTGGGAATGAGCATAGAGCACTAGTAAAAAAAAAATTCATTCTGAAATTTCAAGTATACACAAGACAGTCACATTTTATAGAGAAAAATACATTTAGAAATGACATAAAATCTCTCAAGAATTTATTTACCTTTCATAAGAACATTATACATTTAGTGGGGTGGCTGCCCCACTCAATGAGAAAAAGGGCTGGAACAGGCCAGAGAGGCTGCACAGACCAGCAGCCAATCATCAAAGGCCTGTGGAGAGCCAATCAGGGCAAAGAAAGCGGCAGCCAATCAGGGCCGGGTTGGTCCTATATAAAGGCTGCCTAGCAGGGGAGAATGGAGTCAGTCCCTGACTAGCAAGGGAGGAGGACTGGCTTCTGAGGTAAGGTGATAGTACCTTGGACACAGCAGTGCTGTGCAGGCTCGGGGGAGCAGAGGAGAGCTCCGGCCCAGTTACCTGCCAGGCTGTGGCCCCTGCTAAAAAGGGTCGAGAAGGTGCACAGGGCCAAAGGGGAAGTGGCCCAGGGAAGATAGGCGGACAAGAGGGGAGAGAAGGAGGGCAGAGGGAGGCTGCCACTGGAGGGTCCCTGGGTTGGGACCCAGAGTAGCGTGTGGGCCTGGGTCCCCCCCCTTGCACTGCACCTGGCCACAGAGGAGTGTGGCCGAGACACACTGCAACTTGCCCTGAGGTGAGGGGCAAGACTTTGGGGTTGTGCTTGGCCACTGAGGCAGGTACAAGCTGAAGGACTGCCGTTACGTTCCCCCTCCCCCCCGTAAGTGGGTGAGAATGGAGTAGTGGGTGCTGCCAGAGGGTAGTATCCTGAAGCAGACACCGCCAAGCAGGGAGCAAGGTGGTTCCCAAATCAGCAGAGCAGACAGTGGGCGAGACACCACATGCAGAGGGCACTCCACAGCTGACCAGAGCTAATTCCCAGAGCAATCAGCAGGAGGTGCCAATGGTGGTGAGTGCTGACCCTGTTACAATACACATGAGTAGCATGTGTTGTAGAAGAGTTATAAGCACGTCAGTACAAGGTATTTGGAACACGGCAGGTAACAACTCCAGCACACATAGGTAGGACTTAACTTCCTTCTTGTACTTTCTACCCAACCAATCACAACAAAACATTATATCAAGACAACAGCTTATCCTAAAGATAAAGATACTGCACTACCTATTGGTGGAGCTATTGTCTGCACTGATCATTACAGTATTATAGATGGTTATAAGTCAAGGTTGTAAGCAGCTTGCTGGACTCCATAACAATCAATAATCATTGATATACCATTTATTAAAACAGCTATTCAATACAAACAAATAAACACATATTTATTCACCCTTTATAAACTATTTAGAAATGGAACATTTATATAAAGTGTGACCTACAGTATTATACATGCTGAGTTTCTTTCTTCCTTACAACCAAGATTCACAACTTACTGAGGGTTGTGATGGATTCTCCATCATTGTAGATGAGGCCTACATGTCTTTCTAAAAGATATGCTACAGCTCAATCAGAAGTTCTTGTCCTGATGCAGAGATAATTGGGTGAGGCTCTTTGGCTTCTGTTGCTCAGGCTAGAGGATCAAAATGGTCCCTTCTGGCCTTCAGATCTATTAATCTTTGACTCTCAGACTATATAGTTATGTGCAAAATAGTTGTACTAGGCGAGACTGAGGGAAAACTCCAGAATTTAGAGATGTATGCCCTCATCCAGCTCCCATTGGGTTCAGTGGTAAAAGTCCCATTAGTTCAATGGTTCAGAAGCAGATCCTCAGTGCCGCTAGCCATTCATGCTGAACTAACTCTCGTAGATACCAGAGGGAATTCAGCATATGGATCAAGGACTGTATTTAGCCGTTAACCGCTTTATTCCAGGGTAGATCATTTGCATCTCCCCAGCCCCTCTCTTGCTCTGTGACCTGGAAAGCAGCCTTCAGGGTACATACCATTGTTCTGAAGTCAACCTGTATTTTCTTAATAACACTCGTCTCTACTTGAGACCTCCTTTTCTTTTGAACTAGGGAAAGCACAGCTGTTAAGTAAAGAGATACAATATATCACCCCACTAATATGTTTTCCTCGGCAGTCATTAAAGTCAAGTGTTAGCCTTCAGCTGGACTGTTGTAAAAAATAAAATAAATAAATAGATACCACTGGGAAGAAAATGAAACTATAATTTCAGCCAAATTAAAATTGCTCTCACCCCCAAATGGATTCATGCTTCAAGTCGGATTTCAGAGGTGTGAGAGGGGAGGTAATTTAGATCTTTATAGTGCCCAATTAAAGGTATCTTTTTATAGGTGATAATTTCATACAGGAAAGCAATTCAAGTTTTAATAATTTAATTGATTTTCCTTTGAACCTGTCGAGGGAAAATATGGAGAGAAAACACTTTTGATGGCCAGCAGTCATGAGTTAAGGGATCAAAGGGCTTTGAGATAGCTCAGGCCTGAAGAGGTTGACACATTAATTTTTTCAGGTTGTTATTCCTAGCAGGAATGGACTGAGGTACTGACCCTGCCACCACTGGATTTCTGATGTTACAGCAAACATAATTTTGCTTTCTCTACAGAAAAAAACTTGGGTGTGATTTTTTTTTTCTCCTTCACTTTCCTTGAGGGAAGTCCAAGTTTTTATGCTGGGATATGAATTTGGACCCCATTGCTTGCCAGGGAAACATATAGAAGGGCCAAGTGATTGACCAGAATCAAAAATACACCTCAAAGCTGCATGATAAAAAATACCAAATCACTTAGCAACTTAGCAACTTCTATTCCAAAGGATCCCGAAGCACAGTACAAACCTTGCTATCGAACTATGCAGGTCTTATTTCACCAGCCACCAAAATTCAGCTTGTACTGGGGTGGGGGAGGATAGCTCAGTGGTTTGCGCATTGGCCTGCTAAACTCAGGTTGTGAGTTCAATCCTTGAGGGAGTCACTTAGAGGTCTGGGGCAAAATCAGTACTTGGTCCTGCTAGTGAAAGCAGGGGGTTGGACTTGATGACCTTTCAAGGTCCCTTCCAGTTCTATGGTATAGGATAGGCATTCAGAGCTAACTGCATTATTCTACAAATAGTTTGGAATTAAAGAGAGAGCCCTTATCTTGTAGTTGGAATTGTAGGTAGGGAGACTCACTTAAACTGAAAATGGGCCAGGTCAGTGTGATTCAGGAACTGCAGGAGTGCCTTTTTAAGAGTGGAAGGGCATAGATTTGTCTCCTCTGCCATACCCTCCTCTTCCTCTCTTGGGTGCCCTACCCCATCAGTAGCCTGATGCATGATGCCCTTGGCCTCTGAGCTCCTACATCCACCCCCACGCAGGAGTTTCAGCCCTCATGGGAAACCCCCTATGAGTGTGCAACAAAAAAAACCCAGCAAATTACATCTCTTGTCCAGCAACCAGCAAGAGAGTAGAAAAAGTGGCCAGGCTGGTCAAAAAATGGCCAGGAGGCAATGCTATTTTCCATGTACCTGTTTAAAAGTGGCTCTGTGGCCTATGGCAGGATAAATCCCCCTAAGTGTAGAAAAAACAAAAAAAAAACCTTGCCAACGTATTTTTAAGAACTCCAAGTATCCAGACTTTCAGTTTTATGTTTAACCTGAAAGACAGCCCTGCTAGCAACACAGTGCTCGTTAGAGCATCACCTTCTGATTCACCAGAACGACCGACGGACACGTGTTGCATGTGATTCACTTGTGGGCTCGCCTGTGTTTGAATGTTGCCATTTCCTCTGTGAGGTTTGGAGCTTTTCGGCCGAATGACTGTGCAGAGTTGTTTCATTCACACAGCTCTGATAAAGTCTGAGTCTACTGCAAGGAGAGAGATGATGTGCTTGACTCAGTCATGTTGAAAACTTTCCTAGCTGTCAAAAACTGGTTAGAGGAAGCAGCTTCAGTGCATATAGGTGTTGTAAGTTATGTGGGTGTGTGCTCTCTCCATATGCCGTCCCAGACCTGCACAGATAGCTGCTTCAGCAGACCTCGATGGTACTACCCAGAAAGACCACAGACTCGATTCAGTGACAAAAGCACTCGGCCAGGTTTATTGCCCTCAACACAAAGTCCTAGCACCCTGTTCTGTGGAGACAGGGACACTAACACATATGTGCCCTGTGGCAAAGAATGGCTTTGTCGGCAGTGGGAATTTCTGCTGTCCCCCACACAAAGGGTTAAGGCGAGGTACCCCGGCATTTATAGACTGAGACACTCAACTTACGTACCACTTTGTGTTTCATGACATTTGCTTGTTACCTCCCCTTGTATCATGCTCCAGGTGTCTTGGTCAAAACATTCTCTTATCTGGTGTCTCTGGGCTAATCATTAAAAGTGTAAAAAGAACAGGAGTACTTGTGGCACCTTAGAGACTAACAAATTTATTAGAGCATAAGCTTTCGTGGGCTACAACCCACTTCTTCGGATGCATATGCTCTAATAAATTTGTTAGTCTCTAAGGTGCCACAAGTACTCCTGTTCTTTTTGCGGATACAGACTAACACGGCTGCTACTCTGAAACCTGTCATTAAAAGTGTGTTCTCACACATATCCAGAAGCTGTTGCTTCTTAAAAGTGCCTGTGTTTTAGCAACACTAGCAATATTTTTTCCAAGGTCATATATTGGACAGTGAATTTGTAAACATCTACTTTAATACATGGCCTAACCAGGGCCGGATTTACACCTTACGCGCCCCTAGGCATAGCATCTTCAGTGCCCCCCATCTACAGCTGACCTTTCTGTTGCACACAGTTTTAGAGAGGTAAGGCACCCCTGGAACACAGGTGCCCCTAACCACGTGCCTACTGTGCCTAATTGGAAATCCGGCTCTAGGCCTAACTTTGGTTCATAGCCTTTAGTGCAGGCCTCAGGTCTTGCACCAGGCCCAGTGATCCAGGCTCTCTCTCTCTCTCCCCCCTACAATAGGCAGTTGGGAAGCCTGGTATGCCAGGTATCCCTAAAAAGGCAAGTTTGCTGTTCACTAACTTCCATGTGTGGTCTAGACATCCACATTCAGTAAGCATGGGCTACACACCTGTGTGACCACGGGTAAGTCATTTAACGTCTCTTTGATTCAGTTCTTCATCCGTAAAATTAGGATAACACCATCTTGTCTGATCTATTTGCAGATCTAAGTGAAATTTTTGAGGTGAAACTTTTGTCCAGCGAAAAATGCATATTCAGCAACACTGAACATTTTGTGAATTCATGTTGGTTTTGCCAAATTGTTGATGTTAAAAGAAAACATTTAATGTTTTATTTCAATCCTTTTTGATTCAAAACAACTTTTTGTTTTCGAAATGTTCTTCAGATTTTATTTATTTTTTTAACTTTAAAAAAACCTCTTGAAATCTAAACAAAGCATTTAACTTTTGGTAAAATTTAAATGGTCCATTCAACCCCAAATGACTTTATTTCATATTTTTGATTCACCAAAAAAGTTCATTTTCAGGTCACCCCAAACCGTGTTTTTTCCAGAATTGCCAGTGATCTGAAAAATCTGTTATTTGCACATCTCTAAATGTAAGTGCTTCAGGAATGAGTCATTCTAGGGCCTTGATCTTGGTATTATAATAAAAATAATATCAGATATCATATACAACATAATGCCATAATTTGTGTCAACATAGCACATACGCTAGCCAGATCCATAGCATAGAATGTATTTAGCTGTGGGTTACCATTTAAAGCATAACACGTTAATACCCAGACTGTGACAAGAGGCCTTTATAGAAGCTGTTTAGTTTTTAAATATGAAGACATTGCGTAAAACTTTCTCTTCCTCCCAGTGTGGAACACAGCAATAAATAATCTGGTGAAGGCAGAAGAAAGCTTCAGAGCAGGGGTGTGCAATCCAGTTGGTTCTATGCCGTGCGGCACTGTTGGAGTAGGATGGGTGTTTTCTTGGTCAATGAGGACAGCAAGCTTTTCATACAGATGTTAGTATAAAAGTGACTGTTTATTGCCCAGGGCATAAAAAAGCGGCTGTGGGAATGATACATGGTGGTCAGGCGCACAGGAAGGTCAGCTCGTATTTCAGCGCTTCACACAGGAACTGTTGTCTGGACCAGCCATTCTCCAGCTTTTCACTCCGCAATCTACTTTGTCACTGAAAGAACCTCTCAAGCATCCTTTTCTCTTTCCAGACTCCCACATCGTTTGGTTTGCAAAATTCTTTCATTTTATGGACTGCTAGGGAGAGTTCTGAGGACTGCAGGGCTCCAGAGGACACAGTTTAAGAACCCAAGGAGTGAACAGGGCTCAACACAGAACACAAAACGTGTTACTCAGATGACATTTCGGAATCATAAATGTCCACCTCTCCTTTGGCAATGCCTATATCTGTCCCCTGAACCCCAGCATGTGGTTGTACTAGTAGTCATTCTATTAATAGTGGTACAATGACTTTCCTCTTCTGCAAGGAGTCTGTTAAACTTGGCATTAATTACCTCACCAGTCTTTCCTCAACCTACATCCTGCCACCAAGCCACCTATACAAACAACTCCCTCTACACCAGGAACTGTCTTTTCCCCTAGGCCAAGCTTTCCAGAAGACAAGCCAACAGATTTTCTTTCAAACGTCAAAGCTATAAAATGCCTGGGATGCTACAGATAAGATTAGAGTATTGGCAAAGCGACACAAGAGCAGTTTGCATGCCTAGCCTATACCTGAATCCACACTTTGCTGGTGCCCTCTGATTCACACCTTCATGATCCATAAATTTCACTTAACACCTCTAATTTATATTTATTTGGGTATTAATATTGCTAGATCTGAAAATAAAAATAAAAGTCAGCGGTGTTCCGCAAGACTGCAAGAAAGGCCACCTAGCTATTTTGGCAGACTTCCTCATGTTCTTGGCTGAACTTTGAGGTCACTGTTAATAGGATAGCACTGTTTATTATCTCATAAAGATCATTATAAATAGATGTTGTTAAAGATAACGACACACTGTAAATAAAGGCGCCATATGAAATCACAATATTTAACTAGCTGCTGTTGAAACATTTTTTCACTAGAAAGGATTCTAACAGCAAATACTTTACTGAATCCAAGCCATGCATGGGTCTCTGGAACAGACTTCTTGTAATAATACTTTGATTTATATTTTAAATAGTCCTTTACACTTATATTATTATCTAGTCTATACTGTATATAATTTCATTTACATAGATATAGATATATATGAGTGATCTCAAAGCGCTTTGCAAACATTAATTTTAAAGCCCCACAACAACCTTGTAACCCAGGCAATCTCTGTTTTTCAGATTGGGGGGAAACTGAGGCAGAGAGATACTGAGTGACTCCTTTTGAGTTACACTGCATGTCAGTTGAACTGCCCAGAATAGAGCCCAAGGGACATCTGCTATAATTTGTCATAGCTCGGTTAGCTAAGACTATTTGCATTTGCCACCAAGAAGAGTTCAGTGTCTGATTTGAACCACTAGATAATGCTCACCTTGAAGTGACAATGTGCCTTGTGTTGTGAGCATGACAATACACTAAGAAGGAGCATGTTTCCAGATATGCATGGTAATGTTAGGGAGCATAAAAGAGTCTTGAGTAAACAGCACCGCTCGTCAGTTTCAGTGTGAAGTCAGATTCAGAATGCTCAGTCTGGAGATTAATGTTCCTTAAGGAGGAAAGGAAACCAAATTTCACTGGTGTTTTGGTCATTGTGTTTTCTCAGGAAAATAACTTGCCAACAAAGTGGAAAATGTACAAAAACTGACCAGTCCATTTACCTCTAAAATGTCAGACGTCATCACGTTCCTCACACACCGAGCTCCCTGTTCCTAGCGGAAACTCCAAATTACTTGCAAATTGCCCCTTCCCAGTTTCTGACTGTACCCCATTGGTACAGTTGCTGGCCCGCTATATTAGAGCTATTAAAACAGCTCCGTTTTTTAGTCACAGGCAGCCCTTTGCTTGGCAAACTACAAGAACCATTTAACAACTGCAGGGGGGCCCAGGGACTGAAACTCAGAGGGTTCATGCTGCTTAAATAGTCTGGTTCACAGACAGTGGGCAATCACTTCTGGGAAGCTGGTAGGTTAGAAAAGGTTTAGAACATCAAGGGGTGAGGGAGGGGAGGCTCCAAGTGTTAACTCTTTCAGTGATGATCTTTAGAGAATATTTTAAGGTAACTTTTAGCAATGCCTCTCTTTTTAGATTCAAGATGTCACAGTAAAACTTCCATTGACTTATATGGAAACAGGATTTCACCTATTTACTTCAATAAAGCCAGGATTTCACTCTGTATATATAATATGGCTTGTGGCACAATACTGCTCATAATAAAATACAGTAGACTACACTCATAGCCCAAACTGCAAGTATCACTGTAGTAGACGTGTGGGGCAGTAGCACTGTTAGAACTTGTTTTTGTATATGATGAAAACCTCTCTCACTCAAGAATAGACAGCAACAAGCTCCGATAGCCAAAGTAACAGTGCTGTACCCCCTGCAAATGGTTGTGTGACAATAGGAAGCCCAATGCTTGTTTTGTATTTTTGTAACTATGGCCTAATATCAGTCCTACCTCGCAGGTAGTTTTATCTCCAATATTTACACTAGTCATTCCATGTGTCAGTGTTGTGATTGGTGTTACGTGGGAGTTAGGACTTTTGAGTTTTAATCCTGACTCACCGGGTGACCTTGGATAAATTGCTTAGCCTCGCTGCATCTTTGTTTATTCATCAGTAAAATGGGCTAATAAATATTAGCTCCTTTGCAGTGCTGGGGGGGGGGGGAAGGGGGAGACGACGACGACTAATCAATAGGCCAAATTCACCAAGGGCACAAGTCAATGTGATTCCATTATACTGATAAGTCACAGATTTACTCCTGCTCTGGCTCCCCGGTGGAATCTCGCGCCTCTGTGTGTCTGTCTGACATCTTTATGGAGCTCTTGCTATGGGCTGAAACATAATGCGGCAAAAAAGTGAGCTTTTTATCTTTCCTCCCAAATATTTCCCTGTCTCCCCTTCCTCTGTCATCATTGGCGGCATCTCCTTATTGGTTGGTAAAGTGCCCTGCACATCCATGCTGCTATAATAGTAAAAAATAAATAAATGCAAGAGGTATCAGCAAGGTAATTCCAGTATTTTCCAGCATGTTAGTACCCCTCTGCCTCCCCAACTAATCAGGACTAGGTTGCCATATCCTTATCACAGTGACTAATATCTCATCAAGGAGTAATCCCACTGACATCAATGGAGTAGAACTCAGTGTAACTAAAGGTTCCTGTGTGAACAAAGCTATCCCAACATTCCTAAGAACTGACCATTTGCAATGTGTAAGGGCAACATCTCAGGGTCAAACTCACCTGTCTCTGCTTATAGGAATGCCACCATAAACATCATTCCCATAAATCTCCAAAGCCGTTCATCTAGATCCTTAGGAAGAATAATATGCTCCAAAAATAATTTAGGTATCAGCTCGAAGTAGTTCCCATACCAACTTCTGCATAGATCAAAAACACAGGCATCCACCCTTCGTATTCTTTGAACTGCTCTCCCCTGTCAAGTCAGTATTGAGAATCAGGATGGGGAAATATACAGGATGAAGGATCTTACTTAACAGACCCTAGAGGAAGCCCAAGTCGGGCAGAAGCAGCAGTATGATAAGTCAGCCAGGGCAAAAGGTCTGATTGCTATTTCCCCTCCTGAGACCGTGAACAGTTGTCTGAGAAGCAAGAACCATTTCATGTCCTGAGATAGCCCGTGGCCTTTAACTATGAAATACCCACCCCACCAAGAAGAGGCAGATGTTTCATGTAAATCTGTCATAGGACATAAATGTCCAGAAGGTCAGCTGACTGGCTGGATCAGATGTGCTGATAGGGATGGGGAGATGGAGGAAACTGCCTTTCCCCTAGAGAAGTATCAAGAAGGATTTTTCATTAGTGCTTCGGATCCAGGAAATGCAGAACCTTAGAGCTATTAATACAAATGGCCTCTCACAGGCTTCATGGAAGCCCAAGAAGACCTGGCAACAAGGAATGAGGAAATGACAAGTAGTTTTAGAGCCTTAGAGGCTGTTTCATCCATGAATGAATTTGTAACAAAGTTCTACTTGTTCCCTCCCAGAAGAAATGATATACCGATCTGCTGCTGTTTCACTGATTTATGGCCAGCATCTAGATTCACCCACCGGCGAGCTAGGTGAAAGACGGGGAAGATGGAATTTGGTCTGGGTAAAGTCTATAACAATGCTTATAATGTATATCAAGAGGCAGGCTACCGTGATACTGTTGTGTATATAAGGTGAACATCGATGGCATTAGGGTCTCCAAAGGAAGTTGAGAAACCTGGGAGGGTGGTTGTGATGCAGCTCCTGGAAGTAGGTATAGCTCAGAAACAACGGCGGGGTCCCCAGGATTTTTGCAATGGCACCTAAGTCCTGCTAACGCCTGCTTGTAGCATGGGGCTGAAGGAAGGTTGGTTCGGTGCTTTGGGCCCACTTGATCACAAACAGAGACTCAGCTTAGGACTCAGAAACCTGAGTTCAATTCCCTGCTCTGTCACAGACTTGGGTGATCTTGGGCTGGTCATTTAGCCTCTCCATGCCTCAGTTCCCCAACTATACAAGGGGAATAATAGTACTGCCCTACCTCACAGGGCGGTTCTGAGGATAAATACATTAAATGTTGTGAGCTGGTCAGATACTAGGGTAAGACGGGGTCCCTATAAGTACAATAAATAGACACAAGTCTTTTGTCATCCTTGTAAGGCTTTTGAAACAGATTCCTTTTGTGAGTGTCATGGGAATTTTTGAACATAGGCAAAAAAATGGAGGAGACAGTCATTTTTGTTACAGATTTTTGCCTGAATTTTGGCTGCAACTTGCAGTAATGGGTATAATGTCAAAGACACAGCCAGAGAGAGTGCAGGGAAAAGTTCCCCACGCCCAACAAGGGTTCCCCTAAAAGCAACAGAGAAGCTGCTCTGCGGGTCCTCTGGAATGGAGACGTATTCCAGACTGCAGACGCTTAGCAGTTCGTGTGTCTGTGCCCCGACACAGACGTGTGTACCTTCATCCAGCACATATTACTCCTCTTCCCGAGAGGAATAAATGGTACAGAGTGCAAACACTTAATGCTGGTTTTATGCAGCATTTATGCATACCTATTTTCTAGCCAACACTAAAAGGTTCCAGAATATTAAGTCTTTTCTCTTTAGCAATTGCATTCACTCACCGGGAACTTCAGCATACTGGAATTTTTTTCTCCTTCACTCTTATTTCTTCCCCTTATCTTAGCTTTCACTGTTAAATATATTATGTATCGAAACAACAAATAATGAGCCTTGTCTCTGCCACAGTTTCCCAATCTGTAAAATGGGGAATAATATTCACCCACAACACACATTAATTTCACACCACTGTGAACATGTAAAACACTGGGTAAATGCTACATGTTATTACAGTATTATGCGCCCATAAAAACAGAGGGCAAACAATAAAGACAAGTGCAAAGTACTACACTCGGGAAGAAAAACACAAATGCATAACTACAAAGTAGGGAATAACTGGCCAGGTGGTAGTGCTACTGAAAAGGATCTGGGGGTTATAGTGGCTCACAAATTGTATATGCACCAACAATATGATGTAATTGCAAAAAAGGCTAATGTTCTGGGGTGTATTAACAGGGGTGTCATATGGAAGAGGTGGACAGTAATTGTTCTGCTCCATTTGGCACGGTGAGATCTCAGCTGGAGTACTGTCCAGTTTTGGGCACCACACTTTAAGAAAGATGTGGAGAAATTGGAGAGAGTCCAGAGGAGAGCAATGAGTGTGACAAGAGGTTTAGAAAACCTGACCTCTGAGGAAAGGTTAAAAAACTGGGCATGTTTAGTCTGGAGAAAAGAAGATTGAGGGGGGACCTGATAATAGTCTTCAAATATGTTAAAGACTGTTATACACAGGACAGTGACATTTTTTTTCTCCATGTCTTCTGAAGGTCGGACGAGAAGTAATGGGCTTAATCTGCAACAAAGGAAGTTTAGGTTAGATATTTGAGAAAACTACCTAACTATAAGAATAGTTAAGTACTTACATAGGTTAGCAAAGGAAGCTATGGAATCCTTCTCACTGGAGGTTTTAAAGAATGAGGTAGACAAACACCTGTCAAGGATGATCGAGGTATAGATGACTGTACCTCGGTGCAGGGGGCTGAACTAGATGACCTCTTGAGATCCCTTCCAGCCCTACATTTCTGTGATTCTGTAAACCTACATACAAACTGCTGGCACCAGTAACATCCTAATATATCCTCAAGTTCTTTTAGTTACTTTCTGGTCTGCTAAAAAAAGGCAACATAATTTTAGCCATTCCCCAGGCTCTGGTATTCACATTATTTAAAAATAGCAGAAGAAAATTTGCTTAAAATAATGAAAACAGAGCATAATATTTTCAGGCTACATGCCCCTGAAAAGCAAGCATTTATGCCAGATATTACCAAAAGGAAGATAGAAAGAAAAACGGAATGCTACCCTATTGCTTTTAACAATGCCAATGAAACATAGATGTTTACTAGCTTTGTTGGGCAAAGTTCCATTTTTCCATTACATGTAGGCAGTTGTTTTAGATTCTCTAGCTTCTGCTATCTGCAATTAACAATTCTGCTCCAGTCACCGATATATCAAAGTTAGGAACTATTGCAAAATTTCACAACATAAGCCCAATTTTATCATTCATCATTCATATATTCCCCAAGGAAATAGGGAAATGTGATCTAAAATGGTGCATATACATATGTGCAGGGCTGTGTACTGATATAGGGTGTCTGGTACTTACCTAGACCTTACAAACCTTGTTGTCTCTCAGGGTCCAATCACCCCAAGGGGAGACCAAGGGATCTGAACCCCAAAGAATGGGCCACTGAACCAACTGATGGTGTACAAAGTTACTGTGTATCAAAATATGTTGAGTAAGCTCTTTTATGAAAGCTGGTAATCATAAGCTTAATAATCATTATGAGATATGTACATAGGCTATGGTTCTGAAGTTAAGTATTTGTGTATATAGAAAATTGTGCTGATAATCTTTGATGCAGCTTCACCTCCACCTCCCAGCAGGGTGATGGGCAGTCAGGCAGGGAGGGGCTGCCCCCTCAAGCAGACGAGACTAGCTCCAAGCACCTAGCCTTATACAACCCAGGAACAGACAAAAGATAGGCCATTAGAGTTAATGGAAAGACACTGCAACATCCCTTAGAATTTCTCTACCCTGACGAACCATGAGTCACCATGGCAGGAGAGAAAAAACAAAAAAGGAAAAAGCTGTTTTTAAAAAGAGGCTTGAAACTAAGGTCTTGATCCAGAAACTGAGGCCAGGTGAACCCTACACACTTACTTTGGTATAACCACAGTGCTCCTATAGCGACGTAGTTATACCGACCTTAACCCTGACATGTAGACAGCACTATGTCGGTGGGAGAGCTTCTCCTGTCACCATATCTACCGCCTCTCATGGAGGAGGAGTAAGTAAGCTGATGGGAGAACTCTCTACCATTGCCTTAGAGCAGTATTTCTCAAACTGGGGTCGCCGCTTGTGTAGGGAAAGCCCCTGGCAGGCCGGTTTGTTTACCTGCCCCGTCCGCAGGTCCGGCTGATCGCGGCTCCCACTGGCCGTGGTTCGCCGCTGTAGGCCAATGGGAGCTGCTGGAAGCGGTGGCCAGTAAGTCCCTCGGCCAGCGCCGCTTCCAGCAGCTCTCATTGGCCTGGAGCAGCGAACCGCGGCCAGTGGGAGCCGTGATCAGCCGGACCTGTAGACGGGGCAGGTAAACAAACCGGCCCGGCCCGCCAGGGGCTTTCCCTGCACAAGCGGCAACCCCAGTTTGAGAAACACTGGCTTAGAGCATTTTCATGAAACTGCTTCAGCAACGCAGCTGCACCGATGCAGTGTTTGTAGTGTAGACCTGCCCTGAGGGACAGTAGCTTGGCGGGTGCTGTCGGTGAAATGCTGCTATGGCAGAGGCCAAGCAGGGAAACTCTTCAAAGGAAATAGGTAACTTGTATTAGAACAGGGATTTTATCTAATATAGAAGTGTAAAGCCTGAGGGTTGCATCTATATATTTATTTACTGTGTGACTGGTATATATTTGCTCTCCCTCGCTATTTTATCTTTGAGTCTGTGGTTTTTCTATTAAATAAACTTGTTTGTTCTTACACCAAGCAGGTCTCCGTTGTGCCAAAATCAGCTGGTGTCTGGGGGCTGGTTTCACACCTTCGGGGGGGGGGGGTGATGAACCAGAGGAGAAGTCTGAGTGTCCGGTAATTAAGAACTTGGGGTGGATGGAGCTGGGGACTCTGAGAACTGGAAGGGCTGTTGGAGACACCATGCAAGGAGTAACTAGGCTTGTTGGCAGGCTACTGGTGTCAGGGCTTTGAACCAAAGCTGCACAGCATAAAAGCACCCAAGTGGTGACAGAACCCCTTACTGGTCTGAATGATCCCCAAAACATCACAGCAGGTCACAAATCGGTGTCAGGGGGTCATGATCAGCCTTCCTTTGCCTTATTACCAAATGAGGGGGGTTGGGGAATTAAAGCTAGACCCCAGCAAGATGGGAATAGGCTGTCCAGTAGTTCAACAATCTTGTTGCTACTTAAGGAGAATGTGCTATCTTGCTCATCTCATACACGATAACATTCTGGGAACTATTGTCTCTTAAGTATGGTTCTTCTCTTAAGGACATCAGAAAACACAGCTATGGTACATGGGCAGCTCTGACACAATGGGATTAGTCTATATACTGTTTGCTCATCCCCACATTAAGGGCTAGATCTCCAGTAGACATTAATCAGCACAGCTTGATTGGTCTCAGTGGCGCTAGACTGATTTATACTGGCTGGTGTGTTGAGGAGGAATAATTTCTGCTGAACTTGGCTAAACTCAGGTGTTTGATTCGAAACTCATGCTGTCACCTCTCTGTAGGAAGCATGTGCTAGGATGTATTCCTGGGATAACCCTCAATAAAACCCCATAGAGTTACCACTATTATGTGGTGTTATCAGCCACTCATTGTCACCTCTGCACAAAAACAGCTGAAAAAATATTTATTGAGCAATAACATGCAGAGTCTTGGGGAGATGTTGAACATCATTATAATCAGTACTTCAATGACGTTCCACCCAGTATTGCCCTTTTAGGTTTCTTTGTATGCTCTGGAGATGAGCATGAGCTACCCAATGTGACATAATTAGCCCATTATTGGATGCTTTTAAACTGTAACTGGATTTCTTTGGACATTAACATATGCAGTTTGATCTATCTAATCTATTTGCTCAATCACTGGGGTATCAGGATCCAGTATGAAGGATCACCATTTTGGATCACCAAGGCCTCATCTTTCTATAGGTGCAGGGTACACATTAATCAATGAGATATGCAAACCCATTTGTTTACAAAAATCGTGCTGTCTCCCAAAGAAATCTGAAGTAAGAGACATCTTTTGCACCCAAGCAGGCCTCATTCTTTCCATTTAAATATTTCCTCCCTGTATGAATTTTCCCCTGAAAAATCCCCACTTCTTGAGAAATTGTTCAGCACGTGAGCAGCAGAGGCCAGAATCAGAGGTTGGAAAACCTGGGTTCAAGTCTCTGCTGTGCAATGACCTGCCTGACCTTGGGCAAGTCACTTAATCTTTTTGGGCTGGAGTCACAAAAGTGCTTAGGTGCCTAAATCCTTCTCTCACTCCACACTTGAACAGCTTCAAGACTCATTTGGGCCAAAGAGAAAGCATGACTCTACAGGCTGGTGGTTAGAGCCCTCCCCCCCACTTCCATGACTTTTTATTTATTTAGCCGCAGTAGAACATTGTCAACAAAAGAGACTGAGGAAGCCCCTCATCAGAATATCCCATAGCCGAGTAGTTAGGGCACACACCTAAGAGGTGGCAGATTCCTATTCAAATTCCTTCTCTCCCTGAGACAGAGGGGAGATTTGAACCAGGACAAGCACTGAGCTAAAAGTTATGAGAGGGAGATGGGGTTCCACTCTCCGCAAAAGGAGCATAGGTGCCTATCTCCCGGCTGTGATAGCAGAGATAGATACCTCCCTGAAGCCTGGGCTTAGGTCACCATGAGAGGGGTGGGCCTTAGCACACACTCTTCTTTTTGGCATCTCCCATTGGTTAGCGTAGGAGGCTCCCCACCTAACATGCTGGCTTTTGTGAACTGCAGTTGAAGGCGCCTATCTCTCATGGGGCATCTAACTCAGGCTTTGTGGATCACAGTATCTCCCTGTGATTTTCTAGGCATCTATAAGTTAGGCTTTGTGACAAGCCCTAAGTTTGTGCACCCCGCCTCCCCATCTGTAAAATGGGGGTAAACAGCACTTCCCTACCTCACAAGGGTGTTGTGAAGATAAATACAATCAACCTTGTGAGGAGCTCAGATACTGTGCTAATGGCCTTCGCTAGGGTTGAAATTCATTTCCATCCAGAACGCTTGGCTAACAAGTTGGCACAACAGGATTTTCCCCTAATATCATCAAACATGGCTTGATTTTTTTTTAAATGGCTTTTATTCGCACTCTGGACCCTGATCTCAAGAAGTCTTCCTGAGAATCAACCATGTCTTCACTCCTCAGAAGGATTTGGTACAGCCAGGGAAGGCATCAGTCATATTTTTTCTACACAGCATGGTTACGACTTTCAGTTTGACACTATTCCTCAAGTTTGACAAAGAAGTTTTGCTTCTTTTTAGCCTCAATTATGTAACGAAAAAGAAGGGAAAGGTCTTTGAAAGACGTGTTTTCAGTTTAACTCTAAGGCCAAACTCCTGACCACATGCTGAGCTTATCCACATAGATTGGGTGCTTTGTGTAGGGCTCTGATTCTGCAAATACAAAAGTAAATAACTTAATGCACATGGGGTGAAATCCTGGCCCTACTGATGTCAATAGGAGCTTCATTGAGGCCAGAATTTCACCCATGGGTCCTGATCCAAAGCTCACTGAAGTCAATGAAATGCTTTTCATTGACTTCAATGGGCTGTAGGTCAGGCCCATGAGTAGTTCCGTGTAAAGGTGTTTGCAAGATCAGAGCCTAGATATACAGGGAGATAAGGAGAACAAATCTTCCTCCACAGGCCATGGGGTGTTTGTGCAGCCTTTCTGTGGAGGCTCCTAAGAGTTTTCCTAAGAGCTGAAGTTGCTTATGTAGTGTTCTTTCTTATGTCAGAAATATGAATGTATTGTGGTTTACAATACAGAAAGACGGCACTTTAGAGTTTCTTTGGCTAGATGGCATTCTTGTGGCATGCTGCTGAAATGTATCAAAAAAATCTGAGCATCTCACATTTGTTTTCACACTGCAAAAAATATGGAAAACTTCAGGAAAAATACACTTAATATTTTTCCATCTTGGCCTGGCCTTGTGCAAAATGTGTGATTGGACAGGCCTGTGCCAAGTGCTTGTTTTTGTTTTTATAAAGGAATATATTTCACTGTAGATACTATAGCAAAAAGAAAATATTGTTGGAAAAGAGGCATGCATTTGATTGCTGGGCATTTAGTCTCTTCTTTTCTTCAGTAATACATCTGCTCTCTCACGTCGATAAGTCACAATGGCTACCAAGTTTCTTTCTTTCTTTGAAGGCTTTATGTTTTTCTTACCATTTTAGACTTTAAATGTCATCTTAAAATAAAAGACCTCTAATGGCTTCTTATGCCATGGCACTATGATTGAAGGATGCTGCCTCTTAAGTACCAAAAGATATATCTCATCCATGTCTCTTGGGGGCTTGATTGACAAGGGCATTGTCAGCTTCCAATTGGCCCCAAACTGATGAGCACCTGAATTCACCTGCGATCAAGAAGCATGTATCACTGACTGACAGCTCCAGCCCCATTAGCAGAGGATCGTTAAAGAAGCAAACTGCTGGCTTGTGCTTGCCTTGAACATGTTCGCATGGTCCAACTAAAACAAATGTCCAAATTGACATTCCAAGCATAATAAAGAGGTTTCCATATCCGCTGCACTTACATTGCATAACACCCCTCAATAGGAGTGTTCAGCTAATGGAAAACTGAAATTGGTTAGGAAACAAAAGGGGAAAAAGAAAAGAAATTGTCCATTTTTTCAACATCCTCTTTGCTTTCAGATGTGAAGGGGAAAAGGGACATTGGAAGTTACAAGTAATTCTTAGAAGAATGCAAAGAGCAAACATTTTAAACTGACAACCTTTTGGAAGCTGATTAGAACCATTTGTGTGTGGTCACCAAAAAATTAGAGCTGCAGAAAATGGAACGGAGACAAACTCTGTTCTGTTCCGAGTCACATAACAGATGCCAGCGTTCCTTCTGATTTTACTACTTTTTTCTTGGCCAATCTGGGTGAAAGACTGATTAAAAATGGGGTTGGGAATACGCTGTTGAAAAGCCTCCCAGACTGTAATCCTAGTGCAAGGGGAAACTGAGACTAGCAGTAAATCATTCTTGGCTGTCTGGATCATTTATCGAATACAGCCAGTAAGGACACCCAGAGTCGCAAGACTATGAAATTGCATATCCAATCGCTTGTTCTTTGAAAGGGGCCTTTGCCTTATTTTCTGTGGGAAGAATAGTGCAGGAAACAGAGGAGCAGAGTCAGTTCAGGAGGCACAAAAAGGATTGTCAATAAACTGTTAAAAATCATAAACATGGATGGAAAGAGATTTATCTCCTCCAAAACCATTTTTGCTTCAGCGGTGTCTTAGGTAAAACAAAATAAACCAAAGGCATTGAATTTCACTGGGAGAATGACTGTGTGGTCTGCTGTACAAGCCAGACTTTCCAACCATACATTTAAAAAGTGGTTTCTCAAGTGTGGGTAAAAAAAACACTTACCCAATTTCCGAGCAGTCTGTGAATCGTGAGGTCTGTAACAGACACAGCAAAACAGAAGGCTTAGTTACAACTAAAATTGAGATCTTCCTGGATGAGGGCTATAATCGTTGTGCAGCTGATATTATAAGTCTTTTACACTGACCTCTTGTCCTTTCAGGGGTGTATTTAATTGCACTGTATTTTCTCTTTTCATCGCCAAGGGCTTTGCAGAACATAAAATTCCATGCCCACGAATGCTGGTGAAACACTGAGAGGGAAGGCAGCCATGAACATTTTAAATTACTGTTGTGCCAGTTAATCAAAGGTGGTTCAAACTGGAAATATCTTGCTCAAGGTAAATTTAGCATCCATTACATTGCACTAGTAAACCTAGCAGCTGCTGAGAGCACTAGCTGCAGAGAGAGTCCTGTACTTAAGAAAGTAATGAAGCTCTTTCAAATAAAAAGTAATCTAAGAATAGAAAATCTCCACCAAGTATGGTAACACCTAGGGGATGTCTCTCTTATGCTCAGCAGCAAGGAATATTCCTTTATATGCTAAGTGAGTAATAAAAAATATAGACACATTAGACATTGCTGATGGAAAAGATTTTCTTTGGGATACAAATAGGGTTATCAAGCTGTGACCATTCCAAAGAAAGGTGAGGCTGAGGAGTTCTGTATCTAGATGACACATGAAACTGGAGATTAAAGGAACGGCCAAGAATGGACACTGGTCCAAGATCCACATCACAGGTTATCCAAACCCAATATGATTGCTTAGTTTTTCACTACCCTTTGAACTCTTTCACTACCCTTGGTTATTTATTTAATGTTACACATTCACCTAAGAATTATGCTCAATCCCTGTATACTGACTTTAAAGATCTTCCTGACCATAGTACCTCGCTAACCAGTATTTTCATAAATTGGCTTCTGCTTCCACCCAGTAGAGGTATTGTCACCTCAGACCTTCCATTTGCACATTTATATAGACAGTTTGTACTCTTCAGATTTGCCTTTGGTAGAATTCTTTCCCCAAAAGAGATCTGATTTCCATACTTAACCTGCATTTTTAAATCAGCACCATAGATTTTGTGTTTTGCTGAATGTTTACAATTCTTCGGCCTGTTGTAATCTTGTGATGCATGGTGCTGCTTCTGAGTGGGGTTGTATACATCACATTTTTAGCCCCTTTTATCCACTGTGCTTTACAATCCGAACTAATGGTTTGTGCAAACTATACAGCATTGTTGCAACTCTCAGAAAGTTGTGATTTCCTCCTCTCCCCCCATTTTTTTTCTTTGCATGACTTCGCCCACCACAGAAGTCCAGCTGTAACATGCTTGTAAAGTGCATGTCATATATCCTTCTAGTGGCTGATCTACATAGAAGAAAACAGCTGGACATCTGCCAGCTAATGGAGATACATCCTTGGCCCAAATGGGAGAGGTCTGTTCTTTTAGTGCTGAAGGGACTGGGTTCCCACACTGATGAAGACTTGTAGTAGGGTTTGTTACAGAGCTACCTCTAAATTGACATACAGCAGCAGAGTACCAGGGAACATCGACCCTTCACAGAGGGCCTGAAGACCAGAATAACTATATGTAACTACCAGGAAAGTTAGGTAAACAGCTGTACTGAAGTATGGGCAGGACAAAGCTAACGAGCCAACACTTGTGCAAAGTGCCATTTGGTTCCAACCGATCGTCAGGAACAGATGTTTGAGAGCTCATCACTCCGGGCAGCTCCACAGCACCTGCTAGCAAAACAGCACCATGCTGAGGGATAGGTTCAGTATTCATTTAAAGGGAATGGTGCCATGTACAAGATCACCAGTGCCTTTTCCTACAGCAACTGGGGTCTTCTCTCATCCTGTGAGATCACAGCCCAAGGATGCATGGTAGTATTCAACTAGGAGTTTGCACTTGATCCCTGAACTACCTTGGAAATATTCCAAGGGATTCCTTTCCCTTCTCCGCACTGTGCTCCAATTTTAAGGCTATCCCTGCCACTAACAGGAATATGCTTGGGAAGAGTTCCTCATAAAAATCCACAAGACCACGACATTTCCCTGTTTCAAATCCTCCTTGAATTTTACCCCTGCAGTGATGCCTAAAAATCATTAACCAATCGCTAGGCAGTGGGTGGGCTGGTTGAGCTATTTAATAAGCTAATCAGGATTATTTCGCTGTTTACCTGTCTTCCCTCATCATTTGTCTTATCCACTTGTTATTGCCTCATTATATGAATGGACTGTAAGGTACAGGGACTTTGTTTTGAATAGGTGCATGTACGATGCCTAGCCTACTGAGGCCCTGCTGATGTGGTGAGATCATTGCCTATCATGCTCACCAATACTGTCCCCTTGTTTCCTTATGCTCCCCCATCTGTCTGTTGTCTTTTGTCTTAAACTTGGAGTGTAAGTTCTTTGGGACAAGGACCATCTTTAGGGTCTGTGCTTGACCCAGTGCCTAGCACAATGGGGTCTTGATCCATGCCTGGAGCTCCCAAGCACTACAATAATATAAATAAATAATAATAAACGGGCCTTCCACCACTACCAGGCCACAAACAAATAAGTAGTAATAATAGTAACAGCAGCTCCCAAAGCCTGGGATCACCACATTTAGCTACCCGCCAACCTGAGCCACCTGTGAAGGCAAAGACCTAAATTAATCACACAAATTGAAGAGCTCTGTCCCAACACACATCACTGGTTGAGTGGCCGGGACAGGCTTGCAAAAGGATTGCTCAGAGCAAGTGGAGGTAAAATGCATATGGCACATTTTATTAGTGGGGCTGAAGGGGAACCTGAACTTCCCGAGTACTTCCATCTGCTAAGGCTTTAGTTAGAGCTTTGTATTTGCCAGCCTCTCGTCCTACAGCTCTTGCCTAATGTAAACCCCACCCGTCTGTGGTAGAGTTTTTCTACAGCAGAATTACCCAGGCTGCCTCAGGCCTTACTAATTAGTGCTCTACCTGGGACTCCTTACATTAACCACAGTTGGCCCCTAATAGCAGTGAATTGTCAGGCAGTATCTGACAGATCCAGGCCTTCTTGCTGTGGTTCAAATTGGAGAAGGGAATAACTTTTATTCTCCCTTCCCCCACTCCAGGGTAAACAGCTTCTATCTTTATGAGGTGGGAGAAAAATGTGAAACAACTGACATTTTATATTCAGGTTTTCCTTTTATGGGAAGTCTCTTGTCTCTCTTCCCAACTTTAGCCAAGCCGAGGTAACACTGCGCCATTTAGATAATCCCTTAAACAGGGACATTTTGTAAAAAAACCAGCTTCCTTCCTGATGTCGGGACTGGTTGGAAAGACAGCAAGCTTGCACCTATTTAGAAAAACCAAAAGGAAAGAGAGGGACAGCTAAATATGTTTGACATACCATCCTTATCACATTCATGCGCGCGCACACCCCTGAGAGGAAACTCTCCGTGCAAGGAATGTACCAAAAGCCAAAGGAGGACAGCTGCAGGGTTTAGAAAAGGAATGGAGCTGGAAGGCTTTTGCATAGATATAATAATCCTCAAACTGCAGGTTGGATCTCTTCAAACCAGGGCACTGTGTATGCAAATAGCAAAGAAAGGGCTGGTATTGCCAATCTGTTTCTATTTCCCAGTTGAGATGGAAGTTTGATTGCCCTAGTTTCAGCCAATAAACTCTAGGAAAAGCAGAGGGCTACTAAAGAAGCAGGCATTTTCTTCCCCAGCTCATCAAGAGCATGAAATATTGCCTTTGAGAGAGCATAATCCTGCCATAATCCCATGCAGATGTCTACTTCCATGGAAATGTTGTTAGGCTCACACCTTTAGTTGTGAAGCCTAATAACATCATGCTGTCTGGTTATTATCCTTGGCTACATACCCCCATCTTAAAATTAAATTGATCAGAAAGGATTTGACATTGATACAAAAGACATTTTTTTGTTTGCTGTTTTTATTATGCAAAATATCATTACCAGCACCACCTATAAACACAGACCCGCAAAGAAGAATTTCAAACACAGTGCAAATCCAGGAGATTTTGGAGGGCTTCAGAACCTTTCCTGTGCTGGTGGCAGGTGCACTCATCATCAGTAGAGATCTCAGTCCCTACAACAGAGCTGCTTACACCAACCATTTCCATCCTAGACATCAGTTACTTGAGTAGTCTTTTGGACTCCTGTGGACAGACACCTTTATCTCCATTTGCTTCCAAAAGAATATATGTGTAAATCTTTTGCCTAAATAAATAAAAGAAATCAAACTTACTAGTAATTTTTTCATTAGCTCACTGAAAACGCTGGCAGCTCTTTCATCTCAGAAGGGGAAAGCCACGCCTATTAGCTACTGAATTACCAACGAGTTATATCTAGCATTCGATCTAGCATTTTCAATGTATAGTACCTTTGCATATTCATTAGAAAAAGTGAGACAATTCAAGTGATCATTTATACACCATGGGTTATTCCTCCTTGGCTAAGGGCCCAATCCTGCTAATCTGTTGTTGATTTTAATGGTGCAGGATTTTAACGATGCAGCACTATTCTTCATATGAAGTATTTCCTAGAAGTGATTTTGGAGAAGGGTGGCAGGAAGGGGGTCAGGAGATGCAGAGATGAGAAATATTTTACTCAAGAAAACATCTTTAAACTTGGAAACTTTGACACTTGAATCTCCAAGGGAAATGTATTTCATCTGAATGGGACTGAGTCATTTTCTTCTAGTGGTTCTCAACTTTCAGTGCACCATGACCCCTTTCTAACAACAAAATTTAGTACACGACCCCAGGAGCGGACCAAAGCCTGAGCCTGCTCAAGGCCCGCCAACATCGGGCTTCAGTGTCAGACCTGGGCAGTACGGGTTCGGGCTTCAGCGTCCCGACCCTAAATTTGAGAACCACTGCGTACCTGACTGAGAAATTCTGCAGCATGACTTACCATAAAAGGCAGAGTGGTCTTTTCAAATGCTGCAGTATGGATAGGCTGGCTTGGTAAATGAACTGAACTCAGGTGTCCCAGTAATTCTAGGACTCCAGCTCTAAATATTCCCAGATTATTGGGGTGGGAGTGGGGTTTCAGTTTCCGAGTGTTCTATCTGGATCCACCACCTGGAATTTTGGTCCCAGTCAGATCCAAAACATGGAAAAGTTCAATTTCTTGTTCCAGGTTTCAGAAGCAGAATTTAGTGTGTATCTCCCCAACTTCTTGTGGACCACAGGCTTCCACACCCCTCCCAGTTCTTCAGGATTCACCAGTTGGCTACTTCCCCAACTCCCACTGCCTCTTTAGGGGGTTGTCAGGTCAGTCCATTATCCCCCATAATCCAAAAAGAGTCTGCTTGGATGGGAGTAGCTAGCTCTACCCAAAAACATGCAGAGGTCACATTCCATTCCCTGCTACTAATGTTACCACTCTGGCTGCAAATCCCAGAGGCTAGTGACTATCATGTTTTATCCTTCTCTAGGAGTGCTGGATGTTCTTTGTATGATGAACTGAGAACATTGTCTACAACATCTTCTTCTGGAAACCTGTGCAGCATACCAGTTTCTCAGAGCATCAGTGAGGTTTTTTTTTTATGCTCAGGGGTGTATTTAAAAATTAAAATTTATTTAAATTTTTTTACCATCTTGAATATGCCTTAAATATTCCTTAATTAGTATGAGGCACATCCATTTGAAAGTCTTAGCAAAGACAAAATAATTTTTTCTGACCTGGGTTTCCAGGCTACTTCCAAGGGAGATAGGATGTAATAGCACGCATATTAAGAACTTTTTGGCTTGAACCACACTCTATACTTACCAGCTCTGTATCCTCACTCATGCCTGGCAACCAAGGTTACCTTCTGTTGACAATTTTTTGTTTCTCTATTCCAGAACTGAATTCTTCATCATTCAAAAGTCAGACCACCATCGTATTGTTAAACAATAATGGAATACCACTTATTTCAATATTTTTGGATGTTTTCTACATTTTCAAATATATTGATTTCAGTTACAGTACAGAATATAAAGTGTATAGTACTCACTTTATATTTATTTTTATTACAAATATTTGCACTGTAAAAAAACAAAAGAAATAGTATTTTTCAATTCACCTCATACAAGTACAGTAGTGCAATCTCTTTATCATGAAAGTTGAATTTAAAAATGTAGAATTTTGTACAAAAAATAACTGCATTGAAAAATAAAACAATGCGCTAAAGATTCATATGTCCCTTTATCTTCAACCACCATTCCAAAGGACATGCATCCATGCTAATGATAGTTTCTGCTCTATAATGATCCAAAGCAGAGCGGACCGATACATGTTCATTTTCATCATCTTGGTCAGATGCCACCAGCAGAAGGTTGATTTTCTTTTTTGGTGGTTCGGGTTCTGTAGTTTCCGCATCTGAATGTTGCTCTTTTAAGACTTCTGAAAGCATGCTCCACACCTCGTCCCTCTCAGATTTTGGAGGCACTTCTGATTCTTAAACCTTGGGTCAAGTGCTGTAGCTATTTTTAGAAATCTCACATTGGTACCTTCTTTGCGTTTTGTCAAATCTGCTGTGAAAGTGTTCTTAAAACAAACATGTGCTGGGTCATCATCCGAGACTGCTATAATATGAAATATATGGCAGAATGCAGGTAAAACAGAGCCGAAGACAATACAGTTCTCCCCCAAGGAGTTCAGTCACAAATTTAATTAATGCATTATTTTTTAAAGAGCATCATCAGCATGGAAGCATGTCCTCTGGAATGCTGGCCAAAGCATGAAGGGGCATATGAATGTTTAGCATATCTGGCACATAAATACCTTGCAACACTGGCTACAAAAGTGACATGCAAACGCCTGTTCTCACTTTCAGGTGACATTATAAATAAGAAGCAGGCAGCAGCATCTCCTGTAAATGTAAACAAACTTGTTTGTCTTAGCAATTAGCTGAACAAGAAGTAGGACTGAGTGGACTTGTAGGTTCTAAAGTTTTATATTGTTTTGTTTTTCAGAGCAGTTATGTAACAAAAAAAAATCTACATTTGTAAGTTGCACTTTCATGATAAAGAGATTGCACTACAGTACTTGTATAAGGTGAATTGAAAAATACTATTTTGTTTATCATTTTTACAATGCAAATATTTGTAATAAAAATAATATAGTGAGCACTGTACACTTTGTATTCTGTGTTGTAATAGAAATCAATATATTTGAAAATGTAGAAAAACATCCGAAAATAGTTAATAAATTTCAATTGGTATTCTATTGTTTAACAGTGCGATTAATTGTTTTAATCACAATACATTGTTTTGAGTTAATCACGTGAGTTAACTGCGATTAATTGACAGCCCTAGTTTTAACAAATGGTTTCTGGTCTTTTAATCAATATAAACTTCCCATTCAGAAACTCATAGAATGTCTTGATCCCAAATATAACACTTTAGCACCTCATTTTCTATTTGAGCGCAGTTTTACTCTGCTATAATTTAGGTTCTAGAAGTGAAAGCAATTGATTTTTCATTCTCATCTGACATTTTGTAAGATGTGCCTGCACTTGCAGGTAGAGTATCAAATATATACCAGTAACTCTGACTGGGAATCAAAATGGACTTATCTGCAAAGCTGTAGGAGTAACATCTTGGGGCCCTGTCCTCCACACTCCAGTACATATGAGTAAAGCTGCTCAAGGGCCAGTGTCCTGTTGACTTCAATGGAACGAGGCACATGAGTTACTCAGATGAGGCTCTTAATGGACTCAATTACCATGTTACATTTTTTTCAGTATCATTGTCATTGTGTCATTGCATTAATTACTAATTAAGCAGGGCTAAGAAAGATCTCAGCTCTATGAGGCACAATTACTTTGGACAGTATTATTTTAGGTACAGTTACTTTGCTTCACTTTTATCTGGGAGACTTTATGCCTTCCACATAAATCATGTACATAAAATCAATCACTTGAAAGGCATCTCTCTCCTTTTCCCATCTAAAATAATAATTATTTTGATGAAGACTCTTGGTTTCTTGAATGAACTTCCTCACTTTCACGAGTAATGAGTGTTTCATCAATTGGGCTTAACACACCACACCACATCATGACACAACATAACACAACGTAATTAATAAAGGCTGAAATACAACAGAATACTAGCTAATATACTTTAATGGAGTAGCTCAATAATTACCTCTTTTTCATCTCTCTATTATATGTATAGGAATGCAAAAGTGTATATGATATGTCCCAAAATTATGACTTTGTTCTGGGATTATGGGGAAGATAATGGCAATAGGCATGATACCCATTACATGATGGAGACATCTCGGAATTCAATGGCTTCTGTTGGGATTGCAGATAATTCTTGAAGCTCATTACAACTCCTTTGGGATTTCCAAGAATGAGTCAATTACAGTTCTACATCTCAGTCTGTTGACCTGATAGCACAGATGACAAAAGCCATCTTTTTGTAACCTTTGCTATTGAAACAGGTCACGTCTCTCTCCTCCTCTAAGTTTCCCATTCAGGAGAATTGGCTGAGAGAGGAGCCAACTTTGTCATTTTTTAATATATGGGGGACTTGCTTGGGTAAAGTTAATGGAAGTTATGCATGTAAATCCCCTGAACACCATTTGGATTCTTAATGACAGTCCTCTCTCAATGTGAAGTATTTGGATGTGAAATAGACTTTGTGCTCCTGAGATGCAAACAAAGGCAACTTGCCTTCACAATGTTGTCTTCAACTCAGATCTCCAAGCTGTGGATTCAGTAGAAAGTACCTTTTGTTTAACAAGCGGCTATTCTTGCTCCTCCAGCCACACTGACATTAACGACCTGCAATCTTTGGCGTCCCCTATTTAGAACTCCATATATAGCATATGGAGCTGGCCATTCTCTTAACGCCCACATCTGTCTGTGCTCGCCACAACTGATTTATGTTTAATATCTCAAAGGCATGTGGTGCCAGTCCCATGTTGAGCTCTGGATTGTGGTGGTCCGTCTGTGTTTGTTTGAAATTGGGCCCAGAGAAGCTGACTTGGAGCAAAGACTGCTTGGAATGTGAGCCAGGGGCTGTCCAGACAGCTCTGTCAGCAAGCTCAGGAAACTGGCTGAAAAATACTGGGAAGAGGCCCAGATTTCAAACAACCTGTGGAGCTCTCATGAGAACACACTGTTTTAAAAGAGAAAACTGAGTGATATTCTTAATTACAGATTTTAAAAAAAAAAGTTAATGATGTTCCTGCCCTTTTATAATTTGAAGCATGTTCCCCAAATTACCTACATCAAATAGCAGGCTTTGGAGTCTAGCATGAAGACCACATTTTCTCGTGGTGCTTTCAGTGTTTTTCTTCCCAGGCAGAGATAAGAATCAGAACACTTTCAAGGTCCCACCATTATGAATTGATTTGTAACCCCTTAGAACAACAGCAGCAACCATATAGAGAACTCCTTGGGTAACTGTAGGGAGCTCCCATGTGCTTGCCTGGGTGTTCCACTGTCGTTTTGTATTCGTTAAATATTAGTGAGTGGTTTCTGCAAGTTAAGTGTTCTTTTCACTCCTCCCCACCCCCACACACCAAAACAAAAACCAAAAATCCCCAGTGTAGGATGGTTGAGTCAAAGGGCCAATCCCACCCTGAAGTTAACTCCACTGACGTCAATGAGACTACATCAGGGATAAAGCTTGGCATGTTGTGTCAGCCAGAGAGTAGCCTGAGCAAACGAATTACAACTTTTATTCATGAGCAGTCACCTTGCAGCCTGTATATCTGTGTAGTTTGAATGTCGCTCAAATGTTTTCTGTTGGGAGGGAAATCCTTACTAGTTGTTGTTTTTTTAATTGGTTATGTGATTGGGAATGTTGGTACATTTAGAGGCTATGAAATCCCATGTGGTTGATACTGGACTGCAAGACATTGCACCTGAGTATAAAATATATTGTGCAAGTTTAGTCTATATATTTCAACTTATAAAGTAACTCTGTGGAACCCTAGCTTGCCAGGGTCTACAAACTATGTGGAACCCTAGCTTGCCAGGGTCTACATAGACAATTTAAACCTGTTTTTTCCCCACAGCACTTTTCATTTTACAGGATTTTTATCACAATTTAAAATAAGTGATAACTTAATCAATTTTCAAACTTTGGGAAAGGTACTGCGGATACATGAGAAACTACAAAAACGAACAAAGATGATAACTTTTTAACTCTTTTATTTCCTTCTTTATTAGTATTCAAAAATATTTCCATGAAACCAGAATCTTTTTTATGTTAAGAAGTGATTTACTCACGCTTCTTATTCCGCACCCGGATCCCTTGTAAACCTTTATTTATGTCAGTTGTGACATCATAAACAATGAGTTACGATTAGAAATAATTGATTTTGCCATTTGGTCTGAAAAACTGGGGGAAAAAATGATTCAGCTTGAAACAAAGCTGAAATTTTTTCAGAATTTTGGTTGAATCAGAAACATCCATTTTGAGTATGCTCCAGAGGGGCGATTTGAACCTGGGTTTCCCAGATCCCAGGACAGTGCTCTGAGCAGTGGGCTAAAGAATATAAAGGGACACCACCACCCTCTTCCCCTGACTGTACTGTAAAATTATTTGTGTCAAATTTATAATAGTTGTGTGCCACCCAAAACTGCATTTTCAGCTAATAAACTATTTGTCAGAAAAATTTCACCCACCTCTAGTTATGACATCAGGCAGGGGAATAGGCAGAAGCAAATCGATGAGATAAGCACTTAATAGTGAATTACAAAGGGATAAAAACTTGCGTTATGGATATGATTATATGGCTCTTTAAAAATGTAACTGTCACTGCATTTGAACGAGATTACCTACGAAATGCAAGCTCCTGCTGGCAAGGATACAATTGTGGCAATAGCATGGCAACCTAGTGGGAGAGACTCCAGATTAACTTGCAATTTATAATACACTTTTAAAACTAAGGAAAATAACTTGAACTATTTGAAGTGGATGGAGACCTTATCTTGACAGTCTCTTACATGGGGCTTCCAGAGTGCTAATGTTTCAGGTAAGTCATTTTTCAGTAAGACAGCTGCCATACAGAGGGGTATGGAGGGTCTGATCTTAAAGCATATTGAAGTCAATGGACAAACCCACATTTAATTCTGTGGGCTTTGGATCAGTCCCCAAGTTACTAGTATAGACGTAACAATGCAAATGAGATGATGGGGGTAACTTTCTTATTTATTATGGTAGTCCCTAGGAGCCCCAGTCATGGACCAGATTCCATTGTGCTAGGCACTGTACACAGAACACAGAAAAACACCCAGTCTTTGCCCCAAAGAGTTTACAATCTAACTATATTAATTCCTGTGTTAAGCTCATGAGGATGCCTCATGTGAACCCAGACATTTTCAGAAACCTGCCACATTCATCCTGAGCTAAATGCAGTTAATAATAACAAGTACAGGACCGCTTCTTCGGATAAAGCTGGTTCCTCAGGGTTTATTAAATATTACAACCTCTGTAATGATCTGTGTGCTGTCAGTAACAATAATACCTAGCTCTTATCTAGCACTTTTCATGTTTAGGTCTCAAAGTGCTTTATAAAGGAGGGCAGTATCATTATTTCCATTTTACAGGTAGGGAAACTGAGGCACAAGCAGGAAAGTGACTAGCACAGGGTCACCAAGCAGACTAGTGGAAGAACCAAGAATTGAAACCAGGTCTCTTTAGTTTCACTCCAGTGCTCTACCCACTAGGCCAGAGTTTCACAAACTGTGTATAAGGATACAAGGGGGTCATGAGATGTTGAAAAGGGGGGTGGGGGAGAACATGCAAAAAAGCCCAAATATGTCCTGGTTGAAGTGGCTTGTGTACAGCAGGGCTGCCTGGGCCTGGCTCCCTGCTGCAGCTGTTGTGACCTGACTCCTGGTGCACCGGGTTGCAACACCACTCACTCAAATTTGGCCCGACCTCCCACACTCCCCCTGGTCGGGGCTGGGGGCAGACCAAACCTAAGTAGGGTTGCAATGCAACCCCATGCTCCAGGAGCCAGGTCGCAATGCCTGAAGTGGATATGGGCCCAGCCAATCACACAGGACAAGACCCGTAAGAGCTGCTGCTATGGCGTGTAGGGTGGGCTTGCTCTGGAACTCCCTCCCACTCCCTCGTTGGGTTGCCAGGTGTCCGGTTTTCAACCAGAAAGTCCGGTCGAAAAGGGGACCTGGTAGTGTCCAGTCAGATGTACTGACTGGACATCAAAAGTCTGGTTACCGGGGGCCGGGGTGGGGGAGACGCAGGGTCATCAACCCACACCAGCCCCTGTTCAGCCGGGGGTGTTTAGTAGCTGCATCTCATGGGTGGGCAGGCTCTGCTTTAGGCTGCAGCTCCCATCCAGGCCCTGGAGCAGAGGGAGCCCAGCTGGGGTAGGGAGTGGGAAATGGAAAGAATCAAGCAAGGGGGAGTGGGGAGAGGAGCGAGCAAGAGGCGGGGCCTCAAGGGAAGAGGTGGAGCAGGGGTGAGGCCTGTGGGAAGAGGCTGAGAAGAGGGCAGGGCCTCTGGGGGAGAGGTGGGGTAGGGGGGTCCAGTTTTCAGAAAGCTGGCAGCCCTACTCCCCCAGGGAGTCATGTTAACAGAGGTGAATCCAAAGCGGGTCATGGTATGAAAGGGTTTAGGAACCACTGCACTAGCCTATACAAACACAAACTCTATCAATCACACACACACACACGTGATGAGTCCAAGCTGTGCCACTCATCATCAGCTCCAAATAAACAGCCCTCCGACTACATGGAATGCCATTAGCTGACAGTAACAGTAGGTTCCTTACCATTAGGAAACTGCTGTAGTATGATGTGATGGATCCTGTAAGGGAGGAAAGAAGAAAATTTGATTGTTACAAGAACTGGTCAAAAATTTTCCATTGGAAGTTTTTTGGACAGGAAATTGGGTTTTTGACTAAATGAATTTTTTTCACTAGAAGTGTCTGCTTTCTATTCAGATTTTCATTTTTTCATTGCAAGTTTTTGGCTGAAAATTCTCAGGGGAAAGCTGAAAGATTTGGGTTTTCAGTTGAAAAATTTTGATTTTCGAGTTTTCACAGAAAACTCCAAAAATTCCATGGAAAAATGAAAGATTTTTCATTTTTGATGAAGATGCCCAGGAGGAAAAAAACTGTGGATCAGTTCTGTTTACATTGGATTGCACTTTGCTATATTAGTATTATTGCATGCTGTCAGTGCACGGGGTATTATACAAAGTATAGCGAATATACAGTCCCTGTCCCAAGTAGCTGACATTGAAAGGCCAAACTGCAAGAACTACTGAGCAACTGTGACACCCACCAAATACATGAGAGCTGAAACTCCTCAAGAGAAAACAGGATTTGGCCCTGTGTTACTATTTGTTTTATGCTTGCAATGTCTGAATTGATATTCGCTCAAATTCATAAAATACAACAAAAAATACTCCAATGTTGCAGTTGATCCAGAGTCAAATTCTGACAGCTTCAGCCTTCCTAATTCTCAGTGTCAAGTGCCAAAATTTTAAAGTGGCAGTAAAATTAAATACGCTCAAAAATATTTGTCTATTATGTATACTTCCGTATTGTTTTATACCTAGCTGCCTCTCTGGTGATCAGTTTTGTGGACTTTTTCAGCAGGTTTGATATACTTTTAATTGTTCTATTTTTAGCCCCAATCTTTCAAACTGATAGACTTGGGCAGACTCCTAGTTATGTCAATGGAGTCTCTGTGAAGATGCAAAGTTCCACTTGCAGGAACGGGGCCTTGTATGATATTACTTGAACTCTGCATTTTATTATTTCTTGAAACAATGTGTAGCTAGATCTTTTTCCCCCCAAGAGCTTATATGTATAATTTCAAAGTGAACGAGAGAAAAAAGCAATACTGTCCTACTGGTTTTCCATAGCTCATTGTACAATCTCGCGTCTCATGAAGTCTTCAGGTATAGAATGGATGCCTCCCCAGAAAACATTCTGTAGACAAGTGCAAGTTACTAGATGAAATTGCATGGCCTGTGTTATGCAGGAGGCCAGACTAAATGATCTAATGGTCCCTTCTGGCCTTGAAAATCTATGAATATATACTCAGCAGAAATAAATCACTTACATCATTACTAAATCATACCAGGATTGAGCTGCAAGACCTGAGCTGCTTCCTGGTGCTGACAAAGTCAAAATAACCTTGAAAACTACTAAAAAAGAGCTTGATTCTGCAACCCCTTACTTATTACCTGCTACTACTACCTTACTTATTACTACTTGATCCTACTACCTTTAAGAGTAGACCTGCCTCATCCAAGCAGTGCCACTGAAGTGGATTTTGAGAAGGAGCTGAAGGAAGATTGAGAATATTCCCGCCATAGGCACCGCTCCTATTCTATTGAAAATGGTAGTTTTATCATTGAGTCCAATGGCTGTTGCATCAGGCTCACAGGGAGATGTACCTGAGATGTTTGTTGATACCTAGAGCTGGTTGGGGAAAAAAGGGCAATTATTTTTCATGGGAAATATCAGAAAACTGCCATTTAACAAACAAATCCTACCACAGTATTGTTTTTTCAACAGAAAAACCTCTCTAAAACGAAAAGTTCCGGGGTTCCAAAACCCTTTCTGGTAACTATTTTCAGTAAAAAAACCTTGGTTTTAGGTAAAAAAAATTGGCTTTAAGTTGCCATTTTTTCTATGACAAACTGGAAAATTTTAACATAAATGAAATTTTTTGTTTATGAAAAATACTTTTTGGATGAAAAAATGGAAAAAAAAAAGTTGACCAGCTGGAAACGAGACATTGATCCTGTGACTGTGTTCTACACTATGACACTATTGCTGCTCTACTGATATAATCAAAGGTAGATGTAATCAGAATGACACTGAGGCAAAAGAGTGCTAGATTCCAACTTCCAGTATTGACCAGATAGAGTCAAACAGGTTTAGAGGACACCTTGTCTGTTTCAGACAATTAGAATCTAGGGCATCAATCCTGCCCACATTTACGCCGTTGATTGGAACTATTCATACACATGAGTGTGTCCAGGATTGTTGCTTGGTTTATCAAAAAAGAATTTCAAGAAACACAGGGCACTCGTTTATGAATAAGTTGGTTTCTGACTGAATAATACTGAGCCATCCAGAAATCAGACTGGCAGACAAATTCCATTATAATCAAATCTAATATAAATTAAGATTTTTGTAGGCCTATTGACAAAACCTTTTCATATCTAGAGTTAGATCATAATTAACAATGAACAATTAATATGTCACTGGGTTAGTCTCTGTCTGTTCATAGAGTATCTGTGAGCCGATTACGGTGGCCTTGAGTTTATATGTTGTTCAGATTTATTCAGTGACAATCTGTCTGAATTTTTAACTCTGTGGACTGACCATTACTGTGTCACTGCATAGTGACTATGCAATCATGTCATGCTATTCCTGATGTTTCCTCAGTTTCTGATTTCAGCTCGGTAAACATGGGCACTATAGTGGACTCCTTTCTCAGCCAAATCTCCCATTGACCTCAGAGGGCATGATGCCTGACTGAGGAGTAATTCAGGACTTCAGGATCCAGGCCCCAGGCTGATTATAAATCTAGTACTTCGGTCTTTTTGAATGACTAGGTGGAATGTGCTTCCTCTCCTGGAGCAGTTTGTTTTGCAGACCCCCCAGTGGAAAGAAAACACATTGCAACAACAGGAGCTAGGAGAAAAGAATTATTTCAAAAATACAAATGTTTGATTCCAACACTTTTACTGTTTGTTGTGCCGTAGCACAGAAGATGTTCAACCTTTTAGTTACTCTTGCTCATAAAACTATGCAACTTGCATCCTTCCTTTGCATTAATTAAATCAACCTTTGCTGGGCTGTTGGAAAGAAAAAGATGAGGAAAGGACAAAGAAGGGGGGGGGGGGCAGAGAAAGAGAGAACCACATGTTAAATTTGCCTGTGTATGAACAGCAAGCCTTCTGGCTTGACATTTATTGAAAAAATAGATCTTACACTGTATCCACCCAACACCTGTTGAGAAACATTGACCCCATTACTGGGGTTGGATTTACACTGGCTCTGTATAACACCCTATAAAGGAGGCCACTGGTGCAGAAGATTAAAGAATGCTGTTAAGTAAGTTGTTTTATTTCTTTTGAGACTGAAAGAAAGCTGCAAAGTGAGAGAAAGTTTTCCCCAGTTATTTACTCTTCATTACTGGAGATCTTGAAGGGCCTTATATAAACTGATCTAGTCGGGTCACGACAACACTTTATAAGGTGCAAATGTTGAGGTGGAGCCAGTGCTGTACTGAAAGGGAAGCAAATAGAACAGCCGCTCTAGTCAGAATGGAAAGTTAGCGATAATAAAAGCTCATGATTTTGGCATGACTTCCAACTCTCAAGGGGCCCATGAACGTGGTTTTGCACTAGTCCTGTAAAGTCCCTAGCAAGTGCCGGAGTGCAGCTCATATCTGATGACAGTGCACAATACAAGTAGTGCCTCTTGTTGAGTTTCTCTATGTACAACTTTGTAAGGTCCTTGCTGGAGCTAAAAGCCTAGGCTTTGGGGTAGACGATAAGTTACTTTCTCTCCTAGCTAACTTCTGAGGGATAGTCCATTTAAAGGAATGCAGGGATTCCTGTTCGAGACGGATGAACATTGCTAAACATTTTCAGTCAATGTGAGTCCCAGTACATATGTCCATATGAACTTATGGATTCCTTTTGGTTTTGTGAAATATCATTTATGATTATAATCTTCAGTATGGACCAGGAACCCCCCAGTTTGTAGCAGGAGCAGACTATGTCTGAGAAGCTGAAGCCACCAAGGAGTCATCAACACTGAATTGTTCTACCCTTCTGGGACTGTGGCATTGCTAGTGGCCAAGCCACTGACTTGCAATAACCCTCTGCCCAACAGCCAACCAGGGGGTTGGAGCAGGGAAACTCCCCCAGTGGGAAGAGAAACAGAGAAGGTGTCACATTTTGATTTTAAAAGAGACATGCTGTCTAAGCAAGGGAGCGAGTCTGAAAGACAAGGTGGGGGCGGGGGGCAAAAGGGGCTTTGCCTTCCCCCAAGGACACTAACCAAGACTGTGGACTCTCAGGAGTGATAAGGACTTTGCAGGAGGTGGGCGGGGGGCGGGGGGAGAATTGCATTCAGGCATCTATTGGTTTGCATAGAGCTGTAACTCTCCTGTGTTGTCTAACAGTAGAATGGCCATAAGAATATCCTATGCAAAGCCTGTGATTATTGCCTTACTCTGCCATGTGTCCCGAAAGAGTTAAATGGTAATCCAGAATGACCACAGATGCAGGTAGACGCTGGGGGAGTACACAGAGCAAACTGGGGGGGCTTGAGAGGTTCAGCACTGGTTTCAGGTCCTAGAGGAATTGGTCTATGGAGTCTCACATCCCAAGGACGGCATTTCAGGCAACGAGTCTGCACCCAGCAGTGTGTTCTAGAGGCCCAGAGCTAGAGACCGTATTTGGACTCTACTCAGATCCGTCTGCCTTGAATGCAGATGGAATCCAAAGGCTGGGTCCAAGAAACTTATTCTACTGATCATCTACTAGGGCACTCAGCCAGTTCTGTGGCACTCATGTGTTTGAATATTCATGGAAAGTTAATTTAAAAATAATTCTTTGTGAATGTTTGCACCTGAAACCCATTTGTAAGTCTTTTGGACAACCAAGAACCAGGAATAATGACTTATGTGACCAACCACAGCTAAGGAACATCACTCAGATAGCAAACTATAAACGGGGTTCAAAAAAGAACTAGATAAATTGATGGAGGATAGGTCCATCAATGGCTATTAGCCAGGAGGAGCAGGGATGGTGTCCCTAACCTCTGTTTGCCAGAAGCTGGAAATGGGCGACAGGGGATGGATCACTTGATCATTACCTGTTCTGTTCATTCCCTCTGGGGCACCTGGCATTGGCCACTGTTGGAAGACAGGATACTGCGGTAGATGGACCTTTGGTCTGATCCAGTATGGCCGTTCTTATGTTCTTATTTTGGTAGGAAAAAAAATTGTCAAACAATTTTGAATAACACACCTGAAAAAAAAACAGAATCTATTCACACATATGCTGAGAAGAGGAAAACAGGCAAAAATAATTTAAAAAAAAATCATTCACTCAGCTCTGATTGTCATTTTGTAAGTATGCTGCATGTGTAAACACTCTTCCTACTGTTAATCATGAGAGCACAGGTTGTCTCTGTGGCTTGGCACAGGGAACACTCCTGGCCATGCCACCTTTCTGCTAGCCACATCACCTCTGCCAGATGTAGGGAGCAGCTATAGTATAGGAGACATCATGTCACTGTTACAGCACCAGGTGATCTTCTGTGGATGGAAACCTCAGTTCTAGAGCCGCTCTGGTGCTGGTGGCTTTTGAGCAAATCACCCCTAATTCAGGGAAGAATTCAGGCTATTTATCTTTAAAGCGTAATTTTTTTTAATGTAACAATAAGTGTCCCATTCTGCTTCTGGAGTTTGATAGTTTTATTACATGTCATTGCAGCATAGATTAAAGAAAAGGAAAAGACTGTAATGGAATATTTGTCTGTTAGTATGTTACAAATAAGCAGTACAATGCAGAGGTGAAAGTAAGGCAGTACAGTTCGGTACCGCATAGCAGCAAGAGCCGGGGACCAGACCGGCTTCCCCAGGCCGGCGATTTAAAGGGCCCGTGGCTCCCTGTAGCGGCCAGAGCCCCAGGCCCTTTAAATCACACCCCGAGCCCTGCTGCCGGAGCCGTGGGGTAGCGGCAGGGCTCTGACGGTGATTTAAAGGGCCAAGGACTCCGGCCGCCGGGAGCCCCGGGCCCTTTAAATCGCCGCCCGAGCCCCACTGCTGAAGCCCTGGGATAGCGGCGACAGGGCTCTGGCAGTGATTTAAAGGGCCAGGGGCTCCTGGCCACTGCTACTGCAGCAGAGCCCCAGGCCCTTTAAATCTCCACCCAAGCCCCAGGGTAGCGGCGGCAGCCGGGAGCTCCAGGGCTCCGTTGGCGATTTAAATGGCCCAGAGCTCCACTACGGTAGCGGTGGCCGGAGCCCCAGGCCCTTTAAATTGCCCCTGAGCACCAGGGCTCCTAGCCGCCGGTAGCGCAGCCAGAGCCCCGGGGCCTTTAAATCTTGATTTAAAGGGCCCGGGTATTTAAAGGCCCTGCCTCCTCCGGTTGAGGCCAGGCCTCTTCCAGTTCAGGCCACGGCTCCTGCTCAGGACTCTGGCGTACTGGTAAGTCCTTTAAGTTACTTTCACCCCTGGTACAATGTGATTTAACAGAGATGCAGTACATTGTGCTTGCAGTCATTCTATAGATGTAAATAATTTTCTTGTAGTGGCACAATTCCTGTATATCCAGAAAACAGACAATTGATTTTCAACATTCTGTGCAGGGAATTATTTTTGTTATTATTTGTATACCGTAGCACCTAGGAGCTCTAGTCACAGGCCCATATTTCTCTCCTAGAGGTGTACAGCTGATGTGCTGTGGATACATAATGTAAGCAATGCAGTTGGATGAACCTTGCAGAGTTCGGATTGTGGTGGGTTAGGACAGCCAAGCCCAGTTCACAGGTTCTGGTGGAGTTTGGGGATGGCAAACATGAAGCTGGGGGACCCCGGGCTCGTTTAGGTGGAGGAAGGTGTGTGTTGGAGAGTAGTAATGCCACTGAGGACACAAATTGAGGTTCACAGACACATCACACCTCAAATCCAAGGCTGAGTGCAAATGGCTCCACGTGCTCTATATCACAGGGCTTTCATAATAAACGAACAATAGTAGTCTGTGCTAGTGAATGTCTTGCCTTTTGATTTGTATGGAGTTTAAATACTAAACACTTCCTGAACTGTAAGTTCATACCTTCAATTTAGAGCTATTTAATTGGAAAGATAACAGAAAACAGCTACAGGAGGGTGTTTTTTTGGTTTGGTTTGGTTTTTTAAACAGAGCTTTTCAGACACCTAATGGACCATTAAGTGCAAAAACTTTCCATTACTAATTCACTTAATTACCATCTTAAAAAAATAAAGACCTTGGTTGCTGGGATCAAAGGCTGGTGCTTCTCAAACTAAGGCAAATTCTCCTGAAGTTGCAGATTTGGAAGTGGGCCTAAGAAAACATTGGCAGAACTGGAGATGTAAAAGGACTATGAAGGTGAGCATCTTGTGCATGAAAATGACAAGAAAGACACACACACACACACACACACTCTTCTTCACCTTAAGTTTAGAATGTGCCTGAACTGATTGTGGTCCAAAACAAACCTCTGAGCTATTTGGTAGCTTCAGTCTGGTGGGTGCTGAGTTCTCATCCCTCTGCATTTGGGCTCAAATGAAACCACAACTCAAAGTAAAACTACCCACAAACTGACAAGTGATGACTGGTGTGGGGTCAAAAATCAGGCAAAAGCGCTGAGTCTTCCACGGTTTCCATCCCATAACCTAAATCGCTCCTCCCTGATACTGCCTCTCTGAGAACAGGTTCACTTGAAAACAAGTTTCTGAAAGAAAGAATGAGTGAGTAAGAAGAAACTGGGATGCTCATGACGGTTTGGCTGTTGCATCTGTGACAAGGAGAAGAAGACGAGAGAGAAGAGATGTATGTGGGAATTGGTTAGGCAGGACCCTCTGCCAGATGATGATCAGTGGGGGGTGGGCAGCTTTTATTTATTAGCTGTATTGATTTATTTTTAAAAAATCCATCTGGAGGTCTAGTTATATGCATGAAAATTAAAATTGAAAATATCCTGGGCCAGATTCCCACCTCGTGTAAACTGGTGTAGCTCTGTTGACAGTCAGTGGAGCTAGGCTGATTTTCACTAGCTGAGAACCTGGCCCCCTGCATGCAAACCAT
>NW_020698262.1:9222500-9310082 GCF_002925995.2 Terrapene triunguis | reverse complement strand
GGCAATTTGGCGGTGAGGGCTTCTTCCGCTCCGGGTCTTCGGCAGCAGGTCCTTCACTCGCTCTGGGACCCGCCGCCGAAGTGCCCCGAAGACCTGGAGCAGAAGGACCCAGGCTCCCTGAATCCGCTGGGCGGTCCTAGGCATTGTGGGTTAAAACCAATATGTTGAAATGCAAACGGAAATGAATTGGAAACCAATTCATTGGCAAGAAGCATAAGCAAACAAGTTTTCTGTGTATACTGCACTAGCTGTAGTTTCTGGGTGGTCTTAAGGTGTCGTTCCATGTAAAGCCCATTGCAATAACCCAATCCCTTGGAGCATGGCTCCACCTTCTACTCCAGGGATGGGGACTACAGACAGAATAGGATCTTTAAATGGTAACAGTCCATACAAATCGCCAACAGACCTAATAATTCAGCAGGAAGAAGCACAAATAAAATAGGGCTGAAAATACTAAAAGAGAACTTCAGTGAAAGTTTCATTAATCCAAAAGGTGACAATGAGCCATTACCTAAAGGATTATCAGATAAGCAAGGAAAGGTAGAACCATTTTAAACTGAACAAAGCTGATGATAATATGATATTTACATTATATCAAAATCCAAATGAAATTACGGTCAGTGCACAGTTGAGCTGTGTTGCCTGTTTAATATACATTTATTAGGTAAAGATAACAGCCAGCCGACTGTGTTTGGAATAATAATACAGTCAGAAAGAAATTCCCCTGTGAACTCTCTCTGAGACGATAACATCTTTAATAATCTTTCCGGTGTTAAATAAACGTCCAGTAAGGAAAAACAAGACTGAATCCAAACATTCATTTCTCGCTGGCTATTGAGTTTTTGGGAGTGGAATGTTGATAGAATGGGGATTATGCACATGACTTAATTAGGAGACAGATCATGATATCAATGGGAATCTTCTTGAGTAAGGATTTAAGAGTTTGGTCCTAAAAGAAGAGACTCCTTTGTTAAACATATGGGCCCCATCCTGAATGGAACATTTAACACGTTTGGTATCTTGCAGGAAGCACTTATTATCTCAAAAGAATTAGACTCTATAAAATCAAGGATTTGGTATGGGTAATAAGCTAGACTGACATAAAGCTTGATGCCCCCTCATTTGACCAGCTCCATGTAATATTAAAGTACAGACAGCTCCTTTCTGATATCAGTGTTGTCTATGGGTTAATTTGGGGGGGAGACAACTCCAAAATATTGCTGTGTGGTTCTGGTGCCCAAATATAGAACAAATGCTACCTATCAGACAATGACACCGATTGCCACACAAGTTGTGTACATGCTACTACAAGTTCCCAAATATGAATTTACTGGGTTATTTTATTAGAAAAAAATAATGTTGCTCTTAGTGGGATCTTCCAAGAGGCTTCCCACATTGTGGCAGATGCAATTAACTGCTGGCACAAACAATAGACTTTAGACTGTTTGCTGGAGCAACTCAAAGGAGCCACAGTATGGGCCGGTGTGTGACCCATTGACTTCCATGGAACTATGCAGTTGAGCAAGGAGAGCAGGATTTGGCCCATGAGTTACAACAGAAGAATGGTCACATGTCATAGTAGCTGCAAGGAAATTATTAGCTGAGAAAGCAAGGTCATGTTTGCTAATTTTATTAGCACTGACCAACTCTGGAAGTTCTCACCTAGACCTTCATCAGGCAAATCTCCTGTTGAAGTCAATAGGAATTTTGAGTAACAGCTGAAAAAGGTCTTCAGGACTGGGACCTATTGTACATTATTGTACCAGACGCTCTGATTAAGTGTTGAAAAGTCCCAGCAGGCCAGTTTACAGGCATGTAAAGTACACTGGCATGTCAAGCTCTACAATCACTGTGGCTGACAATGAACAACATTTTCCTCTGCATCTGAAGGTTATTAAAAGCCAAAAAGGAGACAGAGTGGTGCATAAAAATGTGAAGCAGCAGCAAATTAATGGAGACAAATCTAGTTCTGTCAGTGTCATTAAAAGCAAAGATCTTTCTGTTTCCTCTCAAATTTCTACCATTCCCCATTAAAAAAAAAAAAAAAAAAACAAGAACCCAAAAAAACAAAATTTCACATGGGGAAAATATGTGAAATGTGTTGTGCATTCCAGAGTGGAAATTTGTTATTTTTCACAAAGGAATAATGAAGGAATAGAGAGAAGGAGATTTCTGCTTAGCGGTGAATGAGGTGAAATTTAGCCCTTCGTGAACATTAATAATGAAAAAACCCACCAAAATCCCATTTTTCACAGGCCTTCCTTCACATTTTCCATCTGTGTAATGAAAAATTGTCCTCTCCATGCAGCACTATAAATGGAGGCCCTTAATTTATTTTTTAAAAATCAGCTTTTGATGACCTAAAAGGTCAGGGAATATAATGATACTTTTCACCTCTCTCTCACTAGTTTGAATCCAGGCCAGGTTGACACAGAAATTGTTACCATTCGATAGCTGTTGCTCATTAGCCTCTGTGAAAAGAGCTAGTTGGTCTCAAGCCTAGTCCCTAGTGAACAGATGCCCACATCTCAAAATCATCACCACAATCAAGACATTGTGGGCAGTCTCTGGAGAAAGACAAAGAATTGTATAGACTAGGAAATAGAACTACCTTTAGAAGTGATCCTTTCCATTCAGGGTAGAAGCACATTGGCAGGTGGTAGGGGGAGAAATTGCATTCCAGTGCTATGCCACTGTTCGTTATGCAGTGATGACACTCCGGGACGTTTCAATAGCACTGTATTCTTTGTAGATCAGGGGCCACATTTTCCAAAGATTTCTGCTCCGACAGAGGCACCTAAATAAGGAACAGATTTTCAGAAATGACAAGCGCACAATGTGAGTGATGATCTCTGGAAAATTCTGGTCTTGAACAGTAAGGCATGCATGCAACTCTACTACACAAATGTCAGCCATGAATAAAATGTTAAGTCATCAATCAGTTCTTAAAACACGGCTTGGTGTTGTAAACCTCATTCTCCAGCTTCCTCAATGCAAATGGTTTCTTCTATATCTTTTCAGTGAGCAGCTCCAGAATTCCTTCACGGCCTGACCAGAGTTCCAATTTAACTCATCGTAAGATGCAATCAAATCCATCACTCCTTACTCAAGCAAAACTGTTAGGAAGTCTATAAGAATTTTACTTGAGTAAGGCTTCAGAATCAAGTCCTTTCACCCAATAAAAGAAAAAAAAGTAATAAATAAATAAAATGAAAATAAAAAACAGGGAAAATGAGTTGGAGCATTTCCTTCAAAATGAAATTTTGACAACCATCGGGGGAAAACGGTTTGCTGAAAATTGTCAGAATGATTTTTTTTCATTTTCTCACCATCTTTTATTTTAAAAGCCGTTGGTATGCAGCTTCATACTACAAAACTATGCACAGGATGACACATCTGAGATGGTTTTGGGTCTAGCGTAGAACAACAATAAATCTAAGTCAACAAAATTTGGAGAGAAAATATCGTGGCATGTGATGGGATTCTTTTAAAAAAATATGGGCCCCCAATTCAAGCTGCACTGAATTATACAGCTTATACTGGCACTGAATTTGGCCCAGACACTGTTTGGTTTTTTTCTCATTCCCCCTTAGATTTTGGTTTTAAAATTACAATATTTTGAATTAAGCAGATAAAACACTGGTTTACGCTGGTTTGGGTTATTTTAAATGATCTAGACTTGTTTAAAGGTACTGAATCTTTGTTTCATTTTCTATGGAATCTCAGATACATTTAAAAAGTTTTCACTTCATACTGGATTCTGTACAGTTACTTATTGGGATCAGGACCTTAGTTCTTCATGTGCATGCAGGAACGGTTCTAGGCACCAGCAAACCAAGCATGTGCTTGGGGCGGCACAATTTCAGGGGCGGCATTCGGAAGTTTGTTTTTTTGTTTGTTTGTTTTTGCTTGGGGCGGCAAAAACCTAGAGCTGGCCCTGTGTGCATGCATTTGAATGGAGAAGGAGCAACTTAAACATGTTGGGAATTTCCTAATGGTAGAAATGAGTGGATATTTTTTGACTTTTATTGGGAATAAATCTTTTTTTTTTTTAGCCTAAGGTGTGAAAATTGGCAGGTCACAGTGCTTTCTGACAGACTGCTGAAGACTGTCTAATTAGAAATAAAGTTTGATTCCAAGTCAAACATATTGAGGCTGCTAAGTCTTCTTAGGATGTTTGTCTGAAATGTTTCAGAGAGCTATAATCTTTTCAGAAAGAACAATATTATTAACCCATGTTCTCAAGTGCAAGAGAACACATGTTATAAAGCAGAGCCGACATAAAATCTGCTTTATGTGAGTGATCAGTCTTCACTGGCATTTCAGCCAATTGAAAATGAAATAAAGTACAGACCATATGATCTGGTTCTTATTCATCTAAGTGAGAAAGCTCAATTTAGATACACAAGCAGGATTTTAAGAAGGTCTTGCTGTTTATTCTGTTTTCCAGCTGGGATGACAGAGGTCAAGAACTTGCCAAAGGTTACCCAATTAAATGATGCATTAGCCAGGGTCAGATCCCCCAAATCATCCAGCTCCCAATTCTGTGTTCTAACAACCAACAGACCTGTTATGTCAAGGACAGAATTTTGGCCCAGTGCTTCTGACCCTTGATTAATTTCGAAAAGTTCTCAGGCTAAGTATACTGTGCAGGTGTCACAAATCCCCATTCTGGCCTGAGAGAGCTATTAGACAGTTAAAGAGTTTCCCAGATGAAGTGATGGAAGTCTCATCACTTGAATCATTCAGAACTGGAATTGACAAGGCACTGGAGAATAGGCTAGTGTGAACAATCCTGCTTTGGCAGAAGGAGTCAGAGCCATGATGTAATAGGCAGCATGGTCTAGTGGCCAAAGCATAAAACCGATAAAAAGAACTCCTCCATTCTAGTCTCAGATTGGCCAATGACGCATTATCAAGCTGCTTGTGTTATTTCTGTTCTTGGTCCTAGATGTACCACGGTGTGGTGTCTAGTATTAAATGCAAGACCTTGGAAGTCAGGACTTGTTCTGAGTTCTTCAAATCCTAACTGCAACTGACACACTGTGTGGTCTTGGGAGAGTCTTTTAAACATGCTGTGGCTGTATTTGCTCATCACGGATGATCTTACAGGCGTTCAGATCTTTTGGGGGGTAGGGGCGGTTGAAGATTAATTCAATTTTGCAGTGCTTTAAAAAATGTAAAGGTGTTAAATAAGATATTGTTCATTTACTTGTATTCTCTCTGAATGCATGTTACACCATTATTTCTAAACAGTCTGAGTAAGGCTGCTGGAAAAGTTTCTGGCAAAAACAAGACCTGGACTGGAAGAACACTGTGTGTTGCCACCAAGTCAGCCTGAAGGAAACAAAAATTCCTTCCACTATGAACAGTTTTTAGTCAGTTAGTCAGAATAATGCTGCGAGAATGGGATAATCCCATATCCCTTCTATCACATCAAAACTGGCTGCTTCTACTGATTCTATAGGTTGTGATACTACTCAGGTAGCTTCTATAAAAGCATCAAAGGGACATCATGGTAACCACGGAGTGAAGCTTGAGTGGTCTATGATGCTATCTGAGCTCCCAAGATGTGTGGTCTCCAATACGCAGATTTATTAATCTTATGTGTAGCGCAAATGTGTGCTTTGTTTAACTTTACTATTTAAATGGCTCTCTCTTTTCAAACATGGCTGTTTTATAGATCTCACAGATCATTTTTATATAGCTTAACTGTTTTTTCCCCCAGCTTGTTCTTTTTTTTAAACACATATGGAGTACTTTGAATCCAATAGAGATTATGGAATACAAAGACTTGTGCTGGAAAAGAATACTTGCATTTCTTTAGTATTAGAGTGAAAGATCAATAAAATAAAGCAAGAAAATAAGTAACAGTGTGGAATCAGCTCCATTGATATTAATGGGAGTTTTGCCATTGACTTCAATGAGGCCAGAATTTCACCCATATTGTCTAAGATCTAGGGAATGGCATCTGTTTACTCCATGTATTTCAAACTTTGAGGTTGAATTAATGGAAATTCAGATTTCATCCTGTCTTCTATGTTTCCAAATACAGATAATATAGAACCAGTTCAGGGTAACTTTTGAACTCTACATTTTACTTGGATTATTATTATGCCTTCTGATTTCAGAGAGAGTCAACATTACAAAAGTTACATTGATAGGTACGTAGATGTAAAAACGTGTCCAACTGAAATCCATGACATTCGCAGAACAGAAAAGCATCCCAATTATAAGCCTAGACTGGACAGACTGTCTGCACAACACAGTAACAAAGACTGAAGCCATGCTGGCAGCGGGCCTGATACAATAGTAGGAACTTCCCTGTGGCTTTATGCTCCCAGGGAGAAAGAGCAAAGAAATCAGCAGGGAGACCAGTGGAAGTCATGGCTTGACAACATCAAAGAACAGCTTGGACCCTGTCCTCACAGAAAGAAAGAGGTTGCCAAGATCCCATGAGCTGGCCGACTAATAAGTGAAGTGCTGCCAGTGCTCTGATTGGGGGACAACTTGGGCTGACCCAATGAATGATGATCGTTCCCGGTGGAATAACTTAATGGAGAAAGCAGGGAGATAAAGAAAAATAACCAAGCAAATATTGGAATCAAGAATTCATGTGAGTGCATAGGGAGTTGCCTCTTGGATCAGAAAAGTCTGTGTGGAGCAGTAAGATTAAGAGGTCTTGTTCTGGAAGGCTCTTAGTGGTGTTTGTGATCACTTCCCACCTCTGACAGAGACCCATTGGTGAACATATGACATTTGTCTTTCCTGCGTTGATCATAGTGATATATACGGCATTTGTGGCATAGAATACATCACTTGAAGTTGAAATATTAGACGTAACTTTGACCTCAACCCACAGTATACGTATCTGCCATGTCTTGTTCTTAAGATGGAGCTTGTTTTTTTATACAGCTCAGTTCCCAAGTCAAGGCTGAATGACTTCATTTGCCTATCTGCAAATGCACTATAGGAAAAGAAAGTGCATACAGCATATGGAAGCTGGACTCACTCTATCCTATACATGGAATTGGCAACTGCCTCTGGGGCATGAAAATGTTTATTGACTGTTCGTTGGGTGAATGACTGCTAGGTGCGAGGGGGAAATAGTTTCCAGTTCTGCTAAGGCTGTAAAAAGCCTTATAACCAGCACAGGACAGAAAGGATAATAAAAAAAAAATAAAGTTTTTTTTTTAAGTAAAGAGTCTCTGAAATGATGCAATGAAGTGGAATTGACAAGCAAAGTGACTGTCAGTTTGCTGCAAAAAACATTTCTGAATATATTTCCCTGCGGTGAACCAGTATTTGTAAAATACTTCCTCTCTCTTGTCTCCTCTTCCTTTGTCTACAGGACCCATTTGGTCCTGTACCCCCAAAGCCCCAGCCTTGCTATCTATATTACCACCTTTGCCAGCAACTCCATTGGCATTTTCAAGATTAGGTCCCGCAAATTAGGGGATTGTTGACACAGTGGAAGATAAGTTTGGTAAAAGAAAAATTGTGATGGAAGGGACCACAAAACCCCACATAGATGACATCTGGGATCTCTGTCACTGAATGACCTCAGGCAAGTAATTAAATGCTAAAATATTATCTAAATTAAAATAAGTAAACTAAGCACATACAGGAGTTAGGGGTGGTCTAAAGGATGAAGCAGGAGATCTGGGTTGTATTTCCAGCTCTGTGATCATAGGCAAGTCACGTCACTGCTCTGTACCTCAGTTTCCCCTTTCACCTTTTGTCTTGTCTATTTAGATTGTAAATTCTTCAGGGCAGGGACTGTCTCTTCCTATGAGACTTAGCACAACGGGGCACTGAGCTCAACTGGCACTACTGAAATGCAAATAATAGGTAATTAAATAAAATCAATTAATTAATCTCTCTGTGCTTTTGTTTAACATCTGTAAAATGGGTCTAATAAAATATTCCTCAAAAGGAGCTGTAATGAACTAACAGTTGCAGGGGCTCATTGAGACTCTGGGAGATCATGTGAGACACTGAGAACCCTCAACCCCCATTGGCTTACCCCCCTGAGGAACTGGGCCCATAAGCTTTAAGGAAGACAGAACACAGTAAGGAGGTGTTGTGTATGGCATTGGATAACCAAACTCATGATGTCACGTAAACTGGGATGGCAGCAAAAAGACAACCAAAGAAGCCTAAAGAAAACAAAGTAAAAACAAATGACACTCAATTAAAAGAAATCAGGAAGCAGTAAGTCAATGCTCCTGAGGCTCTTGATCCTGTAGCCATTGAAGTCACTGACAACGCTTCCATTGGGCCCGTATTATAGGACCATTCCTCATGTTCAGTAGCAACCTCCTTCACAAACAGAAGTCAACAGGACTCCTTGTGGAGTAAGGTGCTATTCAATACAAGTTAGGACACCAGAGACTGTCCCGTTAAAATCAGTGGTTCAGGATCAGGGCACAAATTCCCTTGTGACCCTAATCCTTATCTGTGAAAGCATCAGAAAACCCTGCAACTGAGAGTCTGCTTTGGTGATGAAGTCAAAAATGCTGCTTGGCCTTCTTCATGAGAAGATTTGAAGTCTGTGTTTATTATCTCACCTGTTTCAAATTGCATAGCACAAAGGAGGGGGAAATGGTTTACAAATTTTAAGCCAGGATAATTTGTTTGCTTTATTTTTCAATATAAAAAATGGTTTCAATCCATCAAACCTCTCTTTAGCATTAGAGAACAGCAATAAACCCTAATTTGTTTGGACTTGGTTTCGGATTCATTTTTTTCCAAGCACGCTAATAAAAATGAATTCATTTAAATCTATTTGGAGAGGGTATATAGAGAGATTTATAGGCTGTCAGTCTGTTCATTGGCCTAGACCCTATTTGTGTGCATGTTCAGGTTATTCTAATTATACATATATAAAAAAAAGACGCAATTACCTTGCATGTAAAAAGTGGTTAGACAGGCATGGAAATTTATAAAAACCATGATTAAATGGTACATTAACATATATATATATATAAAATATATATGTATAGGTACATGAAAAAAATGTAATATGGAACCTAATTATGGGATATTGACTGGAAAAGGAGCTGGTATGGGAGCCAGACAGATTAATAGATTCCAGAGGCTATGAGGTTCACACTATATTCGTTATGATTCAAATTCACCCTCTACAGAGCAAGACCTAAGTAAGTACTACCTTGAGCTTAAACTTGAGGGCTTAAGTGGTTCATATGTCCCGGGCTCTGCATGGGAGTGTATTTCACCCACAAAGAGCAGTTATTTCCCAGACATTCATGCAAACAGAACACGTTTGTGCACTAATTTGACAATAACGAATAATGGGAGATATGAGCATGGTTGAATGGAACAGCCATTTGGAACTGGAATAAAAATGCACAAACACTAGGCAGTATTCAGCTAGCTCTGATAGATAGATCGACCATGTAACATGGCATCTCTGCACACCTGCTGATGTGGCAGCTTGCCTTTATTTCCCTAAAGAATCGCATCTGTGTGATGATAAATCACATGCAGGGACAGAGATCACATTTTGCAAGTGAATTCTCTTGAGTTATAGGAATCAGTTGTACTCGGTCATGTCACCCAGATATCTTTAATCTTTTATACTGGCACATTGATTAATCCCAGTGTGAAAAAGTGGCACATGTATCCTTCTGCAAACAAGCAGGGCTGGAAAGTAAAAATGGTTTAAAGCTATTTTGATGCAAACACTGCCTGCAACACCTTATGTGTGCATTTTTGCTGGGAGAAATGAAAAGGCTCATAGTTTGGTCCAACTTGTAAGCAGCGTCCTCCATTTCTGCACAGACCAGGTGTGAGCATGCAGCTGTGGTGAAAATTTCCCCAAACCACTCTTCAAGTGCCCTCCAGCCTGACCTTGCAGAGGTCACCTTGTCAAGGGATATGATTGAGGACAGTTCACTTTCTCTACCAGCTCCATCTTGGGACCTTTCTGATATCCCATTTGTGCAAATTATGGGAAACTGTGTGTTGTAATTTTGGTTTAAATTACTGGGCATCAGGGTTTGAGCTAACACTCCCTGCAGTTAGAACGGAAGGTAGGAGTTAAGCCATGGGTCTTGGGAAAGAAGAATTAGTGTTGTCTCTGTTTAACTACTCAGCTTTTCTACCTCTCAAGAGAAATATATCCAGGAAAGATAGGAATATATATATAGCTAACTACTGGGAGTAAAACTGTGGAGGAGATAGACGCCTGTCCCCAAAGAGCTAAGCAGAGACCTCCAAGTTTCATTTTGTGTAGGTGGTCTGAGACAGATTTAATGAACAAATGTAAAAAAAAAAATGTGGGGGGGGAAGTCCTTCCTTTTGTATCCAATAATTATAGAGCAAAAGGGCCATTCTTAATCTGCCATGTTAAAAGCATTGTCAGTCTTTGAAACCTATGATTTAATTTAAAAAACAGCAGCATGCATTTGAAAGGAAAACCTGTGGTTTCAGTCACATGTTCAATTAAAAAAAAATTCAAACTTCAAGAAATATTTTCCTGCCAAACTAATTCAAAGGATGTTTTTCCTAATATCAAATATTCTTATATCCAAATGCAGTATTATTTTCCCATTGGGGGGAAAGGTTATGACTCACATTTGTTTACAATATGTTATTAGAATTCATGGAGATATTTTCAGCATAAGACCAAGGGCCTTAACTTAGCTTTATTCACTAAACCAATAAGCAGGGAAGGCATTGGTTTTCCTGTTTATATTAGTAGATGACACATTAATGCTTGCTTAGTCCTCATATGCATTAATCTGCAATTTTCCCATATAATCCACATATAAACCTCATATGGACAGATTTATTTGTACCACAAAAAAGTAGGTGGGCCGGATTTAGTTTGCTATTGATTACATTAGAAAATGAATATGTGATTCAATAAATTCTAAATATTGCTTCTGTCCGTTTGGTGGGCAATCTCTTCTATGCCATCTCTCTGAATAGGACACTAATGATAACGTTTAAAAGAGACCATCAAAAACTGTCAAAATAGTTTGTCAGAAAGTTCAAGCAAAGCAAGAGCTGCACAAACAGGGCCTGATCTAAAGCCCATTGAACTCAACTGAGAGCCTTCTAAAGAGGTACATACAGATACTGCATAACATTTTCAAAAATACCTTAGAACCCTTTCAATTGCATTTAGGTTCCTAATTTTCTTAGGCTCAGATCACCAAAGGGGTTTCGCTCCCACTGAAATCAATTTAGGAGCCTAAACACCTTGGACAATTCTAGGCCTTAGGTGCTTTTGAATTTTTTTGCATCCTTATATAACAATGTATCATGTTATATATTTAAGGGGACAACTTTTAGCAGGGTGCCTATGACATGCTTTTTAATAGCTACTTTTGAAAGCTCTGGAATGCTGGTTCTAATGGTTCTGTTTGCGATATGAAAGAATATGTTGAACCTAAAAGGATTTGGATCTCTCTTCCTCTCTCTGTTTAATAGTTTGCAGAACTTAAGTATGCCTGGACAAGACAGAATCAAGACTGCTGTCTGAGTGTGAAAGAAACACAGCACGAACTAAGAAAGTGGACTTGAAAGAGAATGATCTGCATCCATTCAGAATTGCTAGAGGTGAAGTTTAATCCAGTACAGAGGGCCAACACAAAGCCAGTGTATCTCTGAAGACCCACTGAAGCCCTGTTTTGAGTGTATTGGCCCTTTGTAAGTGGTACATTTCATCCTAGAGGCATTGACAGTCAGGGATTAAATGTAAATGGAGCCTTGATCTAATTCTGCCAAAGAGCACCCAACAACAAATCAATCCCTACCCCTCACCCCCACCCCATGCCATAGGCTCTCCTGGCATCCCTAACTTGTTAGAGTTACATCCATCTCCCCAACTCCCATGGTGAATCTCTGTGGTGGTTCCCTCCACTGTATGGATCCTGTATCCCAACTTTCTGGGACTCTTGACCTTTAGCTACTGATTCAGGGATCCTATCTTAATTGATCCTTGACCAATGATCAGAGATCATATTTAAATCAGGTGAGCATATTCCATTATGACATTGCTGATTTCTGATCCTTCTTCTATGCATGGTTCTTACAGCATGCTCCCATATCTGGACAACTTCGCACTTTGGGGAAGTCTGATTATGTATATGAAGTTTACAAGCCACTCCTTTTCTATCAAATGGGTGGAACCCAAATCTCCAGATTTTGGGAACGATTGGATCCAGATTTGGATCTGACAGTTGGGCCCATTCTTAGTGTCCCTAAAGCAAATATATCTCCTGTGAAGAGTTGATCCACACACACACTCCACCCCTCCCCATTGAAGGCAAAGGAAGCCAAAGAGGTGTGTTTGGTGAACAAAGATTGGTCCCCAATATCTTGGAAGGCCTCCAGCCTAACTTGACACTAGGGTATGGCCACCCTAAAATAACTTTTATATTAAAAATTAAAGGTGTGCCTCTTTCTAATCATTGGGATCTGAAACTTCCTTCAATTCAGCCCAATTGTCACGGGCCCCAGCCAGCAAAGCACATAAGAACATTCTTAGTTTGATCCCTATTTAACAAAGTGTTTTACATTATCAATGGGACTTAAGCACATGATTAAGCAAAACATGTGTTTACGGTTTTGCTGAATAGGGATGGAGTTAAATATGTGCCTGAGTGGTTATCTCAGCCATAACCTTAATCCTCCATCCCAGTGGCTATAGTTTTCTCAGGTCCCTAAATTCTAATAGCTTAAAATATATTTATTTTAAGTCTTTCCAAATTGACAATGAATTCTGCTGTCTGTTTAGAGCTGCCTGGTGCATAGTATGTGAAAAATGCATCAAAGGGAATTTAAGAGCTGGTCTAGCTCCATATTAATCTCAAAGCCACAGATACACTGTTTTAATCCTCAATTATTAAATTGCTCAAAGGAATTAATTCACTGGGGAACTTTGAAACATTTTGGACATTATACCAATGACGTGTTTGAGGGTGCTACATGATGCTACATGCACTGAACTCTCTATGAACCTGGGATTGTTTCAAGCTTCCAAGCAGTCAGGCAATGCAGCAGTATCAAATCAAACTGAAGGGGAAGGAAATTACTGGAAGGAATCACTCAGAGCCTGGCCCAGAAGAAAACTATCAGCAGTGGCAATTGTGAAGTGTGTAGGTAGGTTCTGATCTTGTGCTCATGGAAATCAATGACAAAGATCCCACCCACTGCAATGGTGCAGAATCTGACTCATATTGAAATGATATTTCTGCTGTGCACCATGCACAGTATGTTGCTGGATCTGAAGAGTGAAGGATTTCCTTCATTAATGATTACAAATAGAACTGGTTGAAAAATCAAAAATAATCTTCATGAACATTTCAACATTAGTGAAGGTTGGTTCCGTGGAATTATTATTAATAATTAATAATATGTTGTTATTATGTATTGGTTATTTTAATTTTCCAATTTTTTTTCTCTTTCCAAAATTGTAATTTTCCAAAATTTGAAACTGAATATTTTCACTTGTACACATTTTTTGGTTTAGAAGCATCATACCCAGTGACTAATGAACAATCAAAATTGACAATGGGGGGAAGAAACTGAAAACAAAAAAAAAGAAAGACTGAAAAATAAAAACCAAACATGGCAAAGGAAAACTGACAAAAACAATTACCAGCCCCGTCAACAAGCAAACAAACCACAATTGTCCAGTTTTCAAAAAAAGGAAGATTTCAAGAGAATCAAAACGTTCGCATGAAAATTTCGAATGAAAACATTCAACTAGTTCTACTAACAATCAAGCTGGGAACAAGGCCAATTGAACAAGCAATCATCTCCAATCTAAAGAAGAAGGGGTCAAACAAGGAGTTATTCAGATTGTGCTTGAGTATTTAATTGCTGGAGGGAACAGAGCCTTTTCCTACACTTTTAACAAATACTATCTGCTCCATAAAATAGGGGGGTAGTGGATCAAATAAATGACAAGTAGACTTGCTTTCTTAGGCAGTGAAGTCAATGGGACTTGCAGAACCTTTCATGATTCAGCTCTTACCTCTCAACCTGCATCAGTGAAATAAAGGGGAGCGTTGACATTGGTTTGAACAGGCAAGGAGATCTCAGGCAAAGAAAAAGCATTTTTATTTACACCAGAGCTTTTGCCTTCAGTGTTTTAGGTTAAAAACAAAATAAAATATTATCAATGAATATAACAGGTTATAATAAAAACAACCTCGTTCTGTGTTTATCAGAGAGAATAGACCAGAACTGATAAAGACATTCTTCTAGCTTTATAAAGAACGTACATTTTGTAGCTGAGCATAAAAATTTGGATCAGTGAAATGCTGAATAAAAAGAAATCAAGAGGACTAAAAAGCATTATTGTTCAGGCATGAGGTGCCAAATGCGGGTCGTTCAAAATATACATATTTGAAAGCTGACACTGCTTTTTACAATCAGTATTTAGAAAACAGATATGGGCCGACTATTATACAAGTTATGCATGTTGCAGCCCCCCTCTCCTTGTATGTGTGTGGGGGGTGTGTGTGAAGAGAGAGAGGTATGCGAATGAAGGTCAATAGACATGACTTCACTTTCTCTCTTCCTGCCCCCCCACCCCCCGCAGTTTGCATTGAAACCTTTATTTATTTATTTTTAATAAAGATGATGGCGGGGGAATAAAATCGGTATATATATACATGGCCTTTCAGACCCTTTCGTGTGCAATTCAGATGTATAGAAATTGCACTTTGGGTGCAATGGTTTTATTTTTTTTTCCAGATTTTTACATGTTTAAATCCAAGAGATCAAATTCTATTCTCTGCCACATCAGTGAAACCCCAATTGAGTTCAGTGGGAGCTGGGAGTAGAATCTGGCCCATAGCGTGATTAATGGGTGAGGATTTCTGATCCATGAGCAAATCACACGTGGGTGTAAGTTTCTCTATGGGACGTTGCCTTTGTACATCAGAGGACTTTGCTGCATATAAATACTTGCAGCTATTACCGATAGTAAAACATAATCCTGATATTCAAGGCTGAGTTTACCATGTGACTAGTTTATAAAGCACCACACTCCAGAGAGTGGAGGGAGACACACGTTTAGTTCTTCAGAGCTGAATTAAAAAAACATATACATAATACAGAGAACACTGTTAGCACAGCTAATATATACAGTCCCACAAAGTAGTGACAGAAAAGCCATAACTCACTGCTACTAGTGAGCTTTCTCCTATTTATTTACTGAGTTCAGCCAACAGACTTCTAAGTGATTTAGATGTTCTTCAAGATAAAACAGCACTGAAGTCAGGCCTTTTACAAAACTAATACTGCATCAGTAGTGTAGTGGGGGAAAAAATGTCTGATTGTTAACTGGCCATGCACTTGACTTCCTAGAGGCCTTTATTTAGAAAGGCCCACTAGTAACTTTTACCTGAGTTTAGGCATTTCGTTTATTTGTTTTTGTTTCAGCAAAGAGTCGGAGAATGTAATAAATACAGGAGTGAAGAAACATGCCAATGAAATGGTGAAGGCGCTCAGGGAACCTGCATAAACTGCAAGGTAACACATGGAAAGAGCAAACCAGGGGAGTGCATGGGGAAGGATCAGTTTGGAAAAGAAACAAAATGTTTAAAGTGACAAACATGAGTAGATGACGGCAGGAATTCAAAATGCAGGGGACTTAAGAGTGAAGGACAAATTCCTTTCTTTTTTTAAAACTTAAAGTCAAAATATGATTTAAGTCTGAGGAGCATTGTTGAACTCTGAACTCTCTGACCTTCACAAAGCCTCCAAAATAAACCCCAGCTGACTCAGATAAAATGGAAGCAAACAGCAAAATCAGTCCCTGGGGTAACTCCATTCTTACACCAAAACAGCCTTCATTGTGTCTTCAGTGGCAACAGTTTCTGAACAGAGATTTTGGAGGGCCAAATTCTGCTTAGTTGCATTGGCATTAATCTGGAGCAACCCCATAGATTTTGACAGAATGCTGCCTCTGGATTTACACCAGTGGGTGTAAGAGCAGAATTTGATCTATCAAATGCTCTAAAATGAATACAATAGGTGAAATTTTGCCCTGACCTGTGCCCCACGATAACTTGGCTTCAAGGAGATTTCCATGGAGTGCAAAGCGCAGCAGAATTGGTGCCAATTTGTAAAACCAACATGGGCTTTTACTCTGTACAGCTTAAAAATCAACCAGCCTAAAATAGATTTTTATTTATTTGTTTGTTTATTAATCACATCAGTGTAGTTTTAAAGCAAAATATCTAGGAGTTAATCTCTCCTCACCAGTTTGTCTGTCAGTATTTCCGTCCTGCCTGGGACCAGTCTTTCAGAATAGTATCTCTGGCATAGCAGCAGTCTGTGGCAATCCAAATATTTACCAAGCAGAGCCAGCGATAGGTGTTTAATCTGAATTCTTATATTTTGCTTATTTGAATTAAAATGCTAATGATAAACTAAACTCCAGAGTTCAAAATGATCTGTCCTTAAACCTCAGCCACAGTGAAAGTTTTGTACAATGTAAAGGAGAATAAGACGCCACAGAGCAAAACCTCACCACTTTCACACTCAACTCAATGAAGCATTTTTGCATTTAGCCAGAAAGCGGAATCTTGTGTTTAGAACATCTCCTGTGCTGGTCATACTCCTTACCTGTACAGTGGCCTCATAAAGTATATAACAGCCCCATCTAGTGACACAATCCAGGCATTGCCGTTCGGGGTGCACCAGCTCCTGAGCATGTGTAGCTGTTTAGAGCCTTTCCTAATTAGGAGAAAAAATAATTGAAAGGACAGTCAGAAGATGGTGCTGAAAGGAGTATGGTTTCCTCCCCTCCCCCGTTCATCTTAGTGCCTAGTCCTTCATTCAAGCGCATTTCTCAGACAATATGACAGACCACCAAAGCAGTAAGATGATAGTGCCGTGAAGCATATTGATACTAGCTGTGGTTCTGCAAGACAGTCCCATTCTACTTTCACTGACACTGATGCAAACCCAGGGGACTTAATGGGCTGGCACAGCCATTACTGTGGGCTGGATTTGCCCAGCACAGTATAGAGGGAGGAAGCAAAAAAATTAAGAATGGGAATGGGAATGTAGATGATGATGATTTAGTGTTTGTCTTGCACGAGTGTCCAAAAGCTCCATTCTGAATCAGGGCTCTAGTGTGCTATATGTAGGTCCTACCCCAAAAGGCTAATAATCTAATTTAAGACAAAAGGGAACAAACACGAGGAGGGAACAGAGGAAGGAAGATGAGGATAGAGAGGAACAATGAACTTGTGGCAAAGGTTCTACAGTGAGACTCAGGCCATCTGGGCTCAGTCCCCCACCTCTGCCACAGACTTCGTGGGTGACCTGGGGCAAGTCACTCAGTCTCTCTGGGCATCTATATTGCAAAAATAAACCCAACAGCAGCAAGTCTCAGTGCCTGGACCAGCTGACTGGAGCTGGGACTAAGTGGCTGAAAATAGCAGTGTAGACATTCCCGCTGAGGCTCTGAAATCTGGCAAGGGGGGTGGATCTCAGAAACTGGGCTCCCGCCCAAGGGGGACCATCTATACAGCTATTTTTAGCCCTGTTGTACACACTGGAGTCAGCTGGCCTGGTCTCTGTCACAGGATTGGGGGGAGGGCCTGGGGGGGGGGTTGTTTTGCAATGTAGACGTACCCTCTGTGCCTCATTTCTGAATAATGGGAGGTCTCATTCTCCTGGAGTTGTAACCTCTGGAGGACAGGGACTGGTTCTCATTATTCCATCTTGTTGGGCTTCTAGCAGCTATTGTAAATATTAGCAATAAAGTAATAAGAACAATAATTAAAGCCCAAATCTGCATTTTGCTGCTAAATACGCTTATCTTAAGAAGCAGGGAAGGATGCAAACCTCTTGCAGTATTGCAAATCAAAAGTAAAATCATGACTCAAAAAATCATGTCTGTTCCCTAATAATCACGTGGATGGCTAAAAAACCATGAGGTTTTAAAAAAACAATGTTGGGATCCTTTTATTTGTTTCTGGGTTTTGAGCATTTTGGACGATGTTTACAAACTTTTCTCTGCAACTGTGAAGGCTAGAAACTTACTTCTTTTATTTTTTTAAAATGAAAGCTGAAATTCTCATTTTATCACCTGACTCCAGGAGCTCAGGCTTTAAGAAAAACATCATGAGTTTTGTGATACCTGATATCATGAATGGTGGCAAACATTCAAAATTGATGAATCCAGTAATTATGAGATTGGCTTAAAATTCTTGAGATTTTTTTAAAATCATACATTTTGAATTCTCTTTATTTGTCTTCTGGCTCTCTGAGGGTGCATTATCTCAGGCTACATTATCAATCTTTTCTATGCAATCAGAAGGGCTAAAATCTTACTTTAAAAAAAACCCTAAGATTACTCCACAATAACTGGACTCCAGAAGCCAGGTCTTTAAGAAACATACTAAATATCAGGAGGGTCACAGTGAAATTGCCACAGTTGGCAACAGGGCTGCTCTTGCTTTTCCTTTTCGTGAGTGGCTGGTGGAAATGTGCCAGGCTAAGAGAAGGTGCTCCCTCCTATTGTAGAGGTGACAGGGGGGGGAGGGGGAAGAACTGAGTTGTTCCAAGCTACTACATCTCCTCAACACTGGAAGTGACTGAGCCATTTGAGGCTATCTCAGGGCAACAGGATGATTGGCTTGCCACTCATGGGAGAAACTGGTGATTGACAGCTTGACCGCAGGCTACGGAGAGGAAATGAGATCTCTTATGGAATTATATACATTCAGCTTTGCATTTCCTATGAGCTTGTCTGAGTAACTTCAGCACTTACGTTTTTTAAAATAATTAGCATTTTTACATATATTTTAAATCCCCAGGTTTTTAAAAGGAGAGGAAGGGAACAAATTCCTATTTCTCCAAATCACAGGCACCAATTAGTAATGGCCAGCTACTGCCTACCCATACCATTACCAATCTGAACACTGGTGAACTGAATAGGTACGGGTCTGAATTAGTGTCTGATAATATCACAGTCATTGGGTCAGATTCTAATCTGTTACCAAACGAAAATACGCTAGTCAGTTTCATCTTTAGTTTATGGTCCCTATCTATATATGGACAGGGTGCCCATTGGGGCAGCATGGAGGCATCTTTTCTGGTCGATTTCTCTTTCAGATTCTCATGCATTAGCAAAATGCTGCAGTGTTTGAGGGTTTTTTTTTTAAAAAGAACAGCCTCACCGCTGTGTCTAGCAAAATTTCTGTGCATCTTACAGCTAGACCTAGACTTGTGGCTAAATTTGTCCTGAAAAATGTCTCTTTAAATTATACTAATTTATTTCCAATCCCTTTTATGCCATATTGATTGTGTTGTACCAGGGTCTGAGACATCATATCCCAAAGGATCATACAAGTGACACTTTCCTAAGCATGATTCATAGAGCATCAATATGTGTGTGTGTTTCTTAAGCGAGAAATGCAGGTAACTTGCTTTTTTTCTGCAGTTACGCTCCCTGGATCACGTACACCCCATCTCAGTAGGAAGCAATTCTCCCAAAGATACGTGCTTGGCTTGGCTGAACAGAATGCCTGCTAATCCACAGTGGTATTATTCCCATTAACACCCGGACCATATAATCAGGATCAGAATTTGGCAAACAGTTCATAAGTTGCTCAGTGACAAATGAAACCATGTAACTTTCCATTTACCAGCCTTCTAAGAAAAGAATATGCAAGCACTTGATTACAGCAAGTTATCAGATATCAGCACAGGGATTTTTTCCTCCTCTTGTTGTTTTTATGATGATGTTAAGTTGTTACAATCTTCATTTTACAAGAACATGATGGTTGCCATGTTAACTGATGGAGCTGGGTCACTGATTGCTATGACTTCCCTGCAGGTAGAGAGGAGGAGGATTTACGGTAGGGGAAATTCATACTAACCGTAAATATCTTAATAACTAGCCATTTGGGGGACAGCGAGGCCTACACATGGACAGCAGACTGATTGCTGTTCCATGTGTTCACCCTTTAGGAAAGCAAGGCTCTCAATTCGTCTTTGCAACAATCCCTTGGGCATGATTTATTTCTTTGCTGAGCTCATAATTTGATTTCTGTTTGGAAGACGAAAGCAGGGTCTGCCGTACTGGCTCAGACCATTGCTCCAGTGAGTCTGTTATCTTACATCCCACAATAGCCGATAGCTGACGTTTAAGATTAAACCTCAGGAGTGCAGCCTCCCATCCCTAGGGATCCACTGGAAACGGAATACCCAGATGCAGACAGGACTGGCCCCATCACACTGCTCTGCTTGCTCCCAACATTCCAGAAGCTAGAACAAAAGATGCCACATCCCTACAGCTCAGTCCTCACCCAAACCTCAAAGGAACCACGTCCCAGTCACACAGTCATGGAAGGGATTCCATGGGGCCCAAGGATAGTTCCCAGGTCAAAGCCATTCCATCATCAAAGTCCCATGGGTTTCAGGACTTTCTCCAACCCCCAAGGAATTTTCACCTCTCCACTTGTCTAAGCAGAGAGCCCATCTGGCTAATAGAATTTATCCCCAAATTTAAGTGGGTAATGAAGATGGAAATAAGAAATAAGAGTGTGATGTGACTCTTGACTCTCTCTGTAATTCAGCTAACTTGCAGCTTCTTAGCGAACAGCTAAGGATTCACAGAAAACACTGAAAAGCAATCTATTTGGGAGTAACTATTCTCATAGATTAAATATTTCTTCTGATTTTCTTTCCTCTCTTTATAAGAGACTTTTGCGCCCAAGCCAATGAGGAGGTGCCACAAAGATCTGGAGTTTTATTTAGGAATTCAAAGGTTTGGATGTTTCCCTAATTAGCCAAACCTCTTTAGTTGTTGAAATCTAGCTGTAAATATGAGGAAATTCTTCCTTTCACAACCATGAAAAAGTTTATGAAAGTTTTTTTACTTAATAGTCCACATTTGAGTATATGAAAGATGGGCCTGAACAAATCCCGAGGTCAGAACACCCATGAACTTTGCAAACTTAATGGCTATCTTCATAACTTCTCATTTTATCTACATCTGATCCCTCGTTTAAACAGGATCTTAAAGTTTTAATTGTCCATTATGGGGTTTCTTGTATCTTCCTCTGAAGCAGGAAGAAATGGGCATAAACTAGCCATGAATAAACTTAGGCTGGAAATTAAAAGAAAGTTTCTAATCATCAGAGGAGTGTGGTTTTGGAACAGCCTTCCAATAGCCACACGACCTAATTAGATTTGAGATGGTGCTTGATAAATTCAAGAATGGTATTATATGATAGGGATGCCTGCAATAGCAGGGGACTGGATTTGATGACCTAGGATGTCCCTATCTGGCCACAGTTGGAGACAAGCTACTAGGACAGCATTTCTCAAACTGGGGTCTGAGGATGAGGGTACTCCAGGGGATCCGTGGGCCCCGTTGATCAACTCCTACCCCTCCCTCCCTCCCTCAACTCCTCCCCCTCCCTCCCAGCACCTCTTGCATGATGGGAGCTGTTCCCCAGAGTGCAGAAGGCGCTGGGAGGGAGGGGAAGATGGGGGGTGGGGACGCTCGGGGGAGGGGGTGGAAAGAAGCGGGAAAGAGGAGGGGCAGGTGTGGAAGAGGTGGGGTGGGGCCTTGAGGAAAGGGGTGGAGTGGGGATGGGGCCTGGGGCTGAGCAAGGGGCTTGGGGGTCCGCGGCAAAATTTTAAATCAAAATGGGGGTCCTCGGGTTACTAAAGTTTGAGAACCGCTGTACTAGAGTTTGCCATCTCCAATGCTCCTAGGAGGTCTCCTATTCTTCAAGCTCATTCCCCACAAGAGATCACCACCTTGTGTTTCTGGCATGGCTGAAGAGATGATTATGCTGTTGAAGAGGATCTGGATTTCAAGGGGAAAATGAGCAGATGAACTCCTATGTTCCACAGCTGGTCCATAAGCCCCAAGTTGAAGAGAAAAAATTACTATAGAAAAGACATTCAGTGAGCAGAAAGCTGTCCAAAGTGAATGTTTTCTCAATGTGGCCCATGAGGCCCCAGTTGTTCTTTAGACTAAGGATCAGAATAAGATGTCCTTAAGGAGGATGGTAGTTATTAAAACATTAGTGACTGGTGAGCAATGGCATGTCATGCCATATTTATTTTCCACCTAGCTTGTGTGTACTGCACACATTCACCTTCAAGCCAAGGAGTCTGCTGCAGCACCCATCCTCAAGATATAAGCAGATAGGCAAAATCAAAAGCTGTACACGTGTGTACACGTGTGTGAATCTGCAACATTCCAACAACAGTTGCAGATGTTGGAATACAGGATAAAAAAAAAACCACCTTCCTGTAAACAGAAACTGTTTTTAAACGTCCCTGCTCCGTCTCTACAGCCATGTATTTTTCCCTGAACGCTATTATTAACTCAAATCTCACTCGGCACGTTCTCTCTGAGCATTGGTATCTACAGAAGGGCATGCTGATTGCAGATAATTATAATGGTTCAGAAGCTGAAAGCCTCTAACGTTTGTCCCACCACCACCCCCCTCAAGAATTTAACATGTCAGACCCTGATATGAAAATTGCAGCAATTGTCAGAGCAGCGTACAAACCAAGCCAATTAATTCCAACACCTAGCCACCTGAAAAAATAAAGCCCCCACAGAATTTGCCAAGCACAAATCAACATTCACTCCAGAGCTATGAACCAGACTTTATATGAGGCGTTGGCTTCTAACTATTAAACTAGGTTATAGATAGGTTTTAGTCTGGGCCTGATTCTGCCCAGATAGATAGGACAGCAAATATCATAATGCCACTATGTAAATCCATGGTACACCCACCCCTGGAATACTGCATGCTGTTCCAGTCACACCATCTCAAAATATATATATTAAAATTGGAAAAGGTACAGAGAAGGGCAACAAAATAAAGATATGGAACAGCTTCCGTATGATGAGAGATTAGAAAGACTGGGACTTTTCAGACTGGAAAGGAGATGACAAAGAGGGGATATGAGGTCTATAAAATCATGAATGGTGTGGAGAAAGTGAATAAGGAAGTGTTATTTATTCCTTCACATAACACAAGAACCAGGGGTCATCCAGTGAAATTAATAGGCAGCAGGTTTTAAACAAACAAAAGGAAGTACTTCTTCATATTACGCACAGTCAACTTATGGAAATTGTTGCCAGGGATGTTGTGAAGGCCAAAACTATAACAGGGGTCAAAAGGGAATTAGATAAGTTCATGGAGGAAAGGTTCACCGATGGCTATTAGCCAAGATGGTCAGGGATACATCCCCATGCTCTGGGTGTCCCTTGCCACTGATTGCCAGAAACTGGGAATGGGTGACAGGGTGATGATTACCTGTTCTGTTCATTCCCTGCGAAGCACCTGGCATTGGCCACTGTCGGAAGACAGGATACTGGGCTAAATGGACCACTGGTCTGACCCAGTATGGCAGTTCTCATGGTCCTTATGTTCTTATGCCATCCATAAATGCTTGTTTTGATGGACTAAAGGGGTATGTTTTTCAATTCTTTTAGCTCAGTTGAGGTAGCTTAACACAGTTGAAGAGGCCCAGCAAGAGGCAGGCTAACAAATTTGGAGCTGTGTCACCTGGCTGTGTTTTAACCTGAGGGAGAAACTCAATGTAAGCAGGATTGCAGAGTTGGGTCCTGTTTGAGAAAAAGAGTGTTTTAGGGTGAGAGATGCAAAATTTAGCCCTGCTTGTAAACCAGTGCAATTCCATTAATTTCCATTGGAGCCACACTAGTTTACATGCCCATGCTTTTCTTTAAAGCCACTGGTCGTAAATGAACATATTTCTTCACCAGACATGGTGACCGCCACCTTAGATTATTAAAATGGAAATGGCTGTTGTGCAGCTGTCGCTCTGCTTTTTAGACGAGAACTTGCAGAGATACTAGTGAGGAAACAAGAATTAAAGTCACGAGGCATTTGTATGGTGAGCGTACTAGATATGGAAGTACCCTGCTGCGTTACTTCGTGTAAGTCATACACCAGGAAACAAAAGCTGCCTCTGATTTATGGGTGGTGATGTTCTATATGGTTTTTATTTCGTGTTTGTTGGCCAATCCCCAGGCATCAGCGTGTGAGTGTGGCCCCACCCTGCTTTAAAGCTATTAGGTACTGCTTTTGAAAACCCATCCTGCTTTCAAATATACATATGGGGCAATGGTGGCATCATGGATCGGCCTTTCACCTCTAGGGAAGCTATGTTTAATGCCTGGCTTAAGTCACAAATGAAATGAGTTTGATGGCCTCAGCCTACACCCTAGTAAACACCAGTTCATGTTTCAGCCTCACAAAGCTACAACTGAATTGGCCGCAGAGCTGGGAAGCGCGCCTGTGGTCTAGTTCAAAAGAAGTTTCAATTCAACCTCCCCCCCTCCCTTACTGTGACCTTTCTATGTCACTGTCTGAAGGTCTCAGAGGACCTCACACAAACAAGTTTTAGGCTCCAGTGTTTGAATAGTTGGCAACATCGACAGTTGAATTCTATCTTCGGTTGTAAATTTCACCACTCTCGCTGGGTTGATTAGCTAGAAATGAGTCATCCCAGTCGAGGACCTGAAACAACACCACAGTGTGTGCGGAGGATGCCACCCGCTCTGCTTTCACTGCAAGGCCTCGCGCTTCCAGGAGAGTCTCCTCCTCTGCCAGGTTCCCTTCCAGCCCAAGGGATTCAAGAGACCTTATCTGATCCACTTTCATCAACAACTCTGGGCCAGGTGAAGCTGTGGCCACTACCTGAGGATTTGGCCTTCAGTTTGTTTCTGGCACTATGTAACAAGGATCTGACATACGCTAACCACCATAGAGAGGATTTCATAGTACAAATCTTCACAGCAGTTGATCAACAAAAGAGCCACAGACCAATTATTATTCTCCTGAGGGGACTTGAGACTTGCAAATCAGTGTTGAATAATTAATGCAAATAATAAATACATTTGAAATGTCTCCAGCCATTCACAGAACTAAAGGCTGAAATGAATCAAATAATTATTTCTTCAGCTCTAGGAAGTCAATGTCTAACCTATCTTTAATGTGCCCATCACCATGGTATCTGAGTTAACAACTACTGAGTGAAGGACCAGTAGAGGGTGCTGCAGATCAGGATTCAGGTGCACTGATAGCTTTGTTATACACAATATTGCCCATCTTCCTGGGAGCTTAATTGCCCAAATACAGTAATGCACCATAGGAATGAGAAAAAAGAGAAAGACAAAAGGCTGTGAAATCCCCTTCTTTAACTCCTTCCTAAATAGGGTGACCAGATGTCCCAATTTTATAGGGACAGTCCCAATTTTGGGGGCTTTTTCTTATATAGACACCTATTACCCCCCTGTGGGGTTCCATGCGGAATCACGTCGGGGTCACCATTTGTGGGGTTCCATGCGGAATCACGTCGGGGTCACCATTTGTGGGGAGCAGATAAAGCACACGACCAATGTGGTTGCAAGCTGAACTCTTTATTACAAGCTTTCTCTTATAGTCTTTCTTGCTGAACTCTTTATTACAAGCTTTCTTTATAATCCTTCTTGCTGAACTCCAACTCTGTTTATTACAAGCTTTCTTTTATAGTCTTTCTTAACATTACATAACACAATTAGGCTATAATTACACATCTACCCATTGGACAAGAAGGAGAATCATGTGTTTATCACATGTGTAGCCCCACACCGATTGGTTCAATTCTTCCTTACATAAGGCCATGTCTTATATAACCACCAGGGGGCCTTACATAAGGCCTCATCTTATATAACCACCAGGGGGCCTTACATAAGGCCTCATCTTATATAACCACCAGGGGGGGCTTACATAAGGCCCCATCTTATATAACCACTAGGGGGCCTTACATAAGACTTCATCTTATATAACCACCAGGGGGCCTTACATAAGGCCATGATTTATTGCCAGGCAAGTGTCCCATCATGACCCTTACCCTCTCATGGAATTTTACATCCCCACACCCCCCAACCTCTGTCCCGATTTTTTACACTTGCTATCTGGTCACCCTATTCCTAAATGTATTAACTGGCAGATCTCATTTTAAGACCCCGTACACTGATTGAGAAATGTGTCTCACATGATCTGTGTGTACTAGAGATATTAACATTAGATTAATCAACGGAGCATTAGGCAAAAATTTTCATTCAGTGGGTGTTGGGTGTCTAAATCCCTTGGGTAATGATAAAATTCTAGCCCAAAATAGCTCTGTTATCCTCCTCCGTAAAGTTGATTTAACAACACAGCTGGGATGGTTCTAATGTAACTTGGACCTGCTTTTCAGACAAATTTAGATGCATAAATTTATACCTCAGCTGAGCATGCAATTAGTGCAACTATGCACACAACTCAGGTAATTGCATAAACCGATGCACCTAATATACCAGGTAAATGTGCAATTGCCTGATTTTCCTACACCACTGTAGTAACTGACAGGCAAATTGGAGATGCAATTGCATGCAAATTGTGTGTATTTGTGTGTCTAATTTTTGCTGAAAATCTGGCCCACATCCTGCAAATAAGTAACATTATATAGTCACACGCATATGTCCTTCTTAACAAACGGACTTTTTTGAAAGGATGGCTGTTATAAATGAATGAGCAAACCCATACCATGGAAGTTAACTCTTAAGAGAAATGGAAAGAATACAATTTGGCAGTAAAATCTTGGGCAGTTGGTATATAAATTTCTCACAAGCATGAAGACAACTGGCAGGCAAATGTCGAAGGCATTAACACCTACCTTTGAGTGTAATTATTTCAGGCTGTTAGCAGTCTCAGGGCTAATATGCATTTCAAAAACTCTGCAAGAAATCAAAGCTTGGGAGGTCTGTACAAACCATTTCAGAAGGTTGTAAATTTTATTTAAAAAGGAAGAATTTGGGATTGCATAAACACTGAGCCGTTTTCTGACTAAAGACTGGAGCATTTTACAGCTTCAGTCTTTAGCCATAATCAAATCCTCTCTTACATGAAAAAGAAACCTTGAAATGTAAAACTAAATGTACATTTTAGGCAAAATATCTATGTAAAGATCAAAACACTGAGAGCAAAAGACTTCAGTAAAAACTTCCCTCCCACGCACATACTTTTCAAATTAAATAACATAGATGGATATTTAAGAGGCCAGATCTGCAAACCCCTTACTCATGCAAGTCACCCTTACTCACCAGGGTGTCTTACTAAGGTTCTGCAGGACTAGGCCCTAAACCCTTGGAGTGGAAATAGAATGGGCCAAATTCATCCCTGGGGGCAACTGCATTTCCAATAAGATGGTGTGTTTCCTTTCTGTTGGTACATGTATTTTGATGGCATCTTTAATTATGAAGTAAAGGCTGGAAGTATTATGTGTGGGTTCTATCATACAACCCCACCTTTGTGCCGGACTTCTGTGCCAGCTTGCACAGTGGGGATTGAACCTGTGACCTCCAAAGCTAAAAGCATAATTATCTACAGCTGGAGCTAAGCAGTTATGGTGGTAACAGACTCCCATTGAGCACGGGGGCGGGGGGCTGCATAACACACCTGACTGGGGGTGGGGGTTACACTTCAGCATAGGGGCCTTTGAGAGGATTTCTGACACTCTTGGGACCACTACAACCCTTCACAGAGAGACACGAACTCCCCCTGCTCACTTGCATACCAGGCCACCTCTGACCAGTGCAAAGGCCGGAGCCAAGCCACAGCCCCACCTCTGTCCCCTGCCTCGTCACCTACTTGCACTGGGAGGGTGGGGTGGATAGAGGGAGCAATACCTGCACTCCAGAGACTACAAGGGCTGCAATTACACCCAGTGGTTACACTGGAGCACAAAGAGGGAGGGGTCCTGGCTCCCCAGCGCGCTCCTGGAATAGCTGGGCACAGTCTGGCAATGTGCTATTAATAAGGGAAAGAAACTCAGTTCATTTCTAGGGACTTAGGAAACCAGAACATTTTTAGTCCAAGAAATGAAGGACCTATTCTGCCCTCCCTGATACCATATGCAGAATAAATCCCTAAGGCAACATTAAAAATACAGATACATACTAATAACCAGCTATGGAATTAGCCGTAGAGCTCACGTGCTTCCCTTATATAAATCTGTTTCAGAGCATGAGAAACTTAAAAAAGGCACAAAGATTGGAATCGACTTTTAGTGGAGTCTCTCTACATCTGTTTCTTTCCTGGACCCACTGTTTGTATCATGACAGCAAAAACCTGGGGATGAGATCTTGACTCCCATTCCCACTGACGTCAGTGGGGCCAGGATTTCACGTTCAAATCATTGTGGGTGCTTCTAATTCAGCCCAAATCATTTACTCACTGGCTCAATGGACGCTTGACCTCTTGGTACCTTAGTCAACCCAGCTGGAGAACTGGGAGAGAGGCAGGAGCCTAGTGCGATTTGAGATATTTGCACAGATATCTAGCTATGTTCCCACAGCAGCCTTACTTGAGAATATGCCAGGGATGGCGGAAACTCCAAAGGTATAGATGTTCAGTATGGATGGCCATCGCAGCTACTTATACCTCTTGGGTCTATAGAATAGAGCTGAGAAAATTGTGGGGAAGGGGTATTTCATGAGATTTCTGTTGCATCTAGGTTCTGATGGAGCTGACTGTACTGGGAAAATCCCCTCTCACCATATCTCGGCACTTCTGTATCCATTTCTGATTCAGTAAATGCAAAAGTCCATGACAGTGGAACACAAAGGGGTGGAGGAGGCGGGAAAGAGAGAGAGAATTTTATCTGACTTCAGTGAGATCAATCTTGGAATGGCTCCAAAATGACAACTAACTCATCTTCATCAAATGGTTACATATAGGCATAAGGTCATTGCGTTATCAGATCATGATACAGTGTCAATGTACATTGATTCAGTGGCATGCTGAAACCCCCACGACATGTCGGGGACTCTTTAATTGTCCTGTAAATTAACTTGGGCCCCTTTGAACATCTCAGCCTAAATTCACAACCGCCAATAACTTTCTTTTGGGTTTCCCTTTTGTAATCCCAACCATTGCCAAACTCCCACATTTTATTTTCTATTATTATTGGTTCCATCATGGCCACTTTGTAGCATCCAGGAACTTGGGAATAGCACTGCCTGTTTCACATGATCCCTGGTGCTCCAGTCGTCAGCATTCAAAATGAAGTCGGCTCCACGCCCGACTCCGCTTTCCGAACTCCGTTTGTGTAGAGAGAGTAAGCAAATAAGCATTCTTGAGCCGCTTGGTAAATTAATAAGCAAATACATTTCTCCCTTCCAGGAATTTAAAACTCGGATGTACGTGTTGCCATGTTGGCAGGTGGATGGGCCACTCCTGCAGTAGAGTGAAGTCACTGAATCACATCCGGTAGGATTCTTCTCGCTTGTACTCAGCCCAGTGCCATTTCCCCTACTGAGTTCAGAAACACAGTATGTTCAGCCTGCTGTGGAGACCCCCACTACTCCGACCCCAGCCCGATTCTCCATCCAGCACCCAGAAATGAGAAAACCTCAACCACGCGACTAAGCACTAGGAGCAGCTGCCAAGGCAAAACCCAACGTGCTGGCCAAGAGTCTCCACATTGGCTCTGTCAACGCGGCCAACCTGAAAGCAGCAATCATAGGCCCACCTCTGCGCTTGGCTTGGTGCAGCAAAGAGTATCAACCACAAGGAGGAGCAAAGATACGTCACTCTCAGAACCTGTAAAGCAGAAGAGCCCTGTAGAGTGTTCCGGGCAGCTCTGCCTTGTGGTTATGAAGGTAAACCATAAATGGTAGTGTGGTCAGTGGACATGAGCTACAACAGTATGTTAACAAGATCCAAAGTGTATTATTGTTCCCATTGATAGCTGTCCATCTCTAGATGAGGGCTGGGATCCTGCCTATGCTACTTATCTGGCTCTCTCATTCCCATAATATCTGAGAGGCTTATCATCTTTTTAATATGATTAGCTACACAACAACCCTGTGTGGTAGGGCAGTGCTATCATCCCCATTGTACAGGTGGGACAACAAGGCACAGAGAGGCCAAGATTCACACAGGAGTCTGTGGTAGACCAAGGACGAGAACTCTCATCTCCTGAGTCCCAGGCAGGCACCCTCACCACTTGACCATCCTTCCTCTTCTGTGAAATAGGACCCTTTTTGTATCTGTAAATGCACAACTGCCTCCGTTGTTCAACACTTTCCCCTGTGTGGTGTGGGGAAGTTGGATAGGATAAAGGGAAAGTCTTTGAAAGCTGATTGCCATTCTTTCGGGAGGACTTCTTCTGGGATCGCTCCTGTTTTCTGGCACTGGCCAATATTTTGTCATGGGAGGGGATAGAGGCTTTTTTTCTCCTCGGGGTTCACGTTGTGGCAGCATCAGTATGTTGTTTATTGAGGCTGCAGTGCTGATGGGGGAAAGAAGCTGTATTTATCATCCACACTGTGTAATCTCTCCACCCGCTGCACATTTCCGTCTGGTTCAGAGGCTATTTTTTTTCCAGAGGCCAGTGCTAATCCTACCTAAGTGCAGCCAAGGGCCTGCCTGTGGCTTGCAAAATGACTTCACATCTTTTATCCCTTAGAACAAGGCTTCTCGGGTTTTTTTTCACACTGTGATTTTTATCCTCAGCTACTCAGAACAGCTGTCCATCAACTACAAGCCCAGAATCCTTTACACTGATCCCGCAGTGCTTCAAAGGAGGGGGGTCGGTCCCAGAAATGGTTCAAAAGGAGGCTGTGTTGTGGAAATTAGTGCACACGTGGGAGCTCATCTACTCTGTGCTCCTGCACCTGGCACACTCTTAGATGCCGCCAGCCAGTCCTAAATAAGTAATACTAAAAGTCTTAGCGCATTGTTACTAACTCGTCTGAGAGCTGGGCCTCCGAATAAATGGCCACTGAAAAGACTTTGACAGGTTATATATGAATGTTTTAAACTACGTCATCACCGTCATGGCAGTGTTATACTGACTGATGACAGCACCTTTAGCCAAAGGCTTTTCAACAATCATCACGCTTACTGTGACCCCAACAGAAGACATCTGTCTTCTTATAAATTGTACTGTACCGGCAATTGTCAAGTGATCCAATGGCTTCATTAGCTTTTAAGTTTAGCTCACCCATGAAATAGATGAATCTGAGAGCCAGGCTGAGCAGCAGGGTTGAATCGGGTAATACTCAGACGGTCAGCTGCCTGGGGCAGGACTGTCTTTTGGTTCTGTGTTTGTCCAGCACCTAGGACAATGGGGCATGGCCCAGGACTAGGGCACCTAAGTAATAATAATAACAATGTGCATTGAAAACACAAATATATTTTCTTTCAATAGGTTGGACACTATCCAGAATGATTGCTATATGGGTGATAGATGTTATATGTTATCGTGGTTGGGACAATTTCAGTTTTACTAGCGGTGGGAGAGATGACTGTTTTTCAGCATACAGACTGGCCAAGAGACCACTTGATAGGCCAGGTCCTCAACTGGTCTAACTTGACTTCACTGGAACTATGCTGATTTATAGCCGCTGACGATCTATCCCTATAAACCTGAACAAAATGACAAAAAGATTTTAGAGAAAAATAGTATTTTTATTCTATTATCAAAAGGGTGGGTAGATTAAAGGATACACAGGAGAAGCGACAACTCCCCCATCCAAGAATCAAAGCATAATGCAATGCACTAAAAAGAAACTGTATTGTTAGGAGGCAGATGAAAGCACATGTAAGTTCAGCATGATGTCATGGTTGTTTATGCAGTTAAATCGCTCTTTATCATACACCAGACACATAATAGAGCTCCCACTGGACTGATGGTCCAACTCTGTAATAAATGTTGACAAGTTTTATATAAAACTGTATATCACTTTCAATTCCCACCGTAGCATTTGAACCTGTGATTAATAACCTCACAAATCTTATCTGTTTGAAAATAAGAGGAGCTGGGCTTGTTTCCTTCAGATTAGGGTTCAGGGCTTAACAACAGGAAAATAGCCTGCTGAGCTCATGAAGGTTTTCATGGCACATAAAAGTAAGAGACCCCCAAAAAATTAAAAATATGTTTAAACATTCATATCACAAAGCAAATAAGATAGTTCACGAGTCCTGATAACATTGATTCATGTAGTCTGTAACCAAACAATTGTTTTTTATCTGACAGAATAACTGTGAACAGAGAGATAGGCTCTCGTATTTTTAAATTAAAACCTAATTGGCCGCTAAGCTGTACCACTAAAAATAATATTCAGAGTCCTATTCCTTGGTGATTTGTCAAAGTGAAATGAGAAAGCTTTGGAAAAAAAGACAGAGCAAAAGTAGGACAGGACTTCAGATTCCAGATCCATATTTGGCTTTGACTATGGCCAGAATCCAAAACTGTACTGGGGGAAAAAATATATCGCTAGGGACTGTGTCTGAGCTTAAAAATACCCAGCATCCTCCGCCTTTATTGTGGGGTCCCTCAACAGTTCACAGACCACACGGGGCTAAAGAATTTTTTTAAAACCCAACAGCACAATGTTAAAAGTCCCCTGACGGACGAGGTGAGCAGAGCAAACATCTGAGGGGAGAGAGAGAGAAAGCAGATTTCTCTAACCTTCAAGCTAATATTCAGCACAGAACAAATAATAACTGTTTCAATGGACTCAGGTTTCCCCTAATCTTAGTCTCCAGGATGCTGCTGTACAAAGAACAAAACTTTGACGGCTGTAAAATCTGGTAATTATACAATAGCTTGTTCAGGCTGGTTAATGCCGATTCAGTGGTGGTGGAGAAGTCCCCACACAAGGACATATTGTGCCCTGGGATATGTTGTGTTACATGGTACATACAAATTTATTTTTATTCTTAATTCACAAACTGGATCAAATCATATAGATTCATAGATTAAGGCCAGATGGGACCGTTAGATCATCTAGTCTGATTGCTGGTATAATAATGGCCAGAGAAAGTCATCCCATTACTCCTAAATTGAGCACATGTTTTGTTTGACAAAGGCATATCTCCCAGAAAGACATCCAGTTTCGAAGACAAATATTTAAAGTGCTCACAAGTCCTTACTAGGAAAAATACGGCAGGGGATTGAATAACTACATGCATGCTAGGCAAAGTTCTGCTCTTGAATGGGAGTGACAGGTTTCCACTGACTTAACAAAACTTGCATACAAATGCCTAGAAACAAAGGAAAGTCCAGATCAGGGTGCACCTACTCCAGTCCACCTGCTGCTTCAGAGGAAGGAACAAAGAACTCTGCAGTAGGTTGTTATGGAATAGCTTGCCCCAGGGAAAGTTTCCTCCCCAACTCCAATAGTTAGAGTTTGGATCTACCCTGAAGCCTGAAGTGTTTCTATCCCTTCCAAGGCTGTTAGTTATTTTTAAAATCCTTACTATTGTGACTCTAGATATTCTTGTTATGTTTATAAATGTCCAGTCCTTTTCTGAATCCTGCTGAGGTCTTGGCCACAATGACATCTTGTGGTATTGAGTTCCATAGGCTGTGTGGGAAAGTATTTCCGTTTCACGCATTGTTCTTTGCTGTAACTCTCAATGGGTGAACTATTTTAAGCTAACAATTTACTCAAATTATTTGTGAAGTGGGCATTGTTTTTGCTAATGTGTTCTTCGTTCACAAATCTTCAATGAATAGCTTGGGAGAATAAATATTATTCATTGTTCACAAAATGGTCACTAGGAGAATCCATTGTTTTTTATTTGGTATTCCTGCCATGTGAATGGTCACTATATGTTTTTATGTTCCCTAGCTGGATAACCTAATTTTTAGCTAAATAGGAAGAATTACAACTTACAGTCTGTCAGCATACATCTACACAGATGATATGCAAACAATATTTATTGATATAGGTCCAGATTCTCCAGTCTGGCCAAGCAGTGCACAGGGTTGGGTTGGTGTGAGGAAGTTAGTTATATCCACTTCCTGTTTCCCCAAATCTAGGCTGATCTGGTCCCCAGTGCAAGACAGAGTATTAAGGGAAACTGTGTCTTGTGCCAGCTGATGACCAGGATTAGTTGGATGACCTCGTGTCTTGGCAGTGCTCCTTTTCCCCTGGCCACACCCACTACACTGGGGTGAGGGCAGGAAGGGAGGTACCATAGGAGGCACTAGCCTGCCAGAGAATTCATTTCACAAAGGGAATCCTCCATGGCCACAAGGTTAACAATAATTTTGCACCAAAACCAGAGTGGCCATGAATCTAGCCATAGACTATACAGATATCTAGGAAGCCTTCACTCCACATACTCAAGCTAACCTTCTTGAGACCATGTCTATTATTTAACAGTAGAGCTGATGGAAATTCTTTGAAATATTTTTCACAAAAAATGGCTTTTTTGTCAAAACACAAATTTCTGAGGTTCCTTTTCAATGATATTTTTGGGGTTTTTCATCAAAAGTCACCACAAATATTCAGTAACTAAACCTTTTTGAAAGTCTTTTGGGTCTCAGCAAATGAAAACTTTCAGCTGGTCAAATGAAAATTTTCAGTAAACCCCACAACTTTTGCCTGGTTGGCTGATTTTTTTTCAATTCCCAGTTTCCAAATAAATAAAGAAAGAATAATTAATTTGCAGATTTTTGTTTCTTTGAAGTGAATCCAAAAAAATTATAGAAAAATGTCAACAAAACAAAAAGCATTGTTTGTATTTTCATCAACATTTTCTGTGGGAGGGAAAAAACACCATTTCTGAGTAGTTCTGTTCCACAGTTGTGAATGGGAACAGAGTTAGTGTAACATGGGTGTGACAGAGTGTACCTACCCTGCACTGATTCAGCAAGGGTTAAGCAGTCTCTGTGATCCAAGGAGGTCATGTCCCCTCCTCCCTGCTGGGCATGCTCCAGCTGAAACCAGGATATAAAAGGGAACAGCTCAGCTCAGTCTGGGCTGACTGCCGAAGGGAACAGAGGTGTGTTGCAGTCTACTGCAAAGAGGCTGCCAGTGCTCCAGGATGTACAGGCCAGCTGGGCTATGGCACCAGCCAACCCCCAGATACCCGACACCACAGACAAAGGCGAGACTGCAGAACCCCCAAGACTACCAGCCGTGGGAGGACAGGTAGGAAGAGGATGTAAAACTTAAGTCCTTATATCAGAGGCCTGAGGCCTCGGCTAAAGGGGCGGTCAAAACTTTGCTAATATAAAGCAAAATCAGGCTGTGAGCTAGAGGCAGGCCCTGCTCACAGAATCTGGCAAGAACAGGCTGATATTGCAAAACCACACATTCCTAAGAGGTGCTAGACACAGAGCACTCATGCATTCCAGAAGTGTGGTACTAGAACACCTCGATACGAGTACATTCCCTAAAGAGAATGGGAACACGCTGACCCATCCTAAAGATAAGGTCAGGATGTGATGAATAGAGATGTATAAGGTGATGGGTGGTAACCAGCTACGTCAGAGGGTGTCAGCTAACTACGTCAGAGGGGCAGTACGTAACTTGTTTGTATTGATGTATAAAATGGAGTCTAGAGAGGGAGTGTCTTTGTCTGGCCGAGGGGAGAATGGAAAATCCTGCGATTCACTGAGCCGATCCATTGTCACGGGCATACATGCACTGAGTGTACTTGTAGCAAGTATAGGACACCAATACCGTGCTCTGTTGGCAATAAACCTGACCAAATTCCTTCCCTGAAAACCAAGTCTGTGAATTTATTGGACAGTTCAATCAAAGTCTATCTCCACTATTTGCGCAGAGCTGGGATAGCACACAGAAAGAACACACACGCAGCCAAACATCTGACCACAGGAAGTAGCCCTGGGGAACTAAGCACTGATCCAGTTGAGGTACCGGTCTTTGACTCAGCATATTTTGGAAGGATCCCCACTGAGTAGGTGGTGGATAACCCCACCCCAGATAAGACCCTGGGCTGAGACCTGGTGGAGTAGGGAGGGCCCGTGTCCCTCTACCCCAGCCACTGTCCACCCCTGGATGGCAGCCCACCACCCTCTGGCCACTAGGTCACAATGCCCTGCCGCAATGGGTGGTTCTACTGACTCTGGCCACCAGGCCGCATTGCCCTGCCACAGAGGGTAGCTCTATTGACTCTGGCTGCTAGGCCACACTGCCCTAGCTAGAAGGGTAGTCCTAGTGACTCGGGCCATCTGTCCATGCTCTCCATCACTGAAGGGCTGCTGCACTGACCCTGATCATTTTGCCATGCTGCCTTAGCAGCCTGGGCTGCTATGGTAACTGGAAAAACTAGGCCACTTTGGCCACCCTAGCTCTATTTTAATTCCCCCTCAAGCCGACACCCCCGATGGGATGGACCTACCCCACGACAATGGGAAACACCACTTCTTCAGAGACAGTAAAGCTGCTATTGTCTAACAAGAAAAAGTATAAAGGAAGGAATATGGAAACCAACCTGATTTAAAATGGGAGGTTGCATTTCGCAATACAGGGCAGCCCATACTCCCTTGCAATTACAGCGCCTGGAACAACAGAGAGAGAGAGATTATTATTAATTACGTGTATCATTCTAGTGCCTTGGAGGCCTAGTCATGGACCGTGATGCCATTGTGCAAGGTGCTGTATAAAGACAGAACAAAAAGCTGCACCCAAGGAGTTCCGCTTTAAATGCCATCTTTTGTTAAAAGGGAAATAAAATAGTCATAACTTGCCCAGGAATTAAAATAATTATCACAGCCAATGACAATTCAGAAGATGAACAATATATCATTAAAGGAAAAAATAAAACATGGGAAAGCAGAGAACCACAAATACATATGGAACACAGGTTAAAAAAAATTAAATAGGATCTTATAAATGAAATGCAGCATCTCATTAATACACAGACGTATAGTATAAGAGGAAAGAAATCTGTGTTGTCCACAAGAGGTCTCTAGAGTCTTTTATAGCCACATTGTGACCTGATGTCCTGTCATGTAATGCAATACATCATTTGGGCCTGGGTGATTAGTAAATTAGTTGCCCTTATACCTTTTGCAGCAAGGTACACTGAAAATATTACAGACATTCATTAATAAAGACTATGCAAAGTCCCTTTGGGTTACTGCGTCTCAGCAACGGTAACACATCACCCCATCTAGACAAATTTAGCCTCAGGGCTTCTTCATATTTTGTTGTTTAACTTTGTTTTTCAAGGCTTGGGGCAAATTTCCTTGCAGTAACATTTGTTTTGATGCCATAATGGATACAGAACAACCAGCAGTTCCTAGAGATATCAAAAAGAAGAACTGAAAGAAGCATGCCAATAAAAGCTATCTATTCTTCTGGTGTGTGAATTAAAAAAATCTTGTGAGCATTTCCTTATCTAAACAAACTTTTAACTTTTAACTTTTGTTCTCACTATTACTGAAAATGAGGCTAAAAGTATTCTCTTAAGGCCCTACTCCTTGTAGTCTTATCTATATACCAGTGTAGAAACCAATATACAAATGAAAGATCTACATTCATGCAACATTATGACTGAGATTTTACTAACATTAAAGTTAGGAAACACACACTTATAATTTCCACAACATCCCCTAACTCAGCTTCTTTGCATGGATTTATTATGACCACATATGCTTTAAAATACAGTATCGGCCAAATATTTTTAAAATGGCATCTACATTTTGTACCCACACTTCCTTTGTCCGCAATGCATTTCAGGAACAGCTGATAGCATTTAGACATCTAACTGCTTGATTATGCCTCCAGATCAGGTAGCCAGACATCTAAATGCTATTATTTGCACCCACAATTCACTGCAGGCACAAAATCACAGGTGCAAAATTAGAAGCTTGGACTGAGGCTCCTTTATGTACAACTTAGCTAAGTTGTTGTTATAAAAATCATGACCTTGGATTTCCAGACTTGGTGCAATTAAAGTCTTAATCATAACATTGCATTAAAGAGTTTTCTGATTGATTTTTTTTTTAATTTTTAACGGCAAAGCCAAAAGCAACACTGAGTGAAGCCCAGTAATATATGTGCTGAGTTGCCCGACTAATGAAGCTGTGCAGGATATTCCACACAGAAATAGGGTCTAACCAAAGCTCTGCTAAAAGTTTGATTCAAACCACAGAGGTTATAAGTAGTTGGGGTGTTGCCATGGTAGGTCTGGTTTATATTTAAAATTTATACCAGAATAGCTATGTTGATCAGGGGTGTGAAAAAACACCCTCCGGCGACATTGCTATGCCAACAAAACCCCCAGTGTAGACGCAGCTATGTCAACAGAAGAATTCTCCCATTATTTGTAGCTAAAGTCATTCGGGGAGGTAGTGTTCCTACACCGGAAGACAAACTCCTGTCAGTGCACACTACACTAGGGGGGTCTCAGGAAAGGTAATAATCTAACAAAATCCAGAGTTAGTGCATAAAGAGCAACACCTCGGAATACAAATGCCAAGGCAGAATGCAGACAATCTTCACATATAAAGGATGGAGAGGAAGTAATGACATGGACTACAAGGGCCACTTTCAGATTCAACTGTTGGACTATAGCTGAGCAAATACAACTTTCACTATACTCACTGTAACTTTGTGAATGATCCCACTGATTTTGGCAATATTCCCTATCTGTAAAATGTGAAATTCCCCTAGAAACGATTGAACCTTTCAAAATTGTCCAAATTTTTAAGGGAGCCCAAAGTTGTGGAAAAACTATTTGTGAATTTTCATTGCTTTTTGAAACATTCAGGCACTCTGGTTTCACTAACATAAACACTCACGGAAAATACATTTTACAGCGGAACAGTCAAATAGTCACAGAAAGCAAATTTAACTCTGTGGTGTTTAGTTCCAGGGTTATCTGATCAGAGAACAGAAAAAATACCACATGACTGACACCCCAAAGTTTTGCTTATTCACACTTACCAGCTCGAGCACTATCTGTAGAACAAAAATGAGTTTCTGAAAGAATCCATAAATCATTGTGAATGATAAATACATTTTGAGAATGTTGTGATTTGTTCTAAAAAAATTCACAAACAGAAAATGAGGGGAAATTCATTGATCAAATCAGTGATTATGAATTAGTCACCCATATATATATATACCATGTGACAGCACTCCTCCAATTTCTGTGACTTAGCTTCCCAGTAACGGAAAGCATGAAGTCCAGCCGACATCTATGGTTGCCACAATTACTATATCTTCTTGCTTAATGCTGCTAGCTTCTTGAATGGTCTTCAACACACAGGCTGTTCCTTCAGCCACTCCATGACTAATTATTATGCCTGATGCCCAAAGTAGCAAAAACAATATTAAGCAGACATTATAACAGAAAACAGAAGATTTTAAATCATTAAATAACTGGCTTGTCTGCGCTTAGCATAATGAATGGGATTCACACATTGAGTGCAAGAAGTCCAAAAGGTATGTACACAAATACCTTGGGAGGCAGGCCAGTCCTCGCTTACAGACAACCCCCCAACCTGAAGCAAATATTCACCAGCAACTGCACACCACACCACGGAAACACCAACCCAGGAACCAATCCCTGTAGCAAACCTCGTTGCCTACTCTGTCCCCATATCTACTCTAGCGACACCATCAGAGGACCCAACCACATCAGCCACACCATCAAGGGAAGTTGAAGTGTTCACCTACTGGCTTTTGTATGTTACCATTCTTGATGTCCGATGTGTGTCCATTTATTCTTTTACATAGGGACTGTCCAGTTTGGCCAATGTACATGGCAGAGGGGCATTTCAAGTAGGTGTTGGTCAAAGTTTTAAATACATTCACTTTGATTCTAATCAGGGACCTTTTGCATCTGCTTTATGAGACTATTTGAGCAGCCAAGTTCTGATACCACTAATGTTTCTGGACAGCAGATTTCAAAGCCACCTGCCCTTCAAGGAAAACTATTTTAAAATGCACATGCACTGTGGGGGCTGGAATTGCTTGCTTGCTAATTGAATCGGGCGATATTCATAACAACGGGTGGCTTATCTAACCAATCACAAATAACCACCACTGCTTGAATATCATATATTTGCAGGGCACTGGTGGTGATCAATCCACAGAATCAAAAAAAAAAATTCTCAAAAATAATCATCCCCTACAGAATGGAAATCCCATACTGAGGACATGGGATCTGTTAGCAGACACTGGACAAAAAGGGGGTTATATTTTATCAAACTATTTGTTATGAACTATTCACTCAGGTCTAGTAATTAACAGGCTTTTGCTCCTCTCAGCCACAGAAGAGGGTGAGCAAAAGCCCCCCGGTCTCTACATATTGCAAGGTGACTCCATGGATCCATTTTTCTAAATTCTGCACTTTTCCCTTAGTCTCTAACAACTGGAATTATAGCCTGGAAAAACAAAAACAAACAACAAGCAGTTGGATATTCACTTTGGTGTTACAGGTTCAGCTCACAGAACTCTTGGATAGAAGAGAGTACTCTGGATCTGGGGGTTTATAGACATACACATATCCAAACAACTTCTAAAAGGAAAATATCCTAAATGCCAATTTATATACACTCTACCCCAAATTAAAATAAACATAAGACAGTCACCCCTTCCCCTGCAGCCAAAGATCTGGATAAACAGATGGACTTTGAACCATGAATGCCCTGAAGATCAACACTCCTGAGCTCTGTTGGTCAAACAGGGGAAACAAATTCCTCCGATCAGCCCCAAATAGTCCAATACAGGAACTATAAGCTCAAGCAATCCGCTGATCTTAGCCCTCTTAGCAGAAAATGGGAGGAGAGCAGTCTCTCTATAAGTTAGTCCCCAACCATCCAGGACTGTTAAAGGAAAAGTCAGCTCTTTGACTTGAACCCAAAAGAGACTAGAGTGTCAGTGTAATCCACTCCCATAGGTCAGATACACTGGAGCATTCTGTACTTAGTGTTCTTCCAATGGATCCCCATGGAGCATTAACCCATTTGGGAGATGTCAAAGACAAGAAACGTGTCTGACAAAATGATCACAAACATGGGGATTTGCTGGCTCCCAGGCCAAGCTCAGTCCACTCCCCTATGCTGCCTCTCCTGACTGTGCTGTAAATTGTTATAGTTCTGTTGACTGCAACTGGGTTACGACAATTTACATCAGTTGAGGAACCAGTCCTAAGCCAGTAAATCTCACTGATTTGGTTGAACAGTATGCCCTAGGATTTCTGCCTGTTGCTTGGAAAATGAAAACTACTGCCGTCAAGAGGGGTTGCACTGTGAAATCATTTGCTCAACAACACTACAATGAGCTCCAAAGAAATGTTCTCTTTCCTAAGCTCTTCATGAGCTCAGAGGTGCCTTGGAAAACAATGGGAGTACCAGTGTGGCTTACCTCAACTGACCTGGGCAACTCCACAGACAAAACATCTGGGCAGGGGTTACCGAGCACAGCAATCGCAGCCATGGCCTCTGGGGTCCAAACTGGCACACGAGAGGAAGGAATTGAGAGAGTATTTCTGGATAGTGCTATGAGAATTTCAGCTGTCAGAAAACCTGTGATTTTGCTTTTTGTACACAGGCCACAATAACTTGTAATGTTGTTCCATCCTTCATGCTGCTTTCAGACAAGGGGGAGATTTCGAAGGGCTTTATTCATGGTCACTAAGTAGTTAAGGAGTGTAGCTAAATCTAGTAAGTAGTGACTGTTTACATGGTTAGCAATTCTGGGCCTGATTTTCAGTAGGACCTCAAACAGGTCTCCTTCTCCTGTGGGTGACCCACTGGTGAGGATATGTAACAGGTCCTTGTGCCCGATCCACAGGGGATATGAGCCTTTCACAGCCCTAGCGAGGGAAACTTGGGTCTTTAATTCAAACTGTCACTGCTTATGCTTATCGCTCTGGAGGGCCCAGAAACAGAGCTGGAGCTGCTCTGTCATAATTTATGAATACTGTATGTTGAGCTGGTTATTGGAATATTTACTGTGTGAACATGTTGGTTTAGTTTAATGGGGGGTTGTCAGGAAAAGCAAGCAGGAAGGGAAACAATGGCTTAAAATAAATCACCCCATGGTAAACACTTAACGATTGTTAAGACATAAGCCTGAACTGTGAGCTTTGAAGTGTTTACCTCCTGGATCCAGCCGACCTACAGAAGGTTTTGACAAGCAGGGGCAAGGCCTAAGAACGAGGAGATTAAAAGGACTATAGCAATTAAATAAAGAACACTTACACAGGACCTGCTGAGGGTGTCTGAGGGTATGTCTACACTACAGGATTAATCCGAATTTAGATAATTCGAATTTGGGAAACAGGTTGTATAAATTCAATTGTGCGCGGCCACACTAAGCACATTAATTCGGTTTTTAACCACATTAATTTGGTGGTGTGCGGCCACACTACCCCATTAATTTAACCACAGTAATTCGGTGGTGTGCGGCCACACTAACCCTAATTCGAATTAACAAAATCGATTTAGGCGCTACTCCGCTCGTCGAGGTGGAGTACAGAAATCGATTTTAAGTGCCCTTTAATTCGAATTAACTGGCTCTGTAGTGTGGACGGGTGAAGGGTTAATTCGGATTAACGCAGCTAAATCCGAATTAAAGTCGTAGTGTAGACCAGGCCTAAGGAAGTTAGATCTGCCTAAATTACCATCGGGGATGGTAAGTCTTTAGGTAAGATAGACATGCTTGTAGACTGTTATTTTTAAATCCTTTTTCTCTCTAAATGCTTTGAGCCTAGATTATTCTAATGGTTCCTTTTGGCCTTAAAGTCTATGAATTTACAAGGTATTATTACAAAACAAGACAGGGAGACAAAAGGAAAGGGAGAAAAGCCAAGCAGGCCAGGGGAAGAGTAAGGTAAACAAAGAAGGGAGAAGGAAAAGGCGGGAGAACAACAAAGAAAAGAGTAAAGCGGATGGGTCATTCCGTCATCGGAATTGCTTCATTCTTTGGCGAAAGAAAAACTCTAAACAGCACCCCCTTGTGGTATCGCTGCCAACTTCCATATGAAGAGATTGCGGATGACAATTTATAGAGGTATGTACTAGTAACTTTCATTAATCACTGCACCAATCACAAAGCAGCACAATCCAATAAAGATTAGCAAGGTACACACATCTTGTTACACAAATTCATTCTGAGCAGAACTCTCTGTACTCTGATTTTATAGTAGTTATACTCGTAACTGCCATGGAAATACAGACATTGGCAGACAGGATCAGCCCTGTGGTCTACCTAGCCCAGTATCCTGTCTCTGATGGAGACCAGTCCAGCTGCTTCAGAGGCAGGTGCAAGAAACCCTGCAGTAGGCCGTTCTAGTCCCCATATAGTTCCATCTCCACACTCATCAGAACAGTATCATTTTTGAACTGCCTCCTGCGTGCTTCTATAAAGACACAGACTATATGTTCTAACTTGGGTGGTTGAGGTTAGGCACCTAACTCCATATTTAGGCATCTGAATTAAACGTGTCCTGATTCGCAGAGCTACTGAGCACTTTAGGAGAACAAGGCCAAGGTGAGGAGTGTAGGGGCACAAAGCTCAATTATTACTGGAAAACAAGAAAAATATTTGAGATAAGTTTGCCCAGCTACTCTTCGAATTTTACCTCCCCCTTGGATTAGAAATAACGTAATCGCTGCTGCTTTCTGTAAGTCTATAACACAAATCCCTTGTAAACTGAGCAGACCCCTTTGCTGTTCTTTGTCTCAGTCTGTGGTGTTATTTATAACTGGATTAAACACCTTGTTAGGTAATTCGCTCCAAAAGGGATTTAATTCTAGTGAGAAAGCTCCAATGCTTCTCAGCTGCTCCATAGGTTTAGCTCCTCCTCCTCCTCCCTTTGGTTTTACGATCTATATTAAATTTTATAGCCAGATTAGAATGAACTTCACTTGCTCTGTTTGTACTCTGTAATATTTCTCCAGTGTCTCTTGTATAAGTTCTAACGACAATGCAAAAACCAACATCCCAACTGTGAAAGGATAAGGCATCTGCACGGGGTAAATTCATAAAGCCCCCAAATCAGATCTTTCAGTGAGAGTGATTCATGCTCTGAATTCTAGAATTCTATTTGTGTTTTAAGGCTTTAACTTAAACACAGATATTTATGGTTCTATGAGGAGCAACTTCAGATCAAGAAAGAATTAACTGAATTTTTAACGGGAAATGTGAGGGACTCCAGAGACATCTGGATTCTGATAAATTGGTATTTTTTACTCATTTGGACTGTTTTTGATTAATTTCATTGTTGGACAGAGAGCTCAACTTTTAGACAGCTTTATTGAGAATAATCTATTTCCTGAGTAATTCTTCTTTTTTTCTGGAGAAAATTCAGTCATGCAGTATAGTTTGTGATAACTTATTCCTCCCGGTGGGGCTCTCTGGGATTCACAAAGTCTGTTATTTGGTTTTACAAACTGTAGAGGCTAAAACCTAAATGCAGCAAAAGTTTGCTACAGCTTTCCACCTTGCAATGGAAATACACATAGGGCATTCCTAGTGGGATTATATCTACTGTAGATATACAAAAGACAATCACCTAACTTCAGGTAAATAATAAGTAACATTTGACACCAGCAGAAAAGTTAAAGGGAAATAAAAGTCTAGGTGAAACACAGTGAAACCATTTTCCAAATCAGGTAACTAGCTAGGGAGTGATTGACCGGAAATGCTTAGAATGCCAGTCCCATCCTGGTCCATCTTTAAAAGTCTTTAAATTTAGCAAATCTAGGCAGCCCACGTACTGCTCCAGTGGACGTTGCAAATATTTGACTTGGCCCATTGACTGCATCTCTCCAGGTCCCCCAGGGTATGTCTCCACTGCTGCTGGGAGCCTACCTCCTAGCCCGGGTTGGTCTGCTCAACACGGGCTAGGTCTGCTCAAAGCTAGTGCACTAAAATTATTAGTGTGGACATTGTGGTATGGACAGCAACTCAAGGTAACCACTCAAGTTCTGACCCGGGGGGGTGGGGGGGCTTGGACGTGGGTGGCTAACTTGAGCCGCCACGCATGATGCAATGTCCACGTTGCTATATTTAGCTCACTGGCTCCAGCAGAGCTAGCACAGGTCTGTCTACTTGGGCTGGAAGGCTCAATCTCATCTGCAGTGTAGACATACCCTCAATGTCCAGACATAAGGCACCATTATCACTATACTCTGGCTGTATCCCTTTGTGCTGGACTAGTGCAGGCTGTATGGTACATTTCACTTCTAGCTGTGAGTTTCCTCCGTTTTATTGCTTCCTGTCAAAATCCTGAATGTTCAGCATGAGGACCTTCATGCTTTTGGAATTCCTGTTTTATTGGGCAGCAGTATCATTTCCTAAGATTAATTTTCCACCGAGAAAGGAGCCATGAAAAGGGACAACTTTGCACGGTTTAAATGAAGGTTTTTGGTAGGTGATTTATTTTAAACATAACACAGTTCGGCCATGTGTTCTGGACACACAGATCGTTGTAAAGTAATTTGCAGATTAGGGAGCAACCCTGAGATGTGAATTCTTAGCTCTTAAACTCAAGCAAAAGACGCCTTCATGTGCTTCAGGACCTGGCAAACAAAACCCCATGTTTTGAACTTTATTACAGTTTTCTGACCCCTTATTACTATTTTAAAAATTTAACTCAAGAGGGTTCCGTTCTCACCTCCCCAGCATGGCAAGGGAGCAGGAATATAGGTCTCAAAAGCTGATGGGTGGGAGTGGAACCTACATTGCATGTTACCCTCTTCTACTTCAACGGCAGAAGCGTATGCCAGCCCCATGAACAGCACCCTGCAGAAGCTCTCTGGGTTTGGGGGATAGTGTAGGGCTGCTGGGAGGGACAAAGCTGGGAAATCTTCAGATACAAGGTGAAGAAACCAGATTGAACTCCAGATCTTCAGGTTCATCATGAGTTCCTGTCCACATCCCCTATCCTCTCCACACTACCCAAAACTCCTCCTCAAGTGGAGTAAAACTCCAACTTGGAGAATTCAAACTCACCAAGGCTATGGAGTATGTCTCCCTGGGAGGGGGTAGGATTTGGCTCAGAAAGCTTCCTCTCAAAGTGGGTGTCATAACTATACAACCCTCCTGTATACAATACTATAAAATCCCTCCTGGCCAGAGGCACCAAAATCCTTCTACCTGTAAAGGGTTAAGAAGCTCAGGTAACCTGGCTGACACCTGTCCCAAAGGACCAATAAGGGGACAAGATACTTTCAAATCTTGGGGGTGGGGGAGAAGGCTTTTGTTTGTGCTCTTTGTTTTGGGTGTGTTTGCTCTTGGGACTAAGAGGGACCAGACATCAATCCATGTTCTCCAAATCTTTCTGCACAAGTGTCTCGTATTTCAAACTTGTAAGTAACAGTCAGGCAAGGCGTATTAGTTTATCTTTGTTTTCTCAACTTGTGAATTTTTCCTTTGCTAAAGGGAAGTTTACCTCTGTTTTGTTGTAACTTTGAACTAAGGCTAGAAGGAAGTTTACCTCTGTTTTGAACTTTGAACTAAGGCTAGAGGGGGTTCCTCTGGGCTCTTTGAATCTGATTACCCTGTAAAGTTATTTTCCATCCTGATTTTACAGAGATGATTTTTACCTTTTCTTTTTAATAAAATCCTTCTTTTAAGAACCTGACTGATTTTTCCATTGTCCAAAGACGCAGGGGTTTGGGTCTTTGCTCACTTTGTAACCAATTGGTTAGGATATTATTTTCAAGCCTCCCCAGGAAAAGGGGTGTAAGGGCTTGGGGGGATATTTTGGGGGAAGAGGAACTCCAAGTGATCCTTTCCCTGTTTCTCATTAAAGCACTTGGTGGTGGCAGAGTACCAGGTTTTAACCTAAGCAGGTGGAAATAAGCTTAGGGGGTTTTCATGCGGGTCCCCACATCTGTACCCTAGAGTTCAGAGTGGGAAAGGAACCCTGACAGTGGATTAGAAGAAAGAACCCATATTTTGAATGAGCAAGATGCATTAACCTACCAAAAGAGAGATTGAAAGGTATATGATTAGTCTCTATCAATACATCGGGGGATAAACACCACAGAGGGAGAAGAGATATTTAAACTTGAGGACGTTGGCAGAGAAAGCAAATGGCTGTAAACTGGCCCTGAATAAATCCACACTGGAAATTAGAAGAAGGTTTCTAACCATCAGTAGAAGAAGGTTTCTAACCATCAGAGAAGTGAGGTTCTGGCACAGCCTTGCAATTGGAGTAGTGGGGGAAAACAACTGAAGCTAGTTTTAAGATAGAGCTTGATAAGTTTATGAACATGATTATAGGATGGGGTTGCCTGCCATGGCAGAGCACTGGTGACTCGATGACCCAGGAGATCCCTTCCAGACCTGTGTCCCTACTCTGACTTTAGTATATTTTATAACTTTTTTCTTTTTTTCTCAGCCAATGCCATATACTTTATATCAGTGGTTCTCAAACGTTTGTACTGGTGAGCCCTTTCATATAGCGAGCCTCTGAGTGCGACCCCCCCCTTATACATTAAAAGTTCTTTTTATATATTTAACACTGTTATAAATGCTGGAGGCAAAGCGGGGTTTGGGGTGCAGGCTGACAGCTCACAACCCCCCATGTAATAACCTTGCAACCTCCTGAGGGGTCCTGACCCCCACTTTGAGAACCCCTGCTTTATACAGTTCTGTGTAAGAGAATTGAAAGCAGACTGTTGAGTAGAATTTCTTCTCACATCAAATTTATGTCATTTAAGGCAGGAGTTTTTATGCAAAATTCCTTACACAGTTCAATGAAGAGCTCTACTTAGAAAACTAAGGCATGATACTGTCCTATGCCATGAGACAGTGACCCAAAAGCACTGTCTCTAAACTATCACAAAATCAGTGTTTCCCAATGTTACTTTTGTTATCTGGGAACTATCAGTAACCACGTGGTAATATGTAGAGGAGTTAAAGGCTATAAGTGATCTCAAAGTATGAAGGAAGCTTCAGAATGAAATCCTGATCCTATTTACAGTCAAATGCAGTTTTGCCACTGATTTAAATGAAGCCAGAATATCACTCACAGGGTGAACTCCCATTAGCTTCAATAGGGCCAGGATTTCACCCATGAGATTTTAAAGCCGCCTACTTCGGTGTGATGTCAAACCATGATCAATCTAGAGTGGCTGTCATTAGGACTGGATGCCACACAATATTTTCCAATACAAAAGAAAGGCCAATTCACTCTATAACTTCTAAAACACTGATAGCTCTAAGCTGTAGGACTTCTCTTTCTGGGACCCATGAGAAGAAAGCTAAACACAGAATATACAGCTCTAATAATAATACTGTAGTTTTATACAGTGCTTTCAATCAGATCTCAAAGGGCTTTCCGAAAGAGGGATGTATCATTATTCCCATTTTACAGATGGGCAAACTGAGGCACAGAGTGATGCAGTACATACTCCAGCGGGGCCAGTGGCAGAGCCTTGAAAAGAAACCAGGTCTCCTGAGTCCCAGCCCATGCCAGATTCAGTTGTTTTGTTACATAGCTTATTCCTGGGGGGATTCTGCAGCAAAAAATTAAAAATTCTGCACACAATATTTGAAAATTCAGCAAAATTCTGCATATTTTATTTGTCAAAAATACACAATATAATCATGCCAGTTTCAATTATTTTGCTAATTTATTTCAAAATATGTCAGCAAGTATGTCTGTAACAATACAGACCCTCCAAAAATATTCTGGTAATTTTTTTTTTGACAAATAGATTCCTTACTAGGCATATTAATACAGAACTTTGCGCAATTCATTTAAATTACAATACCTCAATCTATCAGTACATAGGGGGATAAACACCCCAGCGGGAGAAGAGCTATTTAAACTTAAGGACAACGTTGGCCGAAAAAACAGATGGCTATAAACTGGCCCTGAATAAATCCACACTGGAAATTAGAAGAAGGTTTCTAACCATCAGAGAAGTGAGGTTCTGGCACAGCCTTGCAATTGGAGTGGGGGGTGGGGGAGAACTGTATTTCCTGCACCTGTCAGAAGCAGTGCGAATGCTTGGGGGAGTCAGGGGTAACGCAGGAGCTGAGGGAGAGGAAAGGAGCCTACGAGTGAACTTGGAGGGTGTTGGGTGTGGGAGGGAGGTTTTTCTTTTGGGGGGGATTATTAGGGTGATGAGAAGCCTCCCCCATGTAGACACTGGCTGACCCCAAGTCTCTCCCATTCAGTCAGGCACGTCTGCCCCTGTCCCCGCACCCTTCATCCCCACAGGTCTCTGCAGCCGCCCTCCCATATCCCCAAGCTCAACGCTGTCACCCCACTAGCTCCTGAGCCAATGCTGCAGTCTGTCCCCCCACTAGCCATTCTGAACCCCAGTGTGTGACACCCCACCCCAGCAGCCCTGTATGCCCCACCTTATCCTAATCTGGCTCAGCGGGCAGGGTGCTGTGATGAACTCTACTCCTGCAGGGGGAATTCTGCAGCCCTGGGCATAGAATTTTGTATTTTCCCGAATAAAATACTGTACATTTTGCCTAAGTGCTGCAGTTCCGGCTTTTTCCCACCAGAGGCCGCTGTGGCGCTAGGACAGTCGGCATGAACGCCGCTGGCTGTTCTGGCCCTACAGCGGCCTCTGGTGGACAGGTCGCGAAACTGCAGCACTTAGGCAAAATGTTTTTTATGCAGGAAAATACAAAATTATGCGAGACAGATTAATTCTGCGCGTCCGCGGATGCGCTGAGTTCCCCTAGGCGTAATAGCCTGTAATGGCTGAGAGTGAGGAATTTTGAACACAAAGGGCATTAAGACTCAGGGATCAGAATCAGTGTTATGTGTATATTATTAAGCCAATGATTGGAAAAAAGGGGAGATCAAACTTTGTTGCAAAACAGGTATTGCATGATTAACTAAGATATCACTCTGAAACCTAAGATATCAGACAGACGCCAGGAATGGTTGTTTCCACACAAATGTTTAAACAAGAGCAAACTGCATTATGGTTTTTCCTGCTTAGAGATCTTTTTGTTTTTAATGGCTAAAGCCTTTCTAACTAGCATTTACTACAATGATTTACTCATTCAAGATCAGAGTGGAAAGGTTCCAATTTCTAAATGTTACCCAATCTCAAAACCCTGATTCATGTCTGTGTCTTTGTTTAGCCAGGTTTTGATTGATAAATAAAGCATTTCCGTGGTTTATAATCTTCTAAAAAGTAACTGATTTTAAAAGTTGTCCAACAATGAATTATAAAGAGCTAACATATTTCTAAGTATGTGATAGACAGTTAGTGCACAATAATATATACTTAAATAATGTACAATGTATTCACAGCTCACAGTAGCAAATGTATTGTACTTTCCCCCTTTCTCCCCTCCACCCCCAAAGCCATTTACTAAACAATTGTCTATTTGCTACTGTGTGCAGGTTTTAAAATACAATGCTTTTGCCTTGGCTGCTGAATACTTACACTAACTGTTAAGTAATCTATTCTTAAAAGTACATGGACGGATAATTTGTTTTAAAAATTGACTGTTACAACTAGCCAAGCATAATGAAAAATAAATTTCCCTTATATAAAAGTTGCCAAATTTACTATCAATGGATTTCTGCACAGGCACTTAAGCCCCTCTAATGAAACAGGCAAACGTTATAAGAGAACTTTATTCCTGGGGGAACTAGATAATTTGAGAATTTGGTGATGGGCTACAAAGCTTTTTAGCAGTTGACATAAAGTGTGTGGCCCAGACTAGTTACCACCTGATGTAGTGTTGGTGACCTATTTCAAAGGAATTGCTTATCTGTGCGGTGATCTCAGCTTGGTTTCTAATGGACAGGTATTCATATCAGAAAAAAAAACATCATCTTTGGCTCTAAGGGTACGTCCAGACTACCCGCCGTATCGGCGGGTAGCGATCGATTTATCAGGGATTGATATATCGCATCTCATTAAGACGTGATATATCGATCCCCGAACGCACTCCCTGTTGACTCCGGAACTCCACCGGAGCGAGCGGCGGTAGCGGAGTCGATGGGGGAGCTGCAGCCGTCGATCTCGCGCCGTGAGGATGGGCGGTAAGTCGGTATAAGATATTTCAACTTCAGCTACGGTATTCCCGTAGCTGAAGTTGTGTATCTTACATCAACACAGCCCCTCCCTCCCCCCCAGTGTAGACCAGGCCTAGCTGGCATTCTGAGCATAGAAACTAAAAATGAATATGCAGGAGGCTGTACTACCCTCTTAACCCTACAGGTGGCACTCCCACCTAAACTGGTGTTAAGGTACATTGACAAGACTTAAACTGCAGCTGCACCGTGCATCTATTCTGCAGATACATGGGACTTCACTTTATAGGGCTGTCAGTCCAGGATCTTTCACAAGAATTATACTAATAAATAACACTGCATTTCTACTGTTTTATGGCATATTATAACCATTCAGTGCTGTGAATAGAATGCAGATTTTTTCTAAGAGATTTTTGTATTCTTAGATATAAACCATAAACTTTCTACTAGAAGTATTGGTATGACTATTTAATATTTGCACTTAGAGTTGTAGGTTTGAAGTGCTGTCATAGTCTTTTACTTTTTCTGGTTCTGCTTCTGGTACAATTGTAGACAGACTAACGAATCTGGGTAGTTTGCCACAAAATGTTCTGTGCCCATTTTGTAGTGACTTCTAGGGATAAAGAAATCAAGGAGATTGTCGGAGGGATTGTCAAGGATCATCTGGTCCTCCGACTACTACCCCATGCAACTCATCCATGTGGGCACTAATGATACTGCGAGGTATGACCCTCAGCAGATCAGAAGTGACTACAGGGCTCTGGGAGTAAGGGTGAAGGAGTTTGGAGTGCAGGTGGTGTTCTCTTCAGTCCTTCTGGTCAAGGGTTGGGGCCCAGGCAGAGACAGATGCATCCTGGAGGTGAATGCCTGGCTGCGAGGATGGTGTCACCAGGAGAGCTTCGGCTTCCTTGACCACGGGATGCTGTGCCAGGAAGAAGGACTGCTAAGCAGAGATGGGGTCCACCTATCGAGGAAGGGGAAGAGCATATTTGAATACACACTGACTAACCTCATGAGGAGGGCTTTAAACTAGGTTCAAAGGGGGCAGGTGACCAAAGCCCACAGTTAAGTCAAAAACATGGAGACCTGGGAGAAGGGTCGGAATTTGGGGGGAGCATGGGCTGTTATAGCAGGGATAAAGGAGAGACAAGACAGAACAGGGGGTGGGATCAAATCAGTATCTTAGATGTCTGTATACTAATGCAAGTAGTATGGGGAATAAGCAGGAAGAACTTGAAATGCTAGTAAATAAATACAACAATGACATAGTTGGCATCACAGAGACTTGGTGGGATAATACGCATGACTGGAATATTGGTATAGAAAGGTACAGATTGCTAAGAAAGGACAGGCGGGGGAAAAGGGAGAAGGTGTTGCCTTATATATTAAAAATGTATACTCTTGGACTGAGGTTGAGATGGAAATAAGAGACAGACTTGCTGAAAGTCTCCAGGTAAGGATAAAAGGGGTAAAAAACAGGGGTGATGGCATGGTCGTGGTCTTCTACAGACCACCTAACCAGGAAGAAGAGGTGGATGAGGCTTTTTTTAAACAATTAACAAAATCATCCAAAGCACAGGACTTGGTGGTGATGGGGGACTTCAACTACTCAGACATCTGTTGGGAAAATAACACAGCAGGGCACAGATTATCCAACAAGTTCTTGGAATGTATGGGAGACAAATTTTTATTTCAGAAGGTGGGAAAGCTCCTAGGGGAGAGGCTGTTCTAGATTTGATTTAGACAAATAGGGAGGAACTGGTTAAGAATTTGAAAGTGGAAGGCAGCTTGGGTGAAAGTGATTATGAAATGGTCGAGTTCATGATTCAAAGGAATGGTAGGAGGGAGAACAGCAAAATAAAGAAAATGGATTTCAAGAAGGCAGACTTTAGTAAACTCAGGGAGTTGGTAGGCAAGATCCCAGGGGAAGCAAGTCTAAGGGAAAAAACAATTGAAGACAGTTGGCAGTTTTTCAAAGAGACATTATTCAGGGCACAAGAGCAAATGATCCCACTGCGTAGGAAAGATAGGAAGTATGGCAAGAGACCACCCTGGTTTAACCAGGAGATCTTCAGTGATCTAAAAATCAAAAAAGAGTCCTACAAAAAGTGGAAACTAGGTCAAATTAAAAGGATGAATATAAACAAGTCACACAAGTATGTAGGGACAAAATTAGAAAGGCCAAGGCACAAAACGAGATCAAACTAGCTAGAGACATAAAGGGTAACAAGAAAACATTCTACAAATACATTAGAAGCAAGAGGAAGAGCAAGGACAGGGTAGGCCTGTTACTCATTGTGTGTAGGGGGAATAATAACAGAAAATGTGGAAATGGCAGAGGTGTTAATGACTTCTTTGTTTCAGTTTTCACCAAGAAGGTTGGTGGTGATTGGACATCTAATGTAGTGAATGCCAGTGAAAATGAAGTAGGATTAGAAGCTAAAATAGGAAAAGAACAAATTAAAAATTACTTAGAAAAATTAGATGTCTTCAAGTCACCAGGGCCTGATGACATGCATCCTAGAATACTCAAGGAGCTGACTGAGGAGATATCTGAGCCATTAGCGATTATCTTTGAGAAGTCATGGAAGAAGGGAGAGATTCCAGAAGACTGGAAAAGGGTAAATATAGTGCCCATCTATAAAAAGGGAAATAAGGACAACCCAGGGAATTACAGACCAGTCAGCTTAACTTCTGTACCCGGAAAGATAATGGAGCAAATAATGAAGCAATCAATTTGCAAACATTTAGAAGAAAATAAGGTGATACGGTTAACGTATAAAGGTTGCGGACGATACCAAGATGGGAGGGGTTGAAAGTGCTTTGGAGGATAGGATTAAAATTCAAAATAATCTGGACAAACTGGAGAAAAGGTCTCAAGTAAATAGGATGAAATTCAATAAGGACAAATGCAAAGTACTCCACTTAGGAAGAAACAATCAGTTGCACACATACAAAATGGAAAATGACTGCCTAGGAAGGAGTACTGCGGAAAGGGATCTGGGAGTCATAGTGTTGCTAAACATGAGTCAACAGTGTAACACTGTTGCAAAAAAAGCAAACATCACAAACATCATTCTGGGATGTATTACCGGGAGTGTTGTAAGCAAGACATGAGAAGTAACTCTTCTGCTCTACTCCGTGCTGATTAGACCTCAACTGGAGTATTGTGTGTGTCCAGTTCTGGGAACCACATTTCAGGAAAGATGTGGACAAATTGGAGGAAGTCCAAAGAGCAACAAAAATGATTAAAGGTCTAGAAAACATGACCTATGAGGGAAGATTGAAAAAAATTGGGTTTGTTTAGTCTGGAAAAGAGATGACTGAGAGAGGGGACATGATAATAGTTTTCAAGTACATAAAAGATTGTTACAAGGAGGAGGGAGAAGAATTGTTCTTTTTAGCTTCTGAGGCTAGGACAAGAAGAAAATGGGCTTAAATTGCAGCAAGGAAGGTTTAAAGGTTGGGCATTAGGAAAAACTTCCTAACTGTCAGGGTGGTTAAGTGCTGGAATGAATTGCCTAGGGAAGTTGTGGAATCTCCATCATTGGAGATTTTTAAGAGCAGGTTAGACGAATACCTGTCAGGAATGGTCTAGATAATAACTAGTCCTGCCATGAGTGCAGGGGACTGGACTAGATGACCTCTCGAGGTGATTCTATGAAACTCTCTCTCCAAATATCTATTTTGACAGTCCAATGCACTCTGCTTTGCTCAATATAGTAACCAATTATTAAACTTCTCGAGGTCCCTTTCAATCCTATGCTTCTATGATACAGCTTGAGTTTCCAAGACAGACCTGTCACATACATGCATTTATAACAACAGAGATGTCACTGCAAAACTCCACAGCCTGGAAACTGGAGAGCTGAAGGTTGAAAGATGCTGGCTCCTTGTGAAAACTCACCTTGTTCCTGAGCTGCTTCTGTAACTATGTGAGCTGATCTAGCTGGGCTCCTTTGCCCCCCACGTCCCTGGTGCATTGAGAGTGCTCTTCAGTGAATTGGGAGCTGGCAGGAACGGATGGCTCCTTCAGCCTAGAGCCAGAATTAGGAATAAGCTGCCCAGTTGCATCTCTAGAAGTACAGAAATGATGCATGTTATGCCACAGTGGTAGGGAAGACAAGGAGTAAGACTGCCTTTCTGTCATGAATGCTACATTCTCAAAATGTATGTATATCTCTCAGTGCAGGTCAGGCTAGATGAGTGGTTCTCAGCCTATTTACCATTGTGGGCTGCATGCACACTATATACTACCTATATGGCCCTGAGGATGTCACATGAGCCGCAGCTGTGTGCTGATTGGGCCACGGGTTGAGAACCACTGGTCTAGATGACCATGGTGGTCCCTTCTGGCCTTAAAGTCTATGAGTCTAATGAGCTATTTGGTTATCTGGCATCAGTCTTAGACCACAATTTTCAAAACTAATTAATGTTCCATTGGAGTCCAGTTTTAGATATCTTAAATGAGTCCAATTTTCAGAAAGTGCTGAGCACCCATCCTCTGAACATTACGACCCTTTAAGATGTTTGAAGTTGAGTCCCAAGAATCATTACTAATTTTGGAAAAACGTGGGCTTAATCTTTTACTGGATTCTCTAGTGAATCAGAAATAATCATACTTCTCAGCACAGCCGAGTGAACAATTTGCAGTGAAAGATGTATTTGGTGACTGTAGCCTTTTCTCCTGTTCACAAGTTGTGACAATTTGAGTAATCTGTCTATGTACAGTTTATGAATTCTGGTTAATTTTATACAATTGCTGTATCATCAAAGGCCTCACTGTGTAGTGAGTCAATCGTGGGCTGATAGGGTCCTTTACATATCACAGAATAAACAAAAAGAAGTCATTAACCGTAACAGCTGGGTTCTGGCTGAACAGTGGGTATGCTAAGGGGGATGCCTGAGCTGGAAAACCCATTCAACCAAGTTTATCTTCAGGGGAGTGGAGAATGGAAAATCTCCCAACAGGAAAACACAGAAACCCGGGGCTACTGCTCACATTTAAAAACTCAGAGGGACTCAGAGAAAAGGAAATCTTAGGCAGGAGAGGAACAGACCAGCATGCTTTCATAGCAGAGGGGGTCTTCTTTGACTGTGGGACTAGCCAAGCCAAAGGAAGCTGGTTGGAAAAGTGGGAGACTCCATGTTCCAGAGGAGCCAGAACGAGAGAGGTGAAGGAGAGGCGGCCTTGGGATCCTGAAAGGACATTGCTCCAAATCCCAAAGAACACTCCAGAATGGTAAGGAAACTGAGGCAGGGATGGGCTAGAGATGTTGTATTCTTTAATTTAGACCGATATATTTCTTGTGCTGTCTCCAGTAAAGAGTAATTGTTTTAAAATCCCTTTTGCAGAATCTGGGTGTTATGTGCTTTATCTATGATGCGTCCCTGGAGAAGTAAACTGTAATCCAGAGTGACCCCAAGGCTGGAGCTGTAAGAAAGGATGTGTGCTTAAGCAACTGGGGATTCTAGGGGAGCTGGCATAGGTCACTGGGTCTAGGCATTTGGAGCCTAGGGTCTCAGCTCTCAGAAGGCAGTGTTAAATGGAGGAGCTGCACCCCAAGAGTGTGCCTCAAGACCCAAACCAGAGGCAGTGCCGCACAGCACGTGGGCCCAAAACAACAGCCTGGTGAATGGCCAGCAGCGGGAGCTTTACCAGGGCTGTGTCCAAAGTTACCCATGAACAAACGATGAGTTTATTCATACTTTGTCTGCTACTTGCAGTTGTTTGACAAATCTTTCGGCTGAACAAATTTCAGTTTTGAGATGGCTAAAGTGCTGTTTGTGAATGGATAATGCTTGTGATTCATTATTTACATAATGTGACAGGCCGCCCAATTTGACATAGACTCATTCATTTCCCCAGAGTGGATGGGCTTCCAACTCACAAAGCCAGCAGGAGATTCAAAGATGGCTGCACAAGCCCCTGTGATGCACACATAGACACAAGAATACATGCATAAGTATTCAGGACAGTTTTGCTTTGGAACAAACGGTGCTTATGCAAACGTTCACAGAAAGCAAACAGCGAATGCCACGGCTGGCAATTCAGATGTGTGCCTTTTGTTCGAAAGCATATTTGTTTGCTGTCTCCACTCAGCTCTCAGAATAAGGATAATTTCTCTACTCCTGTATACCAGGATCTCACCTGTAATAAAATTCAACCAAGCCCCAGCCTGGGACGGTCCGATTCAGTTGGAAATCAGCAATGCACTCATGGAATACTCCTGTTCCGGTTAAACCATTATATACCACAGGGCGTGCCTGCTTGTCGAGTCTAGCACAAACCTCAAAGAACTGGCCACCTTTGGAAGGGAAAATGTAGGCAGGTTTCCTTAACGATATGACAGAGTACTTAGTCGAGATGAAACAAGCAAGAGCTTTATGTTGATTTCATACAGTTCCCCCACCCCTAAACCTTTCTTTTTTTAGACATTTCTAAGTATTTTGTGTACATTTTGAACATTTTTTCTAAAGCTTCTTTGGCCCTCCACCATTCTAGGTGTTTTCAAGCAGCTGGTTCCCAAGCCAAAATGTGAGCTTTGACCAAAGGAGACTAGAAATTTCAGCACTCATTTCCCAGCTAGTTAAACCTGAGCAACACAGAGATGTTCCGCAGGTTCGGCCCATCGCAGCTTCCAGTGGCCGCGGTTCGCTGCTCCAGGCCAATGGGAGCTGCTGGAAGCGGTGCTGGCCGAGGGACGTACTGGCCGCCGCTTCCCGCAGCCCCCATTGGCCTGGAGCAGCAAACCGCAGCCACTGGGAGCCGCGATCGGCCGAACCTGCGGACGCGGCAGGTAAACAAACCGGCCCGGCCCGCCAGGGGCTTTCCCTGCACAAGTGGCGGAACAAGTTTGGGAACCACTGGACTACGCCAATGCTTAAAGTTAAGCACATGTGTGGGTATGTCTATGCAGCAACTAGACACCCGTGGCTGACCCATGCCAGCCAACTCAAGCTCGCGAGGCTCAGGCTGCAGCCCGCGCTCTGGGACCCTCCCACCTTCCAGGGTCCTAGAGCCTGGGCTCCAGCCCAAGCCCAGAAGTCTACACAGCAATGAAACAGCCCTGCAACCCGAGCTCAAGCGGGTGTCTAGTTGCTGTGTAGACATACCCTATACGTCTTTGCAGGTGAAAAAGAGTCTGGTAACTGGACCCTTTGAGAGGTAATCACACACACAATTAAACCACAACAGGATAAATAAAATTATAATAGTGACTTGTAGCAGGGTGTTCTGGCTATTGAAGGGACAGTCTGGAACTTACAGCCAGTACAGCCTGGGTGCAATCATGGAGCACCCTGCCCCACCCTTGGGGCTAGGCTATATAAGCAAGAAAAGGGAGCTTAGTGAGAGAGGAGACCAGAAGCCATGCTGACTGCAGGCTCCCCCCACATCACGAGCCTTACCTAGGCCCTAGAGACTTTGTTTTTCTGACCATATGTCTGGTTGCTCTGACTCAAGGCCCTGACTCCTAGAACATTTTAGAAGCACTAGGAACTCTGCTGGCTGGGTTGGTTTGGAGAGGGGACATGCTTGTTAGGTTTTTTTTGGTCTCCCCCTCCTTGTATTCAGTACATGAGATCTCTGGAAAATAAGGCAATCGAATAGAGCATCTTGCAAAATTCCCCTTGCTTGTACCTGTCTTATAATTCAGTGAAATTATTTCCTAGACTCTAAAGGATTTTGTTTAGTACTGAAAAAAACTGAAGATGACCTGACTTCCTTTAACTTACCTGCAGTGAAACTGACTTGGTATAAATCTCTGATAATACCATCATCCGCCATTTCAGCCAGTGAGCCATTGGACCAGTCAATGCCAGCCTTCTTCCCATCGGGGAAAAGGACATAACCTACAGTGAGACTGAGAGAAACAAAAAACAGAACACGGCTGGTGCAGGTCACTGTTTCCGATGCTCAATTAAAACGCACAACCTCTTTCATGGAACAGAATGCTGGCCCTTTAAGGGAGGCTACAGGCAGGTACCACCCTAATTCTGATTCAGCACAGAACTGAGGATGTGTGGTTCCCGGAGGACCCCTGGGAACTGTAGATGGGTGATAATGCATGCTGGGAAAGGGAGCAAGGAAACTAAAGATCTCTTTGCTCTCTAGTAACAAAGAGTAGGCAAGAGGCAAGACTTACAATGAGGCTCTTGAGAGGACAACAGTGAAGGGATGTAATACAGCCAATTGGACAGAAGGGTCAGCAGTCAAAAAGGCTGACAATGTTAGGCGCTATTAGAAGATATAGAAAATAAGACAGAAAATACCATAATGCCACTATATAAATCCATGGTGTTCCCCCACCTTGAATACTCTGTCCAGATCTGGCCACCCCATCTCAAAAAGTGGAACAGGAAAAGGTTCGGAGAAAGGCAACAAAGATGATCACAGGTATGGAATGGCTCCATATGAGGAGAGATTAAAGAGATTAGGGCTGTTTAGTTTAGAAAAGAAACGATTAAGGGGATATAATAGAGGTCTATAAAATCATGAATGGTGTGGAGAAAGTGAATAGATACAGCACAAAAACTAGGGGTCACACAATGTAATTAATAGGCAGCAGGTTTAATGCAAACAAGACAAAATACTTTTTCACACAATGTACAAATAACCTGTGGAACTCATTGCCAGGGGATGTTGTGGAGGCCAAAAGTATAAATGGATTCAAAAAGGAACTAGCTAAGTTCATGGAGAATAGGTCCATCAAAGGCTGTTAGCCAAGATAGTCAGGGATGCAACCCCATGCTCAGGCAGACCCTGAATCTCTGACTGCCAGAAGCCAAGAGGGGAAGACAGGGCTGGATCTCTCCAGAATTGCCCTGTTCTGTACATGCCCTCTGAGGCTCAGGTACTGGACATTGTCAAAGACAGGATATTGCGCTAGATGGACCACTAGTCTGACCCAGTATGGCAGTTCTTATGAACCTCAGGGAAGGGGATTTTTTATGGATTTTACTACAGAGCTGGGGGGCTGGCTAGAAAGGGTTGTGAAGAACCTGAGAAAAGATGATGTTAGGCTAAAAATCCAGAAGTCACCAAATCCAGGAAGGGGAGTTCTAAAGTTTGAGTCTAAATATTGCAAGAGGATACTTGTTGAAAACATACTCGCTAGCCCATTTCACTGGAAACTTTAAACCGCCTGCCTTTAAGCTGTAAACTGATTCCTCAATGTAAAAAGACTGGGACTCCTGGATTTATTTCCCCACAATGACTCCTGATTTGTTTGTGTCCTCTGGGCAAGTCACTTAACCACTCCATTTCAATTTGCCCATCAGTAAAATGGTTATAATGTATCCTGATTCATGAAGTTGATGTGAGATTGTATTAATGTTAGGAAAGTGCTTTGAGATTTCAGATGCTATATAAGTACTTTCTTGTTAATAGCTACGTTAGTATCACACAGACTACAAAAGGCCAGATTTTAAATGCTTGCCTCCCACCTTTCACTTGCAAGTGCACATAAAATAACTTGGATCTCTGGAAGTGCTCAATTGGTGCCTGTAAATCATATACTTAGACAGTTGAATGATCTAAACAGAGATTGCAAATAACTGAAGGTGAAAGCTGGACCCATGATTATTTGCAACCAGAAAACTATGGGGGCAAAAACCAAGGTCCGGCTGTGGTCTGAAAGAAAACCTGCCCATACCAGTGCAGAAGAAGGCAGGTATAAGTTCCACAGACTGCTTGAACTTACTGTGTTGTAGTTGCTGGTACACAAACAATAGTTAAGTGTGCTGACGTCCCATCCTGTAAGAAAAAGAGCAGAGCTGGGAAAGTATTCTCATTGCTTGGAGCAGATGAGACACCTGAGTTTATGATGTTATCAATCAAAATAATTCCTATTTGCCACTTTCTTCCAGAAAGCCACTGATCTCCTAAAATGAGAGATTCCAGAGAAGACCAGGCTTATGTAGCATTTTACTATTGCATGTTGCCAAACTTTCTTGATATATCAACTTAAGTACTAGACATTTTATATTTCCCATGAAGAGCATTCAGTAAATGTGAGGCAGACAATTCAAACCAGACACATTAAGGACTAACCTTGATGCAGCTGTGATGTTTAATGGCTTTATGTGTTTTCAGAGAGAGGCTGTTTTGGCACAGCATAATGGCATTGCATGGAAGAAGCCATGGAGATGAATGGGAGAAGGATACCCAAAGGGAGCACAGAAGGACCACGCAGCCAGCAGTAGCAATACGATGAGCACAGGCAGTAGCAGCAATAAGAAATGAAAGCCGACACAGAGGTAAGGGCTAGAAGTGTCTGAGAACAGTACACAGGAAAAATGTTAAATAAAGAAGCAAATGCATCTTAATTCTTTTCATACTTGCCCCTACCTTGATTCTAAGGCTCTAGAGTATGTTCCTTTCCTGCCATTGTCGTGTAAATTTCAGCCCATCATGAGTTGCATATACACACAAAGGAAGGGTATGCCAACTGCTAGGAATGTCTACACTGCTATTTTAAGCCCCGTAGCATGAGTCAGTTGATCCGGGCTCTGAGACTCGCTGCCAGAAGGATGGGGAGGTGTTCACTGTAGGCATACGCTCCGTAACTGTAAACAAACTGCTGTGGGGATATCACCTGGTGATAAGAATTGTATACTCCAGTGGCTCAGTCCTGCCCTATGACACATCTGCACAATGCTGCATGTTTAATCAAGGTAGCTGCATTCATGCATACAAGATTTTACAAGGCATGCAGTGATGTTGGCCACGTAAGATTGAGCCCTCTCATTCTGTTTCTTTGCTTGGGAGTTTATCTCTTGAAATGCTGACATTTTGGAATTCCCTACACCTGTATCAACACAGGAAATGCCTTCTAAGAAGCCTTTGCCTGGCAAAATGCCCAAGTTTGGATTCCCCTCGTGAATAATTCCACCAGCCCAGCTACTCATACCAGGATGTTTCCGCACATTTCTTCAGCATAGCCACAAAAATGTATCATGGGAAAGAAACAATATGGAAATATTTGCAGAAACTTTCATTTTAGAGCTGACTTAGAACGTTGCAAACCCTCAGCTGGTCTAAATCAGGGTAGCCTAAGTCCGTTGACGTCAAAGGAGCTGTGCCAATTTACAGGAGCTGAGAATCTGTCCCCAGAAGTAATGAACTGTCACTCGCAGAGATGGGCAGTGTATTGCAGGGACCCACAGCCAGATCAAAACAAGATGCCTGGCAAAGGAGGAATGAGACATTGAGAAGCTAGAGAAATAAATGTAAATGCACTGGGGGGGAGGGCTCCCAGACACAAGGACATTTTATAAAACCTCCCTACTGCTATTTCAGGGGTGGGACTGTGGTGAAGTTCCTGATAACAGAGAAGCTGCAAATCAGAATTGGGGCTAACAAAAGATGTAAAGTTTTGAGTGAAACATGGGAGGAAACAAACAGATGTTTTAGAAGCAGTTTCCCTAGGAACAGAAAATGGCAAGAATGGATGTGTATCATCCTGACGCACACCCTTAGAGGAAATGAAATATCACCTTCAAAAAGCATTAACAGCCACATCCTTAGAGTCCTCATGCATGAACTTTTCTAGAGAAAGCAACTAATGCTGCAGTACCCACCAATCACACGCTGAGAACTCATTCTCAGTAGCACATTCTCACGCTTCAAAGTTCTTGTAAAGCGTGCAGCTCCAGTCCCCTGTAGATTTCCCTGGTGCAACGGGAATCCCCAGGTGGAATAGAGCCTGCACAGTAACTTTGTGCCACACCCTCAAATCGAGGTTGGGGGTGGGGAAAGGAGCAGGAGGTGACAACCCCAGGGGAAAGGGTGTCTAGCTGGGGCATCACTATACCTGGCAATCCCCAGCTGCAGGAGCAGATCCTTGGGGTTGTGGACAGCCAGGCATGAATTAGAGCAGTGCTCAAATTTGTACCAAGGCATGGGACTGGTCAGACCAAACGGAAGGAACTTAAAAATGGCTTGAAGTTGGAGGGACGGGGGCTGGCAGGCGTTCTGTGCCAAGCACAGCTCAGACAGACCAGAGGATCCGAACCATTATCTGATGTCTCAGAGGATGGCACTGCCCACCCACGCACCTAGCAAATTGCACAATGTGACTATCTCAAGTTGATCATTTGCCATTAATCTCCTTGTGTGTTCATTGTATAAACAAACATCTCGGATATGCTTAATGAGGTCAGAGTCCAGCAAGCACGTGCTACTGAGAACTTGTTCAGTGAGTGTTAATGTTAGGTTTGGCAACGAGACAACTTGCTAAAAGGCAAGGTCTAAAGATGTGGCTGTTATGATATTTGATTTCCTCCTAGGATATTGCTTCTGGATGTTCAGACATATCCTACAAGTCGAGTGAAGTTTGCATTTGATCTCTAGAGTGCTGAAAGGCACGATAAGACCTACCTCACAATGCATCAAAATCATGACATATCGGTAAATCTCAGCCCAGTTTCGGATGCCTGGGGGGAAAAATTGAGAATATGTGCTTGAAAGATCACCTTTATTGAGCACTTTAAGTACAAGCATTTATATAAAGGTATCATATCTGGCTTCCTTATCTTTAGCCAGAGAAATACTCTACCAGGCAATCACGTACTAAGTTTATAAAAATGCCTGTAGGTAGAAATATCAATGAAACTGTTCTTATTAAGGTTTAATTTTAGACCTGACTAATGTTAATTAGCTGCAATAATAGCTAGTGGCCAAACATTCCCCTTTAACTTGTTCAAGGCCCCAAGCTAGCAAACAGAGCTATATGGCTGTAGGTATCTGCCTGCCCAGGGTAGTGGCATGACCAGGGCTGCCCAGAGGATTCAGGGTGCCTGGGGTCTTCGGCGGCAGGGGGCCCCCACCGCTGAATTGCCGCCGAAGACTCAGCACTTTGGCGGCGGGTCCCGGGGCGGAAGGACCCCCCGCCGCGGGTCATCAGGGCACTTCAGCGGTGGGTCCTGGAGCGGAAGGACCCCCCACCGCCGAACTGCTGCTGAAGACCCGGAACGGAAGAAGCTTCGGGGGCCCAGGTCCCGCAAGAGTTTTCCGGAGCCCCCGGAGCAAGTGAAGGACCCTGCTCAGGGACCCCAAAAAACTCTTGTGGGGGCCCCTGCGGGGCCCAGGGCCTGGGGCAAATTGCCCCATTTGCCCCCACCTTTGGGCGGCCCTGGGCATGACACCCACAGGATAGACTCTTCTTCGCTGTAACTAGGAAAGCTCTTTAGAACTAATTCAAATACTTAACTGTGTTAGTATCAACAGGCTAGCGTAGCCCCCTTACTCTGTACTGACCTAACCAACCCTGGGGACAGGCCTGCAGCTATGGTAAGGGTTTTCATGGCTCCTAAATCCCTTTCCCCGTTGTGCAGGAACCACAGAGGCTAATGCTGCCTAGAGGAAGCAGACGCCCTCGCTGAAGTGGAGGGAGGTAGGGAGGCCTGTGAATCGGGGGGGCTCAGAGTGAGCTCTCCACAAACAACACCTGTGTGGGGGGAGGTTGCAGGGCCTTATGTACCCCACTCACGGCCCCTCCATCCCATGCGCACACACTGCTTACATGCAAGGCTGGAAGGAATCTTCGACCCTAGTGGGCCCCTTAGCCAGACATTAACACCATTTCAGAGCTGTCAGCTGGCTCGACTGTGAGGTTGGACAAAGAATGAGTCTTCAAATTGTCTCTCAGCCATATGGGCCATGGAGAGGGATGAAGTTTTAGGCACTCCCTCTGCTAGAGGAATGCGGCTGGGTGGTCACAAGACAGCGTGTTCTTCCAGCACAAGCTTTGTTTGGCATTTAAAGTGAGAAAGCATGAATGAGCTTGCAGTGGGAAAATTCTGATCATTGCATATCATAAATTCAGCTGCAAAACATTTTTTTGTTAAACAATTTTAGATCTAATCATGAAACAGATCATTTTACGAGTCACACTTAAGAGTGATCATGCCGCAGTACTTAATAGCCAAAGTGATAACCTCTAAGTTGTCACGTAATTGAATCGTTCAGGATATTGTTACCATAAGAGTGGCTCCGAACACCTCTCAGAGAGACCTCTTTCTTCCCATGACCTTCAATTTCAATTTCTCCTATAGACTGGCCCCATTGTTCATAACGAGAATGTTGTTCCCCATCTCTGGAAAAAAAGGTGGGGGGGGGAAGATCATGCAGTTAAGAAACAAAGCTTCTTATTCAAACACATTCCCCAAACCCCAGTCAGAAAAGAGTTAATTCTGTTATGAAAGACACTCAGATTTCAGAACATCTGGATTCCAGCTGCAAGTTGTCAGATATATTTTTGAGTTTTCAGAATATTGCTACGAACTGTTTAGCCTATAAACAGGTTAGACAAAAAGACACCCTGAGGCTATAAGACGTTCTTCCCCTCCTAAAATAATTGCCCTCTTTTTTTCCCTACAAAAGCAACAGTTCAGTAGTTGCCACTTAAAAGTCAGCATACGTCAACAACGATCTCACTGTTTTTCCCTGTACTTAGAATAAGAGAGTCAGTTTTCTTAGGCCTATTCTTCTCTGCCTCATCAGCTATGTCTACGGTGCGAGCGAGGGTTGTGATTCCCCTGCTCATGTACACGTGCATGGGTATAAATAGCAGTGTAGCCACAGTAACATGGGTAGCAGCAGCAGCGGCACGGCTGAGCAGAGCACCAGTTTCAGGCAAGTTTGTACTTGGCACGGCTCAGCCATGCTCCCATGACTACATTGCTATTTATACTCTTCGGAGCTAGGGCGAGTGTGTGCACACGAGCAGGCGAATCACACCCCCTAGCTCACAGTGTAGACATTGCCTCGGTGTAATGGTGTAGTAATTTATGCCTGCACCAAGTGGGTGCAAAACGCTGCCATGTCAGAGGAGACAGAGTAGCATTTTTTACTCATTTCACAGACACACACTTGCCTACACCAGGTGCCAGGCAGTCGAGAAAAAGGGTCAAATCAGGATCAGAATCCCACTGTGCTAAATGTTGTAAAAAACACCAAGAATGAAATGGTCCCTGCCCCAAAGAACTTGCTGCCAAAGGCCCTGTTCTTACAAAGGGCAGATCCTGCACTCACATGAAGCCCCACTAAAGCCAATGGGATCCCAGGTGAGTGAGGTGCCTGCACAGAATGCATGCCAGGATCGGGGTCTAAGTTATGTGCATAGCAACTGGTGGCAAATACTGACTCCTTACTGGTGACTACTGTATTTTACAATAAAAATGTACCTTATGTATTCATCTAGGCCAGGAGGTAGCTGTGAGGAGCAAAGTTCTTTAATGTACAGATTTAAATTAAATTATTCTTATAAAATAATAAAAAATACACACAACCTTCAGAACAACGGCAGAAACTTACACAGACGTTGACTGTATCTGATCAGCTCTATTATGAATTGGTCTGCGGCAAAACTAGCTGGCAATACTAGCTGGGCTAGTAAAACAAAAGTTACCATCCACCCCAGAAGAGTTAAAACTGTCTCTCACTCTTTGACTCTCCGGAAGAACTCTGCACTCCACTTTTCCAAAGCAAAGGCATGTGCAAACACTTTAGGGTGACTGTCAAGGTTAAAGTCGAATATATCTGAAAAGGAAGTCCAGCTACAAAAGAAGAGAAAGCAAAATCTCATCAGTTTTCAGTTTGTATTGAGTCAAACCCTGCAATCATGACTCAGACAAAGCTTCAGTTTGTCTGCAGGATTTGTGCCTTCGTATTTCTCATGCTTGGAATCGTCTGATTTTTACAATATTTCTAGATATTACAGTTCTCTAGGGAAATGAACAAGGGATCAATGGAGCAACCATGATGCAATTATTGCATAGCAGCACAGGACATGTCAGCTAATTACTCATCAAGTTGGATTGGCAGTGGGGATAGCAAAAGATTCGAATCTGCTGCCTCGTTTTCTCTCATTGTGATCTATTGTAACTTACACGCTCCATGTTGTAGCACAAATGCCATGTACTTTTGTCAGCAGAATATTAATTTGGGTGGAAAGTGAGTAGCCACACCCTATAGATCAGGAGGAGTAGGGAACCACAAATCAAACACAGGCCCACTCTACACTACAAAAAGCCATGATGTCTGGGGTATGAAGACATACGATCCCTAATTGACATGTATGTGCTGGCAAAAGTCCACAGTGAAGATACAGTTATATCTGCCTATAGTTTCTATGCTGTTATCACTTCCTAGCAGCATATCAGAGCAGGCAGACAGTTACATGAAGAGTTGGCTCTGTGCACTATTTGCATGCACGTATAATCAAAGTCAGGGCCGGCTCCAGGCACCAGCCCAGCAATGCTTGGGGCGGCCAAGGGGAAGGGCCGGCGCGTTGAGCTGTTCGGCGGCAATTTGGCAGCAGGTCCCTCTCGGAGGGAAGCACCTGCTGCTGAAGAAGAAAGCGGCGCGGTGGAGCTGCCACCGGAGTGCCGCCGATCGCAATTGCAATCCCGGGTTTTTTTTTTTTTTTTTTTTTTTCACCGCTTGGGGTGGCAAAAACCTTGGAGCCGGTGCTGATCAAAGTACTCTGGAGAATACAGCCCTTAGAAAAAAATTGTTCTGAAAATATAATCTTAATTAGGGTGACCAGATAGCAAGGGTGAAAAATCGGGACGGGGGTGGGGGGTAATAGGCACCTATATAAGAAAAAGCCCCAAATATCAGGACTGTCCCTATAAAATCAGGACATCTGGTCACCCTAAACTTAATAAACTAAAACAATTCTAAATATTACTCAAGATCATTTTTAATAAGCTTGATTTTTCCCAGTTTATAGATTGCTTAAGGGAGATGGAAAGTTGTGGGTTTTTTTAAGGGATACTATAAAAATGCGCTTCTAATTCTAGATTAAAACATTCCATGCCCCACCAGTTTTGACCCTTGCTATTATGCAAACATTGGATTTGTTTCTTACACAATCCATCACAGAGCTCCTCAGTTTCATCCCTTGTGTATATATTTCTGTCACTGATGCAATGCGTCAAATCACGCCTCTTGGATATGCATGCAAAATTCCAAGTCCATAGATAGGCAAAAGCAGACTGTGGCTCTGTGTTAGTTAGCTTGTATTTTCTTTCCTAACTAGATGATTATAGCCACAACAGCCTTACTATAAACCAGGGGTTGGCAACGTTTGGCACGCGGCTCGCCAGGGTAAGCACCCTGGCGGGCCAGTTTATTTACCTGCTGACGTGGCAGGTTCGGCGCGGGCGAGGGATGTGCTGGCCGCGGCTTCTCGCCGCCCCCATTGGCCCGGGACGGCGAACTGCGGCCAGTGGGGGCCGCGATCGGCCGAACCTCCCACGTCAGCAGGTAAATAAACTGGCCCGGCCCGCTAGGGTGCTTACCCTGGCGAGCCGCGTGCCGAACGTTGCCGACCCCTGCTATAAACTATGGTTGTTCATTACTCTTTTTTTTTTTACCCACCACTTTTGCACAAATACAGAAAATATATGAATAGTGGCACCTAGATGCCCTATGAGACTATACAACTTTTTTAAGAAGGCCTAACTTTGACAATTAAGCATATGGCAGCTTTCCTTTAAATTAAAAGTTCCAAAATATAAGTAAAGTTTTTGCTGTAGTGAGTTAATAAAATGACAAATCACTTAACAGAACACTCAGGCAACGATTAGGTAATAGATTTGTATTTATCAGGCCAATCCTCAATAAATTATTTTAGTAATTTAAACAGGAATTTTTTTATACATACAGGAGAATATTCACCCTGAGTTCAAGGACAAAACAAGGTCCGTGCACAACTTAAGCAGAATTAGAATGGGTCAAGATCTGGCCCACAACTTCTTATTTGTACTCTTACAAAAAAAAATGCATGCATGCATCAAACTGCCATGCTCTTACTGGAAAGAGAATTTAACGTGGACAAGTTCGCCCTCCTCTTCATTCCACTGATGCCGATACGGTCCTTTTCTGGAAGATCAGACATGTTGTTATCTTTCCTTGTTTCTGTATCAGCAGCTGCATTTACCAACATTCCTTACATTTTTTTTCACTTCTCCCTTCTCATTTACTGAGCTGTTGTGTAACCCATATGCTTTTATATCACAACATTTGATTAGTTTAAGTCCAACGAACGGGAAAGCAACAATGGAGAGGGAGGAAGGGCTTCGTTAAAATCACCCGTTTCTGTACGTGGGCAGGGCAGGCAAACCAGAAAAATCTAAAGAGAAGAGTTGTAGGTACTAAGCATGCTTGATAGCTTTCGTGAAGCCAACATAGGTAGCCAACTTTTATAGGCTGACACTTCTGCAAGTCATATCTTCATTGTGAGAGCTGAGCCAATCTGATCTTGTGGAAGATGGAGAATTATTTTATATAGTTGCTACAAGATGTTCTCAGGGGACTTGGCTAAATGATAGTGCAAAGCCAAAATATGTGTCTGGTGTTGTGGCTTGGAGTAAAATTTTCAAGAGCCCCTAAGTGACTTAGGAGCCTTAGCTCCATTTTCAAAAGTGATTTAGGTGTGTAGTCCATGAAAGTCAGACTCCTAGGCCCAGATCCTCACAGCTATTTGGGGGCCTAAAGATGCAAATAGGCAACTAACATGCTCAAGTGCATTTGTAAATTCCAGTAGGGGTCTAGCTACATCTTGAGGCACCTAAACACCCTGTGAAAACACCTCCAGGAGCCTACATCTCTTTCTAAAATGGAAGTCACTTACACACTTTTGAACATTTCAGCCATAGCCTCAAAACCTGTAACATTTTAGCTACAGATTTTCCATCTGAAACACAATCTCGAGAGAGCAAGTCATGTGTCAACAAAGGACTGAGTACGGCTAGCAGAAGGATCTCCCCCAGACCACATTTTTTTCTGTTTCCTGGCTAGGCAGAAGTGTTTGGATATGGACAAGATAAGAAACACTTCAGTTCTTGCTGTTGCCTGAAATTTTTATCATTGACACTGTACATTTTAGATCACACCAGAAGTTATCTCTGAAGAAGATCAGAGGGGAAAGAATGAATGTATGTGTGCTAAAGTAAAATGTCAATGTTAGGTTGAAACCCTTCATTGTGATGCAGATGTTACAAACTCTACTTGCATGATATCAACAGCAGAGTTTGTTAACGTTGGTATCAGAAGACTACACTGCTAGACTTATTACCTAATAGAAAATGATTTAAATATATTTCCAAGTACTGGTTAAAATGCTTGAGCTGTTTGTATTAAATGTAAACATTTGTACACTAAGCTACTGCGTGGTATAGTGCTGTCTTCGAATAGGATTTGAAGGTGATAATAAGAAATGGAATTCACTGTTTTGAACTCTGTGTTATGCTTTCTAAATTATCCTGTTCAGACAGCACTCTAGCTTGTGCGTCAGCAGAATTTAGCTGAGGCTCGGGGAAAAGGCTACAGTAAGTGTTTGTACACAACCTGTCCTGAAACCTCTTTTGTAGTTGCATGATTCATCCCATGTAACCATTCTAACTAAACAGATCCTGGTCCTATTGTGCAGGGCACTCTCTGACCACGTAAGTAACTTACCTAAATAGATAATACAGACAAAAGGCGGTAAAAAAACGATGCATTATCATCATCCCCATTTTACAGATGGGAACTGAGGCAGAAAGAGAGGAAATGACTTTTCCAAGGTGACACAGCAAGTCTCTGGTAGATCTGAGAACTGACCCAGTTTTCCTGACTCAGAGTCCAGTGTCTTCGCAATCCTCTCCCCCCCAGAGGTGATATGATAATACCTGAGTCGTCCATTGAATTTTATTTTCCAGCGTCTGTATGGCTCTAAGCACTCAATCATCAGCTCTCTGCCACGCCAGCATTTTTTAGATTCATCACTCACCATCATGTCCGGATGTACTGGGTGCTAAGAGATAATTCAGTAAAACATTCATTGAATTAAAGTGTGGGGGTAAGGCAGAGGTGGGGTCATAATTTATTCATCTGTTGTGGGAGGAACATTGACAGCGATAGCTTTTTGATTCCACATATTTCACAGAGGAGAAAACTGCATGTAAAACACCTGAGTGGTAAATGGAATGAAATCATAAATTACTATTCTAGGACCTCATGATGCAAACACTGTCAAGAGTAATCGCAGGGCCGGTACTACCATTAAGGCAAACTAGGTGGTTGCCTAGGGCGCCAAGATTTGGGGGCGCCAAAAAGCGGTGCCCCCAATTTTTTTTTTACAGCGTTCCTCCCCGAGCGCGCGGTCGCTGCTCCACTTCTCCCACCTCCCAGGCTTGCGGCGCCAATCACCTGTTTGGCGCCACAAGCCTGGGAGGGGAGGAGAATTAAAGCGGGGGCGGCGTGCTCGGGGAGGAGGCAGAGCAGAGGTGAGCTGGGGTGGGGAGCTGCCGCAGGGGGGGCGCCTCAGGGCAGAGCGGGGGGGTGGGGAGCTGCCGCAGGGCTGGGGGGGGCGCAAGGTGGAAGTTTCGCCTAGGGCGCGAAACTTCCTTGCACCGGCCCTGAGTAACCGTTACTACCACACTGTTCTTAGGGTTTGTCTACATGGGAAAATTGACCGGCGTGATTATACCAGGATAAAACCACTTTTATTCCATCATCCATCCATGATATTCCTATCATTCTGCCAGTCAATTTCCCTATGTAGACTTCAATGGACTGCTCACAGTTGTAAACTTAATGGAGGAAATCCCTGGCCCCATTGAAGTCAATGGCAAAATAATGATACCTAGCTTTTGCATAGCGCTTTTCACCACTGGATCTCAAAGAATGTTACAAAAAACTCCTATTGATGTCAATGGAGAGATGATTTCACCCTATGCAGTTATTCTGCACAACTTTTTAAATGTAAACTGCATTATGAAAGACTTTACGGGGTTAAATATATGACAGCATATATCATATAAGTTAGAGGAAGCAGTGCTGTAAAAAAGCAATAGATGGTGAATCCACTCTAATACATACACTCACTCATGGGAGTTGATAATAGAGGGGTACAGAAAAATGAAATAGCATGGGAAAGGGAGAAAAATGTGTTTTATCATGAAATTTGGAAAGAGATGATATTGCGACAGTGGTAAAGGAAGGGGAATGTTGCAGATGGCAGGAGCTGTAGAGGACCATGCAGCTGGTAAAGAAAGGTAAAGAAATTATTATTATTTGAAATTACTCCTGCAGAACACATCAAACAGAATCCTTACCAACCCAGGGGCCTGACTCTGCAGTTACTGCACATTAGTAACACCTCTTGGTGTCAATGGGATTTGCATCTGTTGTGAGTCCCTCCCCATGTCACTCTCTCTTGTAAAAATAGCTTTATATGCAATATTTTGGCAGAACTTTGGTTTACGAAAGAATGGGGTTTCTGTCAATTGCATCCATATGGTCCCAGCCACGAGTCAGTTTTGCCTACTCATTCTAACACTCAGCAGTTTTCAATCACTGTTTTAAGACTTCAGTTTCATCTGCCATAACGGAGTCTGAAATACCATCCTGTTCAAATCACCAGGTATTTACTGCAGGTAATACTACCCAGGTAACAGATAATGAAACTGAACTGCCTAGCAACTGCTAAACTCAGAGCAGTGAGTCCAGGTTATACACACATCTCCCTAACTGCAGCTAGGCAAACAGTGGGAAAATATATCGGCATGTTTGCTAAATGTCACTTATGATTCAATTAAATTAAACTACTTAATCTCCCTCTGCCTCAATTCCAAATTTGCAAAATGGGGATGATAATACTTCCTTGCTCTCACCCTGTGTCCATCTCATCTATTTAGACTGTAAGCTCTTCTAGCTTTTGGTGGTTCTAGGTGTTACTATAATGAAAATAAGAAATGTATTTAGCTCCTAACTTGTTTTCTGCAAACATTTAGACTGTTGCTTTTTAGTCCCATTAATGTTTAGAGAAGAACTTTTATTCATGTGCATATAATTCTTTACCTGCAAATGACTGCATTTGTGCCAGAAGTACTCAAGAGAAACTAAAATATGTAGTCTACTAGACAGCCAAAAAATCTGTTATATTTTTCTCTGTTCCACAGTCAGGAAAGAATCCATCCATTTACAAAACCAAAAATCAACCCCAAAACACACCTTGGAATAGATTTAATGGTTTTTAGCAAGAAATAAGTAGCCCTACATGTGTCTCCCTAAAATGCTCCTTGTCCTTGTCCTAAATATTCAACACCTTACGGATTTCTTGACGCACTTGTTTATAAAATGTAGGTTGTCCAATGACAGAACGGTAACCTTACCATGTCACTTAGGTGAGCAACCGCTCAGATTAAATAGGATCATGCAGCTCACAGCACAAATATGTTCCTAAGAATCTTACAAGCACAATTTTAAGTCACAATGAGTGTGTGGACAATTTGTGACCAGTAAAAAGGTCAAATCCACCAAAGACATTAGTTCAAACAGCTCTCACTAATCCAAAATCACACACTACTTCAGGGTCATGGCAACAGCTACATTCAGTGCAGGAACATGGAAAGAATGCATTTTCCTTGTCCTCCTGCATATTGCCCTACAGCTGAGTGAATCATTTATGACCCAGTAATGGATGAACTAGGATCACGATTGTCTTTTGCTTCACGCTGCCAGAGCCCTGGAAAAAGAGCTACTGTGGAGTAGAGGCATGTTGAGCTAGTAAGACCTCCTTTGCTGCTGAAGGATAATGGAGAAACAAGAGGATGGGGAAAGAGACTGAAACATGGTGAGGGGAAAGAAAGGGACAGACACGTTACCTGTAATTGACCTTAGTCATAGCACTGCGGTCTTGCACAGAATTCCAGATGTTGATGTTTATGAAGAGGCAGAAAACTTTAGTCTCTGCTTGAGTTACTTTGTATCCATTCTTTGAGCAGTCTCTCAGGGATTCATATTGGCCACTAAATCGACCATCACATTATTCACACTGCTTGTATGTTATACCCCATCTTTCACCCTGTGTCTGTCTTGTCTATTTAGATTGTCAACTTTTGGGGGCAAGGACTGTCTACTCTCCATTTGTCCAGTGTCTGGTACAATGGAGCCCCATTCTGGGTTGGTCATTAGGCATTACCATTGATAACAGAATAATAATCTTGGGGTCATACCTCAGTGTTAAATTTGAGATGGGTAACGAACATCACCCTTGAATGTTATCCCCAAACTCCAGCCACCTACTTTCCTCTCACCCTCCACTTACTTCAAACTCTCCAATTCCATCCACGCGGAGAAAGAGCCACATTTCACAGAGCCCATTCGGACGTCTTCCGAGACGTGTGATCACAAAAGTCTTGTCGGTTTCTGTAAACCCAGTGAAGTAAACTGAATCCAGGGCCTACAGAAAGGTAAAGGGAAAAAATGCTTTAGCATTGAGAGAGAGAACAAAGAACAAATGGGAAGTGAGGTGTGTGGGGAAGAGTGATTATGCATGTCAAAAATCATCAGGCCAGCTAAGTTTCCCCTCTATTCAAAGGATGTAGGATGTTCTTTCTTCCTAATGGGAGTCCTTTGTAGAATGACACTAGTGGACTTGATCCAGAGACTGCTTTTAGTCAACACCTGCAATCCCCACCCCCAAGTCCCTTCCAACCAAGCATCTCAAAGTGTTTTACAAATAGCAGTGTATTATATTAAGCCTCACAATACTTCAGGCAAGTATGTAAGTACTCTCATTTCTATTTATACACGGCTGCCAAGAGGTTAAAAGATTTGTCCAAGGTCATACTTGGTCAGTGGGTGCACTCCCAGTCCACTATTTTTAATCAGCTGTCAATACTTCTTCCTCTTTTAATATTTGTACGACCACATGTCTCTTTAAGAAATGGACAGAAAATAATCTCTTCATTCCACAGCAATGACTTTAACAACTGATCGTGCCATGGCTCCATTTATTTGCTCGTTAGACTTTGATAATTTTTTTTCCTGTTTGCTGACTTCGGAGTTGAGAAACAATAAGAGGAAGTTGTAGGAGAAGGAAAATATGACTGAAAACCCTGGCATTGTGGTCTGTTGGAACAAGCCTGATATTGTCCTAAATCAACCAGGTTGCTAGTTTTGCAATGAAGTGTGTCACATCTCCCCCTAAAAGAAATGGGTATAACTAGAGTGCTTGACCAGTACCCTGGGGAAACCCATTGATGTATTTCCTGCCCAGAGCATCCACAACCAAATTTTCATTCCTTTTAATACTGATCACTTCCATCTGGGAGCACCTGTGCCTTTCCTTTGATGTAGCCTGGTGAGTGGGGAGTGGTCACCTAGAACTGGCCAGAAGATGGAATTTATGACTCACAAAAAAACTTTACAGTTTTGACATTTTGCTTTGTCCCAATCAGGGACAAAAAAAGACAAGTTTTCAAAAATTTTAACCAGATCAAAATGCTGGGAAAATTTTGTTTTAGAAACATCAAAACTTTTCGTTTTGATGATTTTTGACACATTTCAAGTCCAAATGATTATTTATTGTATGTATTATTGTAGGCCTCGTCCTGGGCCTTCTTGTGCTTCATGTGTTTTAGCGTCCCCAGGCATTTGGAGTCACAATCCAGACTGACTTTACATCTGCGTAGCTGGCAAATAGCACTGCTCTTAGCCCCAGCATCCAGTGTGAAGTGGTTCCAAACCCAGGTGCTACACTTGTTACACCAGTCAAGCTGAGATAGTAGCTCAAAATTGTATGCAGAATATTCAGATTTACAGGGAAGATAGAATTTTATTTCAGTAAAATCCAATCACCGTCCTAATCAGCTAGTTAAGGGTCCAAATGATAAATGTTAATGCCTTTGTTATGTGCTTAGACCCAAATTTTCAAATTCAGCTGTCTACATGCACAAATTATGCAACCCCTCACCAGATGCAGTTTCAAAAATCAGGTTTGCACATGCATAACCTGACTTCTTTGTGCATTTTGGGTGTGGATAAATTCCTGCCTCTGAAAAATGTACTCAGAATAATGCTCAAAAATACTTACTTCAGGTGACTAAGTGCCCATCTAAGCACCTAAATATGCATATATGTGCCTGACTTGAGGTAGCCAAGTTTGATAATTGGGTCCTTTATTGAGCAAAGCAGAGTGCATTGGACTGTCAAAATAGATATTTGGAGAGAGAGTTTCAGGACCATTGTTGGGATTTTCTGGAAGCATTCTAGAAGAGGTGCTCCATTGCTCTCAGTTTGAAGAGGAAAAGGGTAAAGCTGGGTGGCAGGTGAAGGTTACAGTTTGAACCACTTTTCAGACCACTCTGGTGTAGGAGTGTGGTCTGGTCATAGAGTGACTACAGTTTTGGAAGGCGATCTCTGTCCTTGCCACAGAAAGGGCTTTCAAAGAACTGGAATGGAAAAAAACACAAAGAGTTCTTCCAGCCCTACTTTAAGATGCACATCCAATATCACTTATTACAATTTTCATGACTTGCTTTGTGTCCCGGTGCCTCAAACACCGGCTTTAAAAACAGCCTTTTATTTAAAAAATAAAACAAAACAAAACATAAAAATGGCCATACTGGGTCAGACCAAAAGTCCATCTAGCCTAGTATCCTGTCTTCCGACAGTGGCCAGTGCCAGGTGTCCCAGAGGGAATGAACAGAATGGGTGGATCAAGTGATCCATCCCGTCGCCCATTCCCAGCTTCTGGCAAACAGAAGCTAGGGACACCATCCCTGTCCATCAAAACCACACACAACGCCAATGTGATGATAATCAGCTTGAAAAAGAGAAGAAATTCTGGATTCCTCAAAACCTTTAGAAAATGTCGCAAATTGGTAGGCGTTTCTCAAAAAATGACAGTGGGCCAAATCCTCAGCTGGTGTAAATCAACTTGACTTCAATGAAGCGATGCCCATTTACAGCAGATGAAGATGTGGCCCTGTATCTTTAGCTATTTTGCATCTTCCGCCTTGCCCGCTTGCCAGCACTTTCTCACCTCTAGCTTCTTGGCCCTGCAATGTTATTCTGGTTCAAGTTCCTGCAACAGTGGTTTTATAAGTCGGGGAGCCCCAACTGAGATCAGATGCCCACTGCACAGACACACAGGAGCATCCCTGCCAAGGGGAACTTACAAAGACAAGACAGGACAAGAGGGTAAAACAATCACAAGGAAGAGGGGCAGGACTCAGGTAATGACCAACATGTTTTTGCACGAAATGGCTGTACCCGAAGCGAGATGGTTCATTTCTTTGCCCTAACCCGGCCAGCTTCTAGTGGGAAGCCCAGGTGTATAAATGGAGCTGTGGGGCCTTACACGGTTACACCAGCCAAGAATCTGCCCCTAAGATCGCCACAAATCTGCCGGGAGGAGGCGCTGGTCCCAGTCCTGCTCATCTCCCTGATCCCCGGAGAGGTGCCGGGCTCCAGCCGCCTGGGGACACCCTAGCACTAGCCGGCGGGGATAGAAGGGACGCACTCACGTGGGCATCGCAGCCCAGTCCCTGCAGCCGCTCCAGCTCCTCCGCCCCACGGCCGGGCTGCCCGCCCGGGGTAGCCGAGAATACCGCCTCCTTGCCGGCTCCTGTGTCCATCTGCTCCAACCGGGCGGCGGCGCTGCCGCGCTCTCTCCGGCGCCGGCGGAACGCGAGGGAGAGAACCCCGCACATGGCCCATTTCTTCAGCTGGAAGCAGCTCCCCGGCACCGAGTAGCGGCGGCAGCTGCCGCCCGGCCCGGCCGCGGGACAGCGCTGGTTCCGCAGCAGGCACCCGGCCAGGAACAGGCACAGCGCGGCCAGCAGCAGGCTGAGGAGATCGGGCATTGTCCCGGGGATGCCGCGCTGGGTCCCTCCTCCTCCCGGGGCAGCTTCTGAGCCTGTGTGTGTGTGTGTGCACTATCCAGCGCCTGGCTACACACACACACACCCTACTTCACAGGACGATCCAGCTCCTGGTTACACACACACACACACACACCCTACTTCACAGGACGATCCAGCTCCTGGCTACACACACACTCCCCGCTACACAATCAAGCCCCTGGCTACACACACACACACACACACACACACACTCCCCGCTGCACGATCCAGCTACACCCCCCCACCACCACCACCACCCACACACACACACTTCACTGCACGATCCAGCCCCTGGCTACATACAGTCCCCGCTGCACTATCCAGCCACACCCCACTCCCCACTTCACTGCACGATCCAGGCCCTGGCTACACACACACGCACTTCACTGTAGGATCAAGCCCCTGGCTACACACACACACACACACACACACACATACACTTACTTCACTGCAGGATCCAGCCCCTGGATACTCACTAGTACCACCGCAAGCTCCTGGCTACACTCGTGGTGCCCTCAGCCCCTGGCTACACTTCACCCTCTTGCTACACACTTGGTCCCAAGCTATAGTCTTTTGTCCCTTTTCCGTGCGCACATGCTGTGCAGAGTCCTCCAGCCCCTCGATGCCAAATCCTAGCTCACAACGTCCCTCTCTGCAGCTACTCACCACTACTAAGGAGTCCTGAAACCCAGCCCTGCCCACTCTTGGCAGCTTTTGGATTTGGATTGATTTCCCTGCTGGTTTCTTTCTTTTTTTTTTACTTTCCTTAATGCTTGAAAAGCTACTCTCTCCTTCATGCCCCATTCTCCCCCCTTCCAAATTCTTAGGAGCTGGTATGAATAGGGGTCTACTCTCAACATTAACCCTAGTCTAGGATAACCATTGGTCTCCAGCCATAGCCTGGGTCCACCAGCTGGCCCCAACCTTAGCCCTAACCTGGGGCCACCATCCAGTCTGAATTGTAGTCCAGGGCTACCCACCAGCCCCACACATAAACCTAACTTGTGGGCACTAATAGGTTCCATCCCTAGCCTGATGTCACCAACTGCCCCTAAGCCTAACCTTATGTTGGGGCCACCAGCCACCCCAGACTCTAGCCTGGGGCTACCAACCAGCCCCAATCCTAACACTAGTCCATTCATGGTCAGCAGCTTTTCCTGAACTCTAGGTCCATCCTGGGGGCACCTACCAGAGGCACAAATTTCACATGTTTCAGAGGGGTAGCCGTGTTAGTCTGTATCAGCAAAAACAACGAGGAGTCCTTGTGGCACCTTAGAGACTAACAAATTTATTTGGGCATAAGCTTTCGTGGGCTAAAACCCACTTCATCAGATGCATGGAGTGAAAAATACAGTATTGAAATACATGATATTTTACTGTTTATTTTACTCATCTCCCTTATGGGGCTGTTTAGCTGTTTTATTTGTTCCCAGATGCTTGATTCAGTGTCAGAACTATTTTTCCTAAAGGAATTCTTCCCAGAAAGGATATGCATGCATATGCAGAAATTTAGAAGGGGAATTCCAGGCTTCTCTGGCTGCCTGGACGACAGACTTGATTTCCCAATGTCATAAGAGCTTCTCTGGCAGTTAAGTTGAAGCTGTCCTGGTTAGCTTTGCTGGTGCAATAGTACTATCTTGTTCTTGTGATATATAATACAGTGGACCCTGGGGCTGGTGGTGCTTGTGAAAGTGTCATTTGGAGGAGGTAGAGCAGAATTCCTCTAGTGCCTTCTTTATTGTCACAAAGCCGCTGGCTGTTTAAGGGAATATGAGTTTCAGCCTCACCTGTGACACAGCCAATCCCTCCTTCCCAAGTGGGAAAAATTAAGGTCATGTGACCCAATCAGGCTTCTGGTTGTAGATAAGACAGGCCTGGGGAAACCTGTAGATATAGAAGGGGTGGGAGTTGTTGCTTGGTAAAAAGTAGTAAAGTGGGTTTACTGATGGCTTCTCTGACACAGATAGGAAATGGTCCAAGGAAAGTTTTGGATCTTCTCCTGGGGGAAGAAAGGACTCTAGGTACTGGTAGGAAGGCCTGAGTGAGAGGGACTGATTGAAGAGTAGCTAGTATGGGTTGGGAGATGCTGCTTGATGAAGAGTGTTGATAAATTGTATAGTCAATGGCATGACCACATGTTGGTTGTTGTTTGAGTATGTAATATACTCAAGAGACCAAATAACCAGTGTCAGTCAGGTGTATTAATATGGTACAAGGAAAAAAAGTTCTACATGATACCAGTCTCTGAAGAGCCGTCCTGTGCAGTGATGTTACATTCACCTTATCCAGAAGGTGTGCTCCCCAAGTTACACATTTCAGCTGGTATTATTTATATGATTTTACAAGTGATGCATTTCTTTACATGTCACTAAAATCTAATCTATCAGGTTGTTCTAGTTCCCTAACTTGTTCTGTTCCTCCTTATCTTTGTCTTGATACTAGCATTCCAGGTGCTGGTCCATGAAGCTACTTCCTCGTCTTCTATTAAGACATAGAATGAACGCATAAGCATAGTTTGACTTACTTGGGGGAGCAGTGCTAGTCAGGCCAATGGGGCTGGGGGGGGGATTCTGCATCTGCTTGCAGTTTTGGGGGGGGCAATGCCCCTCCTGTGCCCCACAAACTATGCCCATGATTCTTGATTATTATTTTTTGGCACGTTTCCTATCTGCTTATGCCAAATCCTTACTTGAGCAAATGCAAGGAGTTATGGAATACTTGGCATATGTGAACAGGATTATGGTATAGGCCATTTTAGGCTATATCACTTACAAGATTTGTACTCAAAGGTATTGGTGCTTGATGGTCACTAATGTATTATATCTATGGTGCAGATAATGCATGATATTAATATGGTCTATATTTATATGCTAGCCAACATATATTGCTCAACAGGAGCAGACTGGGACTGAAGAGGAGCCCCAGGATGTATTGAAGATGCCAGAGCTGAGTATGAACTCCTGTGTTGTGTTGGAGTTCATTTTGGGACTTTGTGGATTGCTTTGAACTAGTTATGATAACAAACCAGCCCCAGGCAGTGGTGGTATTGGTAATAAGAGAGCCTCTAGTGGAGTTTTCAAGGAACCTGAGGGGAAACCGAGGCAGGGTTGCTGCAGGACCAAACTAGGTCACAGTAGAACCCTGTTACCTTTCTTATAAACCTGGGAATGCTTTCAGTCACTACTAGTTCCGTATATGGTGTTTACCTGGTCTATTGTATCTCTGATCTTTGAGCAGAGATAGGCAGAAGAGGCCATGCTTTGTTATTTGTCTTATAAAGTCTCAGCAGCTGGACTTTTGCCTTTGGAAAACCCAAGTCAGTGGTGGTTGGGACGTGGATTCCATTTGATTGAAGCCACCGATGTTCAACAGGGTTCAAATGACAGATTCCAGTTTGGGCTAAGCTCTCTAGCTCCATTTCCAGGATGGACACCAGCAATGTCCTTCAAGACAACTCTTTTAGGAATGATAGCTCAAGCTAAGGCTGCTGTTTTTATTCTTTTCTAACCGGTAAGACTCAACTCCCTAAACAAACTAAACGTCTCATATCCATGAAGAATTTCTCTGCAACATGGAACATTTAACATTTCTGAAGGGTCTAGCTCCCCCTTCTTTTTTTCTGGATTATTTTCTTTTCTTAAATAACTATAATCATTTTTGAGGGGAGGTGGGGTGAAATTACTGCTGGTAAAGAGTGCTTGCCTATTGATGTTCTGGAAAGGTGGGCAGAGCCTATCTAAAATTAAAGGCCTGCCCCCTCACCTGAGGGAGGGACCACAGAAGCAGATACAACTCATTTCTTGGGACAGCAAATGGAAGGGAAAAAAAACAGAGATGGGAGTGAGGGTCAGAACCAGGGCACCGGATGGGGACACCAAGCAGAAAACCCCACACGGCACCCACTGCTCTATGAAGGAGTCAGTAGATGCCAGATTGAGGTTCTCTGTTGTACTAATCTGAAGATAAACAGAGAGCTGCCCCACCAACATGCTTAAACCTTAACCTGAAAAGGGCCTTTAATACTTGTTTAATCTCCATTGCCCATTTAGTCCTTCATGAAATTGATAACTCATACTTACATGGCTTCCATAACCATAGTATCTGTACCTCACAATCTTTAATATACTAATCCACCTGCTTATGAGGTAGGGTAGTGCCATTATCCCTATGACTGTAAGAGGCTAAATGACTTAGTTTAGGTCACAGGCAAAAGTCTGTGGAGGAACAGAGAATTGAGCCCATATCTCGCAAGTCATAGGTTAATGCTGTAACCACTGGACCAACCTTTCTGCCACTGGTGAGAGTAACAAAGGTGCCAGTGGTGCTGGCCCTGTGATGTGGACAACTGTCCAATGGGCGCTGGGCTGAGACTACTAGATCAGTTCACATGGGATACGATAACAGAATTAGGCCTTTAAAGCTGTTATTTCTTACACTGATTTTACAGCAGTGTGACTCCATTGGCTTCAGTAGAATGACTCCTGTTTCTACACCTGTGTAAGTAAGAACAGAATCAGGCCCTTCATATCTTTCTTCACTAAACTTTCCCCCCTAAAAAATGAATGCAGCCACCCTTATCCGTATAAACATTGGGCAGGGTCTCAGCCCCTGAAGGTATCACAGCCCAATGAACATTGATCTGCTTCTGCCATAGCACTTTTAAGACCCCACTGCAGAAGGTGTGAGAGAGGGATTGCCGATTCTTATTGCGATTAGAAAACTAGACAAATACTTAACACAACTTGCCCAGAAAAAGATCAGACTCTTAGTCACTGTTGAGATGGGGTCATAATTGGCAGCCTAGGAACAAAAAGCTCTCTGAGGCAAATCGTCAGTGGTGCCAAACTCACATTTCTAACAGAGGTAGGGGGAGATAGTAGCTCTGAGACCCCTTTCCACTTCCCTTAATCCTGGAGCTGTGGGGGCCAAAGTGGCCTCTGGCATAGCTTAGACCAGCCCTTAGGTTGCAGTTACCAGTGTGGGTCTGTTAATTGTTGTCATGGGCAGGGCCGGCTCTACCTTTTTTGCCGCCCCAAGTAGTGAAGGTGGGGGGGGGGGGAAAGCTGCCGCCATCATGCCGCCGCCGAGGGAACCGCCGGAGGAGCTGCCGCCAAAAGCTGCCACAGTGCTGCCCTAAGACCGCCCGGGAAGCCGCCCTTTCCCATTTGCCGCCCCAGGCGCATGCTTGCTAGGCTGGTGCCTAGAGCCGGCCCTGGACATGGGGCCACTTTACATCAGTTAGGCTGTTGCCCAAGAGCTGTAGGGCAGGGCTAGTTTCTTCTCCCTTCTCCCTCTGCCTCCCACATGAAATATTCCCATCACAGAGTGGCCCCCTGGGCCTGGAGGCATTTTGGAATGCTCTGGAGGAGTGTGGGAAGGGCCACAGCCAGGATGAAGCTGCAATTCTGCATCCCTTCAAAGCCCCAGAGGGCCCCTCACAGCAGGGAGCACAAGTTAAAGCCATTCTCAAGACTTATCTTGTCTGTGACAAAGCCCTGGCTGGGATGATTTAGTTGTGGTTGGTCGTGCTTTGAGCAGGGGTTTGGACTTGATGACTTCCTGAGGTCTCTTCCAACCCTAATCTTCTATAAGTCTATGATCAGGCACCCCCCCGGCCCTGAATAGGAGAAGCACTATTTCCCCTCTGTCAACATGTAAGCTCCTGCAAGCAGCCAAGCAGGGATGAATGATCTCTTATTTCCAAATAAGTGAGCCTGGGAGTTTTGTTTGACCTTTTTGCTACAGAGTAGCAAATAAGGCAAAGCACAGTACCCAGTATATCGCCACTAATGAGAAGTGATTGCCACCTGCGAGGTCTTCTTTATTAGGGCCTGCTCCTGCTCAAGTCACTGATTGTCCTGCCATCCTCTTCACTAAGAGCTCCAGCAAGCCCTGACTGCATAATAATCCTCTGGCGCCCTTACAAATGGGAAGATGTGCATGGAACAGATCAAATCAAAAGTGAAAGGACAGGAACTAAAGAGTAGTAAGAACAATTGAGTGTAAATGTGGGTTTAGAGCCTTTGCTAGTGTAAACTTCATTGCACCACGACTCCCTTCTGACAACAAAAATTACTACACAACCCCAGGAGGGGGGACTGAAGCCTGAGCCCACATGAGCCCCACTGCCTGAGGGGGGGGGAGGACGACAAAGCCTGAGCCCCACCACTCCAGGCAGGGGGGCCAAAGCTGAAGCCCAAGGGTTTTGGCCCCAGGCAGGGGGCCTGTAACCTGAGCCCCGCTGCCCAGGACTGAAGCCCTCAAGCTTCTGCTTTGGCCCCCAAGTCTAAGCTAGTCCTGGCGACCCTATTTGGAGAACCACTGGCATAGCTCCATTAACAACAACGAAGCTGTACTGACTTGACCAGGGCCGGCTCCAGGCACCAGCCCACCAAGCTGGTGCTTGGGGCGGCACCTGGAGGGGGGCGGCACGGCGCTCCGGCCCCCGGGAGAGCGGGGCCACGGCCAGTCTCGCCGCCCCCCCCCCGGGGCTCCGGCCGCCCTCCCCCCCCCCCCCACAGTTGTTTTCTCACCTTCAGACTTGGCTAAAAAGAGAGTCTCTTCCAGGAAGTCAGACAATGAAATGATTCACGATTGTACCTTTCTGATATCCTGTATCAGAGCAGCCACGATTCACTACAGAAAAAAACCCTATAACTGAGAGCACTATGAACAACAGCTCTGATTATTTTTGTTCGTAGTTATGCACAAATCAATAGTAACCAGAAAAACATACATTCTGCTGTAACATACATTCTGGACTTCACAAACATATATAATTAAACTCTCAGTTATATTGAATTTCCACAGATATAAAGGTCTAAGAAATAAGGTCATGTTCCCTTAAAATGTTAATACAAACTTATTACCATTTGCCAAACCATTGATCCCTTTATACAAATTCAACACTATTCACTGATTTCCAGTTTCTAACAATTACTCTTTTGTGTCAACATCACTACCCTAGGCCTGAATGCTTCACAAGTCTCATTGATCCCTGAATGCTCTCTGTATCCCTTAGTCCCAAAAGTGTTGATTTCTATTAACTATCATATGCATGTATCAATACATCATAAAGATAGACACCAACCCTTGCTAGTATATTTAGACGTGCTGGAAACTGACAACAGAAAGAATTGAACTGTTCTGCTTTATGCAGTGATGTTGGATATGTTTCTGGATTTCTTAGGTTGCTTGTTCCAGGAACTGAAGACATTGTTTCTGAATGATTTAGTTATCAATATGGTATCACATGAAAATCAGTTCCAACTAACAAGACTTGTCAGAGAATATAATCAAGGTCATGACACCACTGTTCCTGCTTATAAAGAGGCAGAAGAATGGTATGTACACAAAGCCCAGCACACCAGGCACCAGTTCCAAGAAAAAAGATTGTGCAACAGGCACTTTTATTACCACAGATGCTTCATTCTGAATTTGTGTGTTGCTATTTAAATATTAAATACTGTAACCTAGCCCACTTGTGCCTGCAAGTTTTGTGAGTACATGAGATGTGGATTCTTAATGTTAGGTATCTAACTGCCTAACTTACACACCCAAACAGCTCTCATTAAAGTCCATGGAAAGACATTCATTAACCTTGGGGGAGGGATAGCTCAGTGGTTTGCGCATTAGCCTGCTAAATTCACGGTTATAAGTTCAATCCTTGAGAGGGCCACTTAGAGATCTCAGGCAAAATCAGTACTTGGTCCTGCTAGTGAAGGCAGGGGGCTGGACTCAATGACCTTCCAGCTCTATGAGATAGGTATATCTCCATAAGTGAAATTCATTGGGCAGGGCCTGAAGTGCCTCCACACTCAGGTCCATTATCAGAGGGGTAGCCGTGTTAGTCTGAATCTGTAAAAAGCAACAGAGGGTCCTGTGGCACCTTTGAGACTAACAGAAGTATTGGGAGCATAAGCTTTCGTGGGTAAGAACCTCACTTCTTCAGATGCAAGAGACTCAGGTCCATGTCTTCCGCCTCCAGGCCCTGCAGAGGCTCCTTTATGGTGCAGGTAGTCTGGGGTGGAGAGTACTGGCACGTGCCTTCCTGTGCCGCATCCGAGGGCGCCGATATGACCGGCAGCTCCTTTATCTCGATCCGAGAGGTCTTCCGTGAGACCTCTCCGGTCTGCCGGTCTTCTACCAGGACCTTCTCCGGACCTGGAAACTGTTCTCAGCAACCAGGTCTGTGGCGGCCACCGAGGGGGCTGATCTCCTCGCAGAGCCCCTGCTACACAATCCCCAGCTCCGTGTACAGGTGGCGGAGTCCCCCTTGATGCGCCAGAGGTTGGTCCTGATGGAAATCACCAAAGTCGGAGACCTCCTGGATTATGACCGGGAAGACTGGCTGGATCCCCTGACGCTCACTTGGTGTATGGGGCTCTCCAGGCCTTGTACTCCCCAGTGCATACGTCAGGAGGTGAGGGCCGCTTTGCTGCCCACTGCTCGGGCCCACCTCAACTGGGTCCTGCACGAGGTTGAGTCCCGCCCGGGCCCTCCGGACATTTTCATCGGGCCCCTGCCCCATGGACCCAACCGGCCCCCCTGCCCCTTCTCCGTGAGCCGGCTGCACGACTTGCAGCTGGTCCGCTTCCAGACCGCGCCAAGGAAACACCTATACACGCTCATGCTCCACACCCTTCACTTCCTCACCCTCGTGCCCCGCCCCTACACAAAGTCTCTTCTCCCCCCCCCACACACAGTGTTTGTACAGCATGTGGGGGGGGGGGTACAAGTCTGTAGACTAGAGCTCTTAGGCACTATGATAATACAAATAATAATGTTTTGGGGCCTCCTGTTGATTCAGGTATAAAGAAAATGTGAGGCAGATAGGCCTGCATATAAAAATTGAACACCTAAATAGAGTGTGTTTTTAAGGAGAAAAAGACTTTACTCAGACCACCCAGATTCAAAAAATGTGTGTCAAAAAATGCTGTTCAAAGTCTGCTGCTTAGTATTGAAATATAAAGGGGGAAGTTAAAAGCATCTGTCCTTAAAAGAGGAACTGTCCCTCTCTGTGCATGGCTGAATGCATGTATGATCAGCATCTTCATAGGATTTCCAACTTTTTGCTACCTTTAGGATGGTTGAGATAATGCCTTGGGACTGACCCATGACCTCAAATGTCTCAAACTACCTCCGGATCTACTGACCAAGTATATTTTTGGATCTATGGACTTTCTTACTCCAAATTTACTGGAGCAGGAAGGTTCTTCCTTTGTATAAAGGTGACCTAATCAGCCCCCATTTGATGATGCCAGTTGTCACAGTTGTTAACTGCACTTCTGAACCCTCCTGGGCAATTCAAGTACACCCCTTTCAGGTCTTGGGCCTCAAGCTGTCACCTCTCTTTTAGGATGGAATCACATGATTCTTCCACTCTGACCATGCCTTGGGCTGCAGAGCAGTCCCCTGTGATCAACCGTGATGACCTCATCAGGTCTGATTTATGTTCAGCACCTGCGGTCTTCCTGTCTTGAAGAGCAATGATGTTGGTATTCAGGAACCAAGCAGTCTTCTTAAAGCAATGTTTTATTTGTTTTGGAACAAAAGCATTTAAGAGAAAACAGATCTTAAAAAATAAGCCAGTCTCTAGTCATGCCTGCTTTTCCTTAAGCCTTACCGTTCCCTAGATCTGGGAAAGCCCAGCTTTTTCAGACTCCCTCACGAGAGCCTCTGGCTATATCAGGAAGTCTCCTTGGACCGTTCTTGACAATTGACACCCCATCCACAAGTGTTTTTTTAAACAGTTTATAGTCTTTCATCTTAGTTCCCAGCACTGGCAGAACAGCTGTGTCACTTTGGCCTGGACCATGGAAGGATGCCATTGTCCTGTAACTGCTTCCCTGGTATTAGCTGAGAAGTTGCTTTTCAATAGCTATTGTGTTATTTTACTGCTTGTTTTTCCCATAGCCCCCTATAAAGCTAGGTCAATAGGCTGATATACAACAACTTCACTTCACTGGCCAGGTCACATACAGTGTTTTCATAAAATTATCACATCTCCACATTGTTGGATTGTTACAGAGCATCTCCTCATCTGTCACACCAGCAACCTCAGAAGTGGAGTGACACGTTCTGATTTGCCTAGAACAGGGGTCGGCAACGT
>NW_020698262.1:9194948-9202500 GCF_002925995.2 Terrapene triunguis | reverse complement strand
CTTGTTAAATATTTACTATTCAAGTCCATTATAGAAGATCATTAAAATGCCTCTTTTGTTTTGTAACTTTGTTTGTTTCCTAGTTATATTATCAAATCTAGATAACTTTATAAAAGTTGTTTGATTCCAGGTGATGTGGTAAGAAAATCTTCTGCTTTTAATGAATAGAAAAAGTTAAAGATTTTCAAAAGTATCTATGCCACTCTTGAAAATCTGACTCATCATTGAGACTTGTTGATATAAACTGATAGGCAATAACATTTACCAGAGTTTGTTGACCTGACAGTTAAAATATGGAATAAGTTGATCAATGTAGAGGGGAGACTTAGGACCAGGGCTCACTTGACATTATGGATATTTTTCTCTCAATATATCTAAGCTTGAAATGATATGAATATTTTTATGTTATTGAATAAATTAATGAGATTAGCAGAAAGATTAAATTATTAGTGTTCTAATAAGACTCAACGTAGCTTTCCCCAGTTTTTAATAGGAAACAAACATTTGGAAAAATTAGCTATCACTTCCTGTAAAAAGTATAATTCAGTTAAACTAAAAGCTTTCATCACAGTGTGACTACTTACAACTTTAAAATATATAGTTTGTATACAAAGTACATACAAAAATCTAAAATTACTTTGGAAATCTTGCTATGAAAACTAAATTAAGCAGTTACATCTTCACAATCTTAAAATGGTTTTTGATGTAGTTAAGTGGCGTTTACTGGTAAATAAGTCTGTTCCTTGCTACCGAAAATGGTTCTGCAAGGTAAAAATTACAAATTGCCACAGTGTTTTACTGCCACACAAAATTTGAATTAACATATGCGAATATATTTTAGAATACATTTCTGTCAACATGCCTAGTAATAGCTTTATGGCAGCCTAAATGGTGTATTTTCAACTATTCCTATAACAGTGTACCTATTTCCAGTTCAATAGCAGTTGTGCTTATAACTAGTTGTCTAAAATTATATTCTTCAATTTCTGGGTTAACTCTTGTATGGTGGAACTGGTGGCAAGATAGCGTTTAGTATAAAATGTCATCCTTAGAAATAGTAGTGAAGCTTGTGGGATTTGCAGTGTCATGGGAAATCTCACTGCTTAACTACTGGGGCATGGTGAATGAGTGGACTTTGAAGTGTTTAAATTGAGATTATAATGCTCCTCACCAGTTCAGGTCTTTGCAGCTTTTTATCATTCGTTATAGCAAGTATTCACTGCTCAGTTTTAAAACACACTTAATTTCCAAAGTTCTGTTAGTAAGCAAGCCCAGTCTACATAAAACTAAAATTTTGAATTGGTATTGTAAACTATAAACTGATTGGATTGGATTTGTTAGAGTTCATATACAAAAAAAGAGTTTTTATTGGGGCGGGGGCGGTGGGGAGACACACCTATGGTGCTCCAAGAAGTGATTTTGGCAATTCAGTGAAGGGTGCTAGTGCCTGAGTAGTTCTGAGCCCACACCCAGTGATGAAAGATTCTTTCTTGAAGCCAATGCATTAAACAAGGCCTTCTTGAAGAACCAGTTAGTGTGTTTATGGGTGTGTTAAGCACCGATTATTAAAAATACCTAAGACCTTGAGACCCAAGATATTGTTTATAGACAAAGTATGTCTTAATCTGTTTCACTTTATGTACTTCCCATATTACCAAAAAAAAAAAAGCTGTGTAGTAGAAACTGTTGACTGTTAAATAAGAGTAAAGGAAAATTAGAATAAAATGTCTCTCAAAATTCATAAGAAGTATAACATATTTGAAGACAAATAGATTTTATTATCTTATAACCATGAGAATTTCATCAAAAGTAAACTGGCTACAGTTTTGAGATTATAAAAGTCATAATCTTTCCAATGTTTGTAACTGGAATCAAGTATCATTGTCTTTATTTGTGATCACTTGTTAATTCGGCAAAATGGCAAAGACATGAGATCAAGTACACTTTGATAGTTACGCTTATGAATGAATGAAATTAGTGGAAAAGAGGTGGAAGGTTTTTTTTTTTTCTTTTTTTCTTACAAATTTTAATCCCTCTAGAACTAACTAAATCATCTTAGGTTTTGTCTTCAGTATAGTGTTAATGCCATTTTGCCTAACTTGAATGAGAATGGTCACACTCATAAACGATGTTTGAGCAGCAGAGAGTTGTGGAGTCCGCTCTGCATTACTAGCTCCAGCATCAACATGCCCCCTGATGGGCCAGTTAGCTCAAGTGTACAGAATCACTTAACTTGAGCTAGAGCTTTTTATATGTAACAGGAGTCTGGTTAGGAGCAACACTAAGGGCTGGTCTTCACTGTGGGGAGATCGGGAGATCAGTGCTGCTGCAATCAATGCAGCAGGGGTCAATTTAGTGGATCTAGTGAAGACCCACTAAATCGACGGCAGAGCACTCTCCAGTTGACCCCGGTACACCACCTCTCTGAGAAGAGTAAGGTAAGTCGACTGTAGAGTGCCTCCCATCGATGCAGCACAGTGAAGACACCGGGGTAAGTAGACCTAAGCTACGTTATCACGTAGCTAGAGTAGCGTAATGTAGGTCAACTTACCCCAGTAGTGAAGGTAAGCCCTAAGTTATACCTTGAGTTAATACTGTAGTGAAGAGAAGCCATAGAATGTGAAACATTGGGGTGTGGACATAGGTTGACACAACATTCTGCTTCAGTGGAAATTCCCTCCTACTGAACAGGAGGGAAATACCCATTCCTGTGTTAAGATCTGGCAAAGCTCTGTTTTCTCTCCAGAAGAGCTTTCTTAAATCATTTAAGTAACCTGGTCTTTTTACTAAATTGTGTAAATGAGAATCACATCACAAACATTGCAAAGACTGACAATAACAGGCTCCAAATACAACTACTCTTTTCCTGATACTTCTCCACCATCACCCAGAAAATCAGCCTTGCATTAGTGTGTTCTGAGTGTAGAAAAAACAAGCAGCACATTCCCCATTTTTAGAAAACGGGTTGGGGGGAGCCTGAGTGAATTTTTACCATGTAACACCTTTGTCCTTGTCACACACTCCACACTTCCTTCATAAAAATCCTTTTGATTTCATTCTAGCAGTTTGACTAAACCCTTAAAGGCAAGACAATCCAAAGCAAAAGCTTTCAAACTGTTCTTGGTTCACTCTGGGCCTCTTAGTAACGTCAGTAGCTGATTGCCCTAGCTTTTGGGCCTCAGAATAGTTAACCTACTATATATACATAAAAGGAGGCATGTCCCTTTCCTGATTTGCTCACTTACAACAAATCTTTTCAACCCTAAGCAAAGATTCTGACTGCAGTTTTGACATTTGTAGGTAAAGATCATGGATTCTATCCAAGTTTGTGGTAGTTCAGTTGAAACTGAACTGGGACTAATGGGTCGTGGTTTCTCTGGATGACGTTCAGCCTTATGTTAGGCCTGTTTTGATCAAACTGATTTAGGAAATTTTGCTGAGTGCAGGTTCCTATAAGAGGAAAATAATGTCTGTACTAAAATGGGCTTAGTGTGAAAAACATTTTATATTTAATATACTCCGTATTAATGTTGAATAGTCAAACCTGTTCAAATCTGCTGTTAAAAAGTGTTATCTTTCCTAATTTAAGATGATTTCTTCTCTCACTCCATTTTAAATATTTAGGGGGCTGTACCAAAAGGAAATGCCACTAAAGAATACATGGAGAGTTTGCAGCTGAAACCAGGGGAAGTGATCTACAAATGTCCAAAATGCTGTAGTATCAAACCAGAACGTGCACATCATTGCAGGTATATCATTATTTTCTTTAAAGTAAACATTCATAAAGATATTTGAAAGTGAAATTCTAAAAAAAGTGTAAAGTAGCTAATGAACATGGTCTGCAGGTTTCTTGCTTTGATTTAATGAAAGTTTTGCAGACTTTTTACTACAAAACTGTGTATATTTGTCTAAACTTCGGGTGGAGCAGGGAAGAAGCCTAAAAGTTTTAAAGGCTTTCATTGCTATTTGGTAAATTTTGTTGTAGAACAGAAAGTTTTTCCTCTTATCATTTACTCCTTTAGCTAAAACCTTAAAAAAAAAAAAAAATCTTTTATATACTGGTCTTACTTTGATATTGGATTCTGGAGTTATTGTTCCGGTTACAAGAGTCATTTTAAATGAAGAAATTAATTTCAAGTACATTTGAAATGGCCACCTCAATGTGTGCTCTTCCTGAAACTTCAAAAAGGTCTGTTCAAAATGACACGTTCCTGAGCATGTGGATTGACTATTCGGTTGTTGTTTTTTTCCTAGGCAGCATGGATAAACAGTTTGTTAAACCAATTAAATATTCTTCAGTTCATTGGAGAATGTTCTGAGTAATGAAAGATGTGATTATCATAATCTTGATTAGGATGTTGTATAAAGTATAGTAAATCTATCTACTTTAAATTCACTCTGTTCCTGTTAGCTTGAAAGCATATTTTAGATGTACCTGTAATGTTCAACCACTGGAAAGATTAACTTAAATATGTCTGTCTCTATGTAAAAATAAGAGACTTGTAAATATTTGTATACTATGTATGCATGTTTATATACACAGAGCTACATATGTGTAATGTTTTTAATAGAACCTCTCTGTATAGAGTAAGGCATATCCAGCTGTGTAATATATTGACAGTTTCTGCTCACCTAAAGGATGCGAGTGAACTTTTGTTGGAACTCTAAAATGCAAATCATTATGGAAATAACTGTAAAAAAAATCTGCAGTTGATATAAATTATCTGTTTTGTCACTCTAGTTGTGGTAAGGTTATGGTTGAGAAGTCACTTCCATTATAAGCTGTCTGTCTTGGAGCTGAAATCTTGTTCTTATCTTAGATGTGAATTTTGTTTTAGTATGTGGAGTGGGGAGGAAAAGTTCCATGTAAATATGTAATCATTGTTAAATTATCTAACCGTGAGAGGGGGAGAGTCTCTTCAGTTGAGCCTTCATACATGTTCTTTATACACAGAACTCAAATGCTTTTTGTTTTTAGACCTAACAAGGACTTAGCCTGTAAGGAATGGTGCTTGTGAGGATCAGAGCCTTTGATGATTTCAATTTTAAGTGTTTTCTTTAAGCAATATGATTATATTATTTTCAGAAGGTTACAATTTTACTTTCCCGCACTTTTGCAAGCTCATAGGTCAGATGTCCAGATAGACACAAGCATTGTTTAGTCATCAGACAGTAGAACAGGAGCCAAGAAGTGCGTCTCCTAGCCTGGTTCCTGGAAATCTGTCTCCCAAGTTCCTCTGTAACTGGCTCTTTATTGGACTTAATCTCTGCCTTAGCCTACCTATTAAATAGATTGTAATGGTAAAGCACTTTTTAGACCTTCGATTGAAAGGTACTCATGACTATTTTGGTGTCTCTAGGAGTCTTTTTTTGAGTCGTCTTTTACATGCAAAAAATGCTATGGAAATGCTATGATAGCATTAAGATTGAAAATTTAATTGCACAGATCAGGAAAACAACTTTCAAAGCATCCATAACTTGGGGTGGATATGTAGGTTAACACTATATAGGAATGGAAAATGCTCTTGTTAAAAAGGGCAAGCAAGCTTACTTTTGGGAATCATAACTGAGATTGTAATCACATAATAGAGAAAAGTTTCTAACATTGCATTATTTTTCTAAATTCAAGTCTTTAGTGAGTGTTGTTACTTTGGTTGCTTCCTTGGGATGGTTTTAAAATAAACCTATCTGAATATATTTATTGATAATACACCAGAACTATTCATTTATTACTGTTGAAGTTGAAGAGATTTAATTAGGAAAATGAAAAATATTTATTACTTAAATGGGCAGTTTGGGGAAAGACAGCAGCAAAAGTAGCAGCTGTTTTATTTTGCACTGTAGAATGTTGAGATTTTGATTGGATTCTTTTGCAACTAACTTCAAGAGAAATGTTGGTTGATAGCCCTTAGGTCTAACAAAGAGATGTGGTGAGAGATTTCTGGAATTTGTCCAACAGACAAAGCCACACACACAAAAAGCAGATATAATTTGAAGGCATGCGTTGAACAGCCCATTGGTACTGGTCCAGCAGTGGAAAAGATGATACTACATCTGAATGTATGTTATATATCATATGCTGCTCCTGATTGAATCTTTTGTAATTTAATGATATAGATAGATTTTATTTCTGAGAAATGAGAGGGAATTGACAATTTACAAATGAAGTTTAGACTGTTCTCTGAAGCATTTTGCCTGTGCGCACATGTTCAGTATATTTGATGGAGCTGTGTGGGTAGTAAAACAGCTGTGAAAATTTCTGGGGGGATTGAAAATCTCCCTTTTAGCAGATATTAGGTCAACTTTTCTATATTCTGAACCAGATTTACAGTTTGGATATCTGTAAGATGAACTAGGTACTTTCTGCCAAATTTTGCTTCTGGCTGTTTTTTTACCTTGAATCTGGAAAGGATTGAAGCTCTACTTACATGGTGTAGTCGTAGCTACAGGGTTATTAAAAAATAAAAAATACACACAATTGGATGTACACATTTATCCTTTTTGGAGCATGGCAATATTCATTTTAGTGGGTATGAAACAAGTCTTTTCTATAAAGTCATTTACACTCTCAGAAGTCATGGCATAAATTTTTTTGAAGAAAACATATTGCTCTAAATTGGTAAACCACAACAGACAAAACTAGTTTAAGACCTTTGCTTTGTTCCCTTCAGCTTTCATTAAATTCTGCATATTAATTTTTGGCTGAGACATACTACGTGTTCTTTCCTACAGTGAAATTTAAGATCCTTTTAAAAAAAATAAAAATAAAATAAGTGCCTATTTCTCTCTTCCCGTCCCCCCTCCAAGTATTTGCAAGCGATGTATTCGAAAGATGGATCATCACTGCCCCTGGGTGAATAATTGTGTAGGAGAGAAAAACCAGAGGTTTTTCGTGCTGTTTACGGTGAGTACAGATTACCAACAAATTGTTCTAAATATGAAAATTGCTCGCTATCTAGCCATACCCTTACTTTTGGGGGAATTCTGCACCAAAAAATTAAATATACACAAACATTTTATTTGACAAAATAACACAATATAATCAAGCCAGTTTCAATTATTTTGGTAATTTATTTCAAAATACCTGTTAACAAGTATGTCTCTAACAATATAGACAACAAACAAAGATTCAGGAAGTGTTTTTTGACAAGTAGATTCCTTACTAAGCATATTAATACAGAATTTTGAATAATCAGTCATATGAACTACAATACAGAACTGTATTTCCCACACCCTCAGAAGCAGTGCAGAGGCTTGAAGGAATCCAGGGTAACGAAGGAGCTGAGGGAGAGGGAAGTAATTGCTGGGAAGAAGCCTGGGAATGAACCTGGAGGGTAGTTGGGTGTGGGTGGGAGAAGTATGGAACAGTTTTGTACCCAACGGAAAGGGGCAGCACGTCCGGCTCTTCGGTGGCAATTCGGCGGTGGGTCCCTCAGTCCCTTTCGGAGGAAAGGACCTGCCGCCGAATTGCCGCCGAAGAATGAAGCGGCAGCGGTAGAGCTGCTGCCGAAGTGCTGATCGCGGCTTTTTTTTTTCCCGCTTGGGGCGGCCG
>NW_020698262.1:9151390-9194848 GCF_002925995.2 Terrapene triunguis | reverse complement strand
CGGGGGGGGGGGCGGCCGGAGCCCCGGGGGGAGGGCGCCGGGGAGGAGGGCGGCGAGCCCGGCCGTGGCCCCACTCTCCCCGGGGGCCGGAGCGCCGCGCTGCCCCCCTTCAGGTGCCGCCCCAAGCACCAGCTTGGTGGGCTGGTGCCTGGAGCCGGCCCTGCTCCCTGTCAGCTGCTGACCACTAGGCAGGTGAGCAGTCAGTTGGCTGCCTCTGTTCTGGTGCCACAGCAGCCCCTGGTGGGCAACAGGCATAACTGCAGAGCCTCTCCAGCAGAATCTATTGTCTGCAGAGAAAAAAAAAATCAATCTGTGGGACATATGTATTCTGTGCGGGCATCGTGGTGCAGAATTCCCTCAAGAATACGTACCCTGGATGTGCAGCATTATACCATTTCACTGTTTGCAGTATCTGGTATTATACAACATAGTATGTTACTAGTTTTTAAAGTTTACAACGTGACATAATTATATGCCTGGGGGCAGGACTTGGATCAGGGTGAAATAATATGCTGGGACCTCGCTCAAGCTGCAGTCTTCTTCTGCGGAATCTTAATTTTCATTTTAAAAAGTCTGTTTAGGGTGGCAAAGAAAACCTCAAATGTGAACTGATTGTGATAGCTACAAGAGTCTGCAGTAAGCCTTGAACAATAGCTCTGAGATGCCCGGTGGTGATTTTAAATGTCATTGTTAACAATTTAATTCCTCATGTAAGAAAGGAGAGGGAGCATACCTATGTCTGCACCATTCACAGTGAGTGACTTCTCCTTTTGGTGCCACAAGTGAGTGTTGCTTAGGAGAGGGCAGCACTTTCCTTCACACAAGAAGGAGCCTGGTAGAGCCCAGTTGGGAATTTGAGACCCACTGAGGGGCTCCTAAGTCCAAGGCGCTAAGGAATTGAGGTCAGAATGCAACCATATTTTGAGCATCTGCATAACAGGCTGAATGGCAACTCACATGGGCAGACCTTGGAAGAGTACCACTGCCCTTCTCCTTCCCCTAATTTCTCCCCTGCCTTGGAGAGGCTATTAGTAGATATTAGCCATGCTTGTTTTAATCAGTGTTTGAGTCCAGTTTTTCAATGACTCAAAATCCATTAGTTCTTCTTCGAGTGCTTGCTCATGTCCATTCCATGTTAGATATGTGTACGCCGTGTGCACCATTGCCGGAGATTTTTACCTCAGTGGTATCCGTCGGGCCAGCTCTAGCGCTCTCTGGACCCGCGGGCTTATGCACCGGTATATGGGCGCCACCAACACCGCACCCTCGTCAGTTCCTTCTTACGGCCTGAGACAGTTGCTGGAACAACTCTTGCTTCGGCAAGGCATTCTTCTCAGTGGTTTCTTACACTGTTTCATAGTTTGTCTTAAGTATAGTTGTAGTGTATATATTGTAAATAGCATTAGTGTAAATGGTTAGAACTCCAGTCTCCTTATCATCAAGGGGCTTTCTTCGTCCCTGGGGCCAGGCATGCCCGGTCCACGGGTTTCAAACCCGGTGCTTCTAGTGGCAAGCCTATGTCCATGAGCAACCCACACTCCAATTGTCTGAAGAGTTTGGGAGACTCTCCTGTCCACCACAAGTCTCTGGACCCTCGGCATCGAATGGAGGCTGAGAGGGTACCGCTCCGCCATGGTCACTTCAGAAGGGTTCTTCATCTGTCTCTGAGGTAGAACCATACGTCCAGCCTAAGGGCCACCACACCGGCACCCATCCTGTGTACCACCCGATCTTGGTATGGGTCCTCCCACCGGTGCATGGCCAAGTGAACAGTGGCCTATGCAATGGTCATACTGGAATCCTTGGGGGTTTCCCCCAGTACTGGGTCCACCTTCCCGCTGATCTTACTCAGTTGCTTCTGAGAGGTGGGGTCCCGCTCCATCCTGCTCGGCATCGAACCCCAATTCCGGTACCAACCCCAATACCCATATTCAGGATGTAGTCCCCATGGATGTTGTTGAGGCTGAGGAAGAGAAAAAAACCTCCTCCCTCTGGTACAAGCCTCTTCCTCCTGCTCCTCCTCAGATGAGGCCGTCTCAGGGCTGAATATCTTGCTTCCACAAGCTGACTTCAGGACTCATCAGGAGCTTCTAAAGCAGATAGCAGCTATCCTGGGGCTAGAGATTGAGGAACTCAAAGAACCATCCCACATCCTTGTTGACATTCTGGCTGCAGCAGCTCCTTCTGAGGTTGCCCTGTCCATTAATGAGGCTGTAATGGGTATGGTCAGGGCCCTGTGGCAAACCTCTTCTTCTCTGCCCTCCACCTCTAGTCTTGGATGCATCCAACCTAGGTTGGGGAGTCCACCTAGTGTTCCTCCCACAGATCCCAGGAAAGGTAGTGCAGATACTGATGGACAACACCATGGCTGTGTTCTACATCAACAAACGGAGGAGCCCGATCCTCTGCATTGTGTCAGAAGGCCGTCTGTCTATGGGAATTCTGCGTGAAGTACTCCACGCACCTCAAGGCTTCACATCTTCCGGGAGCCTGTAGAACACCCTGGTGGATCACCTCAGCAGATCCTTCTTCTTTCACCACAAATGGTCCCTTTACCCAGAGGTCACCAGGTTCATCTTCCAAAGAGAGGGGGACCTCCCCAGGTAGACCTGTTCGCAACCAAGCAGAATAGAAAATGCCAACAGTTTGCTTGTTGCGTGGGCACAGTCCGGGCTCCCTCTCCGTTGTTTTCCTGCTTCCATGGACAGAGCTACTATTCTGCATATTTTTTCCAGTTCCTCTGGTTCACAAGGTCCTCCTAAAGATCAAGCTTGACGAGGCAAGAGTTATTCTTATAGCCCCGGTGTGACCGTGCCAGCACTGGCTTGGCACGCTGCTCCCGCTCCTCCCACACCTGATCTCATAAGACCACGGTTGGTTACTCCGCCTGAACCTCAGCTCCCTTCATCTAACTGCATGGAAGTTGCATGGCTAAACCGAGAGGAGCAGGCCTGTTCGGAATAAGTTCAACAGGTCTGCTGGGCAGTAGGAAGCCATCCACTAGGGCTACCTACTTCGCCAAATGGAAGCGGTTCTTGATATGGTCATCCCATCGAGGTGTCTCTCCAACTCAGTCTTCCCTTGCGTCCACCCTGTACTACTTGCTCCATCTAAAGCAACAAGGTCTGGCTGCCACATCTAGGAGCAATTTTGGCCTTCCACCCACCGGTGGGCGGAAGATCAGTGTTCTCTCACGAGATGACACTGCTTTCTTAAGGGATTGTACCCACAGGTTCACTAGCTGATTCCCCTGTGGGTCTTAAACTTGGTCCTTTTGAGACTCATGGGTCCTCCCTTTGAGACGCTAACATCGTGCCCTCTGCTACTTCTTTCCTGTAAGGTTTCCTTCCTGGTAGTGATCACCTCAGCCAGAAGGGTCTCTGAAATCAAGGCCCTTGCGTCAGAGCCTCTATACACCATGTTCTTCAAGGGCAGAGTCCAACTGTGCCCCCACCTGGCCTTCTTGCCAAAGGTGGTTTCACAATCCCATAGCAACCAGGCCATTTTTTCTGCCAGTCTTTTCCCCAAAGCCTCACCAGAATTCAGAAGAGTGGCAGCTTCTCTCATTGGATGTTAAGCGTGCCCTCACCTTCTATAGCAAGTGGACTAAATTCTTTCACAAATCCATACAACTCTTTGTAGCAGTAGCAGAAAGGATGAAAGGACTTCCAGTGTCAGCTCAGAGGATCTCATCCTGGATAACCTCCTGTATTCAGGCATGCTACGAACAGGCGAATGTCCCATCTCCGGCGACCCTAATCACTCACTCCACGAGAGCTCAGTCCTCTTCAGAGGCATTCTTCCTGCAGGTTCCAATCCAAGACCTCTGAAGGGCTGCAACTTGGTCATTGGTTCATGCCTTTGCATCCCACTATGCCATCACCCAAAAGGCTTGAGATGACTCCAGGTTTGGAAGAGCAGTGTTGCAGTCAGCATGTCCTTGAACTCTGAGCCCGCTTCTTGAGGTACTGCTTGTGAGTCACCTAACATGGAATGGACATGAGCAAGCACTCAAAGAAGAAAAAATGGTTACTGTCCTTTCTGTAACTGTTCTTTGAGATGTATCTCTCATGTCCATTCCACGACTCACCTTCCTATTCCTCTGTTGGAGTTGGCCAATAAGAAAGAAGTGAGATGATGTGGGACCGGTGGCGCGCCTTATACTGGTGCATATGTGCACTGCTCCAGAGAGCGCTAGAGCCAGTCTGACTGATACCACTGAGGAGGAAATCTCCACCAGTGGCAGACTTGGCATGCATACATACCTAATATGGAATGGACGTGAGCAACACATCTCAAAGAACAACAGTTACAGAAAGGCTAGTAACCCTTTTTTTCCACTTTATAACATTTGTAATTGTAATGTGATACAAAGAGTAATAAATTAGTGTACATTGTTGTACTTGCTGAGATTTTTTTATTTGAACTTTGCTGGAGTTGGTTTTACTCCATTTTATCCAATTAATAAATGATACTGCACCCAAGCATGTAATTTCCTAACGATAAAAATTGGCTGCAAGGAATGTCTGCTTTACTGACTGACAAAATGATCAAGACTAAGCAAATTTCTATTTATTTCCAGATGTATATAGCCCTAATTTCAGCTCATGCACTCATTCTGTGTGGGTTTCAGTTTTTCTCTTGTGTCCGAGGACAGTGGACTGGTAAGCATGCGTTTACTTCTACCACCATAACCAAGCAGTGTTTATAAATAAAAAAATCATAATGTTTGCAAGTGTTTCAACTGTTTAATACAAAGTGCCATGAATATTCTCTTGCCATCTTATTTTCTTGTGTGGTGCATAGTTGAAATTAGCTAATTCCTCCATGCTTTCTTGTGCTTATTAGTATTTCAAGGCAATGTTTTGGTGCACCAGAGCTCACTGGGCTGTCAAGATCATGGGGAGAGTTATATGGCTGAAGGAATATCAGGGTCCTTAATGCAAGGGGATGGAGGATCATTGCTGTAAATACCAGGGAAGGCATGTGGATGAGGGGCTCAAGAGTCACCTTGAATAATAACAACTAGAGATGGGCTCTAGAGCATAGGTGGGGCAGCATTTCATAAGGGTCTCAATACTGGGGGAAGTCCTAGGACCAAGTAAGGGGCTTAGTTCATTGAGTCCTGGGTGAGGGTATTCAAACATAAAATGCCTTACTTCAGTCTTTCATACACATATCTCTTTATTTCATTTTTTGCATATTATAATGCAGTTTGGAATGTGCACGGCTCATCTTTAGGGGAACCTGTCCAGGCAGGACTGCAGTCACTTTCGAATTAGCATTTACTTGTCTAATAAACTGAGTTGTCTAGAACTGTACAGCCTATGGGATGGAAAGTAAAAGATTTGCAAAATCTGGGGTTGAGCTGATTTAGCCACTGTAAAATAAATACAAACATATTTTATCACTTTGTGTTGAAGAGGAGGCACACTTCTCTGGAGTTGCTATTTGCATGGGTTCTTAGTGTGATTTTTTTCATAATTAAGTTTATTCTTTTCACAGAATGCAGTGACTTCTCCCCGCCTGTAACTGTGATCCTGATGGTCTTTTTGTGCCTTGAGGGTTTTCTGTTTCTCACTTTCACTGCTGTTATGTTTGGCACCCAAATCCACTCAATATGCAATGATGAAACGGTAAAACCTACTTCCCTTGCTTGGTGTAATAATTCTAATATAAGACTTGACTAGATATAGCTTTATTGGCCTACGATAGAGGGGCTTTTATGATGGTGAAAATATTCAAATCATAAACACATATCTATTATTTTCCCTGCTACTGGGAGAATCAGAAATAATTATTTGTTTTTGCTAAAGAGCAGATGTGTAACAAATGTGTTCTCCTTAAGGCCTGGTCTACACTAGGGGCGGGAGATCGATCTAAGATACGCAACTTCAGCTATGAGAATAGCGTAGCTGAAGTCGACGTATCTTAGATCGGCTTAGAATCACTTACTTCGCGTCCTCGCGGCGCAGGATTGACGACTGCTGCTCCCCCATCGACTTTGCTTCCGCCTCTCGCCAAGCTGGAGTTCAGCAGTTGACGGGAGAGTGATCGGGGATTGATTTATCGCATCTACATTACACGCGATAAATCGATCCCCGATAGATGGATCGCTACCCGCCGATCCAGCGGGTAGTGTAGTCGTACCCTTAGTACTGACTTCCCCTACATGATGCGGTAGGGTGAGACTTTCAAAGGCTTTTAGAACAAGTTGCATTGTCTTTCAGTGGGGCTTGCGCTGCTAAATTACTTCGACACTTATGGGTGGGATTTTCATAATTCTTAGATTGTCACCAAAAGTGTACATGATGTGCCTAATCTGGGATTAGCAATGTGCTTTTTTTTTTTTTTTTTCCTTTTTTACTGCACTGAAATAATGTACTGGCCGATACTTGGTGTTAATTCATTTTCCTCCCCAAATCCCAGTATAAACATTGGAAGAATGTCATCCACTGTGAGTCATTGACTGAAGATGTAAGGGAGTTGAGTTCACAATGGCATTCTGAATTTTCTCAGCTGATGCTGCTTTGCAAAAGGGAAAACAAATGGTAAATGTTCCACTGGCCTTAGTGGGAAGTGAGGACTGTAAATGATCTGATTTGAGTTGAGATTCTCAATGGCCGTTTTATTTCATTTTTGATAGATTCAATAATTGTAGTTAACAGCTTCTTATTAGTACAGCTCCCTAGCATGCGGTGCCGCTAGTGTTCATTTTAGCTTTTTGTGGTGCTTAGTGTTTCGCTTCTCATGGAATATTGTTGCAGAAACATATTTACTAAATATGCAATGCATTCAGCAAGCTTTAAATACTTACTTTGTGCCGCATTCCCCCACAGTTCAATGAATCATTCTGATTTCTTTCTTAGGCCTGGTCCACACTAACCCCCCCACTTCGAACTAAGATACGCAACTTCAGCTACATGAATAACGTAGCTGAAGTCGAAGTACCTTAGTTCGAACTTACCGCGGGTCCAGATGCGGCAGGCAGGCTCCCCCGTCGACTCCACGTACTCCTCTCGCGGAGCAGGAGTACTGGCGTCGACGGCGAGCACTTCCGGGATCGATTTATCGCGTCTAGACAAGACGCGATAAATCGATCCCAGAAGATCGATTGCTTACCGCCGGACCCGGAGGTAAGTATAGACATACCCTTAGAAAAAAATAGCACTAATTTGTTTCACGCACACCAGTTTGGTGCCTAATTGCATTGCTGCACAGGGTTTGTCACTATTTCTAGTTTAGACCCCACTTCTCTCTTTGAAGGGGGACAGGAAAAAGTCTTGTGGGATCCCCCAATTCTGGCCATTCCATAGTGGGGAGGGTTGGATGGAGTTGTTTCTTCAGATCATGGTGCTGGTCTTCCATTCAGCTTTAGAGGTTTGCTGGAGAGTCATGCAAGACACTTAGTCCTTGCAGGTCTTGGCTAACAGCATCTTCACTTGTACCCCTTAATACAGAAGTGCACTGTACTGTTACTAGACATCCAGATGTAACGTTTCGACTGCCGGAATTTGAGTTGTTCATACTCTGAATCTGATATTAGTACAGTAATGATGCTCCCTTTTAATCCAGAACTTTGTTTAACCAGATATTCCATGTTGCCATTCAATTTGCTTAAGATTTTTTAATGTTCTATAGTGACCAGAGGTGTGCATGTATCAGGTTAGTCTGCGTGTATACATAATTCATACATAATTGAAGATCTTCGTAGTCTGAGTGGTACTAATGAGAATTAACCTTTCTTTAGGAAAATAAAGTATAGATGCAAAACACTATTAAAATTGATGATTTAAATCTGGGTTTCCTGTGTCTTGATTTAAATCAATCCACCCTGCTGGCTGTTAAGTGTATAACTGTTTGTTTTAATTTATGTGCAGGAGATTGAGAGGCTTAAAAGTGAAAAGCCAACATGGGAGAGGAGACTACGTTGGGAAGGGATGAAATCTGTCTTTGGGGGCCAACCTTCACTCCTGTGGATCAATCCTTTTGCAGGATTTCGAATCAGGCAACTTTTGCTGAGAGCAAAGAAAGGGGGACCTGAGTTTTCTGTGTGAGCCTGCCTAATCATACTTGAACTTGCAAGAATACTATATAAATATTTATTTGGGGCCAGAAATGGCTGTCTACGTATAATCTGTGACCAACTGAAACAAACAAGACATTTGCTTGTAGCAAGCAGAGTTTTATAGTCACAGACATCTCATTAACTTTCAGAAACGTAAACTGGATGCTGTAGCCATCTTTCAGCAGGATAACAAAAGAAAGGTGTGTAACCACACTAAAGAAGCCAAAATGTCGTCATACTACTGTAACTTATTGTTTAATGGGATTAATTTTGCATTTTTGTTGAACTGTTTATTTGATAAATGTTTTGGGAATTACCTGTGTGTTTTATAAAATTATGAGCCGAGGTGCAGTTTTCAATCATGAGATCAAGTAGTTAAGTTGGAAGCCCATTTTAAATGGCATCAAGCTTTCTAAATCCATTAGTTTTCAGGGAATAATGACTTAGTCAGTCCTTTAATTTTATTTATATTTTCATTTGTCCTGATAGTCAAAATTATACTGTTACGTCCCACTTCAGACATGCAGTCCTTGCATACTAGTAATTTGAGATTTGTGCGCGTGGTAACATAAACATGTCAGATGCACTCCTCCAGCCCTGCCAAATGTCTTCCGTGATTCACAATAGCATGTCTTGTATTTGGCAGCATTAATCTTAAATGGCATTTAGGTAAATTCTAAATGTGCAGTAATCAAATATTTTTAACTTTAGCTATGGGTCAATTCTGCCCTGCGATACTTGTCTTCAATTCTCAGTGCATTGACTTTAAAGGAACTCGTGTGTGGGTATCTGAGGGACCAGTGACTAGATCCTCCTGTAGGATTAAAAATGAATGTATTGCAGATTGGTATAACTTTGATCCAAAGAACAATCATTATTGTAAGGTCCCGAGGCCCCCCCTTTTGTGTGTGTGTGTGTGTGTGTGTGTGTGTGTGTGTGTGTGTGGATTTTACACACCTTCAGAAACTAGTAAATAGTTCACCAGTCACTTAAATAGAGCCATCCCTGAAAGGAGGGAAACTTCCTTCAGAGTTAGGGAATGTAATCCCAGTCTCCTTTGTGCAAGTACAAGAAATCTGAGTGTAAAATGGAAAATGTGTATAGAGTATATAAAGGGGAGAAATTTCCATTTCACCATTTTCCAATCAAAACTGCTTGAAAACAAAAGAAATGAACAGTGTAGAAATGTAACTTTTTGTGCGTCTGACAAATAACAGTAGTTCTAAGATGTGTTCCTAGATCTCTAAGTAATGAGACAATTTGCAAGTGATGAAATACAGCTGAAAATGGATTATCTTAAACACTACAGATAGAAGAATTTTTGTATTTATCATTACTTTGTTGTCTTTGAATTATCCACTGCACAAAGGATAAAACAGGAGCCTTGATGCATAGCTTGGAACTGTGCCTGGAAAGTAAACAGCTCCCTGTTCTGGGACTTGCCTTAAACTTGTCCAGTTTTTGTTTTTGCTTTACCATTAGCATCAACAAGTTTATCCCACCTCAAGCAGTATGATATGCTCAAGGATCTCCCATTAGTAAGTTTACATTCACAGACTGAAAATATACTTTCTTTTCTTAGTGACTTGTTTCTCCATTTCTGTGCAACTCTTTGTGGAATCTTAATTCTTAATCATACTGATTCTTCATCACATTTATGTCCTAGTATGTGTCGGTTTACTAAGGGATCCATTCAATATACCATGGTCCAATGAACAAAACTGTGCAATACTTCGGAAGATGTATACAGTGCTTAGGGAGTAGGTATGTAATATGGAGAATTGCCAGATGAACACATCCAATAAAGCCACAGACAGATGAACAAAAATACATGTATCATGTAAATGAGGGGGAAGGTTGGAAGTTGGACAAGAATCTTCGAATATTCAGTTCAACATCTCCCATAAATATTGGAGAAAAATGTATCTGGCTTTGTCATGAGGCTTTTAGTATGTATATTGTTTAATAAAATATACTGATGAAAATCAGAAAATATCATTTAAAGCAGTTGAAACCTGTGACTTTGTGCGTGTGTGTGAAATCAAGTTGACTTGGCTTTTCGAACCCTTGTTACATTGTAACTTTTTAATGTAAAAATAAAGTAATGAATAAGTCTTAAAGTTAATGAACTTCCACTCCCTATCTCGGTCATTCTCTTACCTGTGCTTATTTAGACTGGAAGCTCTTTAGTTCAAGGACCATGTCTCTTTGCCTTTTAGATTTACAAACACACTTACTAAATTTCTCAGTGCACGTGAGAAATATCATCGGTTACAGACTACAAAACCAGAAGGGACCTGCTGTGATCATCCAGACTGACCTCAAACGCACACACTAAATATTGACCCTGTGTCATGCTTAAGGATACAATCCATTTTAAGGGCATTCAATCAAATGGCCATCTGGCATTGTTCAGCTTCATGGCCACTCGGTGTTGGCAATCAAAGGGAGAAGCTACTGCTGCAGGATGCTCTGGACTAATTAGTATTGGTTGGGTAACAGCCATCTATAAAACAGTGACTGTCCATGAATACGGAACGAACCCCCCACCTCCACAAAGGCAGATGATCCTCACTGAATTCTTCCATTCAGGAGAGTTCATTTCCGTCAAACACTGCATCTGTTTGTATAGATGGTGTTTAGTCTGGAAAAAAAGACAGAGAGGGGACAGAATCGTTTTCAAGTACATAAAAGGTTGTTACAAGGAGGAGGAAGAAAAAATATTGTTCTTAACCGCTGAGGATAGGACAAGAAGCCATGGGGTTAAATTGCAGCAAGGGCGGTTTAGGTTGAACATTAGGAAAAACTTCCTAAGTGTCAGAGTGGTTAGGCACTGGGATTAAAATGTCTAGGGAGGTTGTGGAATCTCCATCATTGGGGATTTTTAAGAGCAGGTTGGACAAACACCTGTTAGGAATGGTCTAGATCAGGGGTGGGCAAACGTTTTGGCCCGAGGGCCACATCTGGGTATGGAAATTGTATGGGGGGCCATGAATGCTCTTGAAACGGGGAGTTGGGATGTGGGAGGGGGTGAGGGCTCCGGCTGGGGGGGTGGGCTCTGGGGTTGGGCCAGAAATAAGTTCAGGGTATGGGAAGGGGCTCCCGGGTTGGGGTGTGTGTGGGGGGGTCTCCGGCTGGGGGTGCAGACGAGGGGTTAGGGGTGCAGGAGGTTGCTCCGGGCTGGGACCGAGGGGTTTGGAGGGGGATCAGGGCTGGGGCAGGGAGTTGGGGCACAGGAGGGGGTCAGAGGTGCAGTCTCCGGGCGGCACTTACCTCAAGCAGCTCCCAGAAACAATGGCATGTCCCCCCTCCATTTCCTATGTAGAGGCGCAGCCAGGCGGCTCTACGCGCTGCCCTATCTGCAGCCCCCTCCCCCCGCAGCTCCCATTGGCCGTGGTTCCCGGCCAATGGGAGCTGCAGGGGTGGCGTCTGCGGGTGGGGCTGTGTGCAGAGCCACCTGGCCGCGCCTCCAAATAAGAGACGGAAAGGGGACATGCCGCAGCTTCTGGGAGCTGTGCGGAGTGGGACAAGCCACCAACCCCGCTCCCCGGCTGGAGCACCGGAGCGGGGCAAGCCCCAGACTCTACTTCGTGACGGGAACTCGAGGGCCGGATTAAAACATCTGAAGGGCCGGATACGGCCCCTGGGCGGTATTTTGCCCACCTCTGGTCTAGATAATACTTAGTCCTGCCTTGAGTGCTAGGGGACTGGACTAGATGACCTCTCAAGGTCCCTTCCAGTTCTATGATCATATGGTTGTGGTAATCTGTATTTCTTGATAAAATGTATTCTTACCTCTTCCTAGCCATGCAATACAATTAAAAATGTAAGGTAAGCGACAGGTGGAGGTCGGGGGGTGCAGGGTGCGTGGATAACTTTAAATAGTGTGGGATACTTAGGGAATAATATTTTGCATTCTTGTAAATTGTAAATCTGAGTATAGATTGCATATTATCTCTTCTCACTTCAAAGTATACTGGGTTGGCAAAGATGTGCACTAATGTCTGTTCACTAGTACTTTGTAACCTGTTTTAAAACCTCTTCTGGGATTCAAAAATCCATTTTTGTTAATGACTTTGCACAAATTGGCATATTGAAATATTGCTCACCTTTGCGTACTTCCTTTCCACCGATCAGGATGGGAAAGTAAGGTACCAAACTGCAACTGACTCAAACAGGCCAAAAATTAACTTGTCCTCTCAGATGTTGCCAATTCATTTGGCTTTTTTTTCCTAAATAGGGGGTGTGGGGTAGATGTATTCTGGATCGGCAGCTGCCTTGGCATATCGTTTCAGACAATAGCTGTAATTCTGCCATTCCCAAGAAGCTGTGTACAATGTGTTCCAGGTGACCATCCCAAACACTAGCATCAGGAGTGGGAGGCTGGCCAGCAAGAAGAAAAGTTTTCTGCCTTATAGAAGGAAAGGATAGAAGAAGAGAATGATGAGCCACTTGAAGAAGGGAAAGAGATGAGGGACCCATTTTGGTGGGCATGGGAGGAACCAAACTGCTCTCTACTGAGAGCACCAATACATCTGGGGTTGGCTCTTTCCATACATGAGACTCTTTGAACTATTCTTTAAACTGCAACCTACCCTTTCCGTTTATATTGAAGACCATATAAGATGGTCTTTAATATAGACTTAATGATAGGGGAGGAATAAAAGATGGAGAGGAGGCAAAAGTTCTTGAGAGTGCAGAGGGGGGGAAATCTTACCTTAAGGTAAGACAAACTACCATTTGATATTTTACCTGTGGCTTCCAGGAGAAGGCTTTAAAACCAGTACCAGTTAATACTGTAACTGTCCCTTTGAAGCATCACAAAACAAGCTTTGAAAATCAAGTAGTGGCTTTTCTTGAACATGAATACTTTGATAATTGGGATATTTCAGTAAACTCTTGAAAACTAGGCACTAAAGAAGACTCATTGCAAGACTTCTGCTTGGCGTACTTTTGTTCAGTTTTCAGATGTCTGCTAAAACGGCTTCTGAGCCTCAACTGAGGCAAAACCTACCTCCTGGTTTGCTAATCGGTAATTAAAACCTTATCCAAACCAATGCAGCCTCTTCCTTTGCACTAGCTGACTCAAGTCTCTGGTTTATTTACAAAGCTGTGAAGGCTCCCATCATTTGATCCTTTCTTCATTCATGGCAGCTTGTATAGAAAACTACCTTAAATGCATTTATATAAACTTGTGCTAACACTTTTTAATTGTATTTTGTAGCACGTTTTAACAATTTCTGATTTTGAGAAGTTCATACACGAGTAGTTAAGCCGTACTGTAGTCACGCTGGTCTATAAAGGTATGTGTATGTCTACAATGCATCTGGGAGCGAGTCTTCCAGCCCGTTTAGACAGGCTTGAGCTAGTACACACAAAATAGCAATGTGGATGTTCTAGCTCAGGCTTTTTCAAGCCTAGGAGGTTGGGTGGACTTGAGAGCCTGAACTTCTGGCTGAGCTGAAATGTCGGCAGTGCTATTTGTAGTGCTCTACCTCAAGCCCTGTTAGCGTGTCTGCCCGAGTCATGTGTCCTCCTTCAGCTGAAATAGAAACTCCATAGCTGGAACTAGCCAATTTATCCTTTGCTGGTTTAATTTAGATCAGGGGTTCTCAAACTTCATTGTACTGCGACCCCCTTCTGACCACAAAAATTACTACATGCCCCCAGGAGGGGGGGACTGAAGCCTAAGTGCCCCACCCCCCAAGCTGTGCTGCCCTGGGTGGGAGGGGCCAAAGCCTGAGGCCCCTCCACCCTGGGTGTGGGGGCCAAAGCCAAATCCCAAGGGGGCCTATAACCTGAAGCCCTCAGGTTTGTCCTCAGGCCCAGGCCCCAGCAAGGCTAACGCCAGCCCCGGTGATCCCATTAAAACAGGGTTGTGACCCACTGTTTGAGAACTGAGTTAGAAGTAATGTGGTCTATTTCATACTCCTTTTCTGAAGTCTTGAACTGTGGCTGAGACTAGTGTCAGTTTGTTCAAAAACATCTTTCCATATCCTAGAGGAAGCTGTCATGTATTCATTTAAATACCTTCTCCATTAGTTTCTCAGTGCTGTCATAATGCTCAACTGTCTTCAGGGCTGATGATTACTTCAGCAGAGAAAAATGTTCTAGAACTGTGCGCACTGAGAATGTTCTTAATACGTTACCTGAATGTGGCTAATTAAGGTAGAAATTAAACACTGTAGATGGAGTCTCTTAATAAGTGAGCACATGAACATATTGATGATCACCTGTTCTGCATTCACATTTTTTCATTCTGTATGTTGCCATGTGCCTCAAGTGGCAATTAAACTTCTTTGCAATGCAAATAGAATATGATGAAAAAGGCTCCTGAAAATGTCTTGGGCTGAAATGTCTATATTCAGGTATAGCTTTCTGGTTATGTTCTGAATTTCTTATAGAAATAGGTACTGCTAGTAGCAGTCCTTTCAACATTTTCCAGCAGTCCCACAGTAGCAAATCAGAGTAACTTGTATTGCAACGGTATTTAGTACCAAAATAACAAAGTGGATGGTCACCACCACACATCACAGTTGCATAGTCTAGTCATTAATATAAGTGAAAACTTACTGTGTACTGAATATTTCAATAGTTTCCCTTGGGTCTATAATATAGTAAGAAGTTGAAGTATACACAAGACTGTACTTTAATATTTTCCACATGCTTTGATCTGTTATGTAAAAGACATATAACTAAAACATGAAAGAAGAGGTAACACCGTGCTTTCTAAGACATCTGTTTCTTTCAGTAAAGCAGTAGACATGCTGTCAAAGTATAGGAAGGTCTCAAAATTCATTCTTGCACCTTTATTTAAAAAAGAAAATCCAGAAATCTGGTACAGCACGTGCTATAACAACTTCCAAAGCATATTTGAATACACCTTAACAAATACATTAGATTTTTTTCTTTTTGAAAGGCCTGTGCTCTTGGTAGGTGGGGGGAAGGGGGTGTGTGGAAAGGCCAAAGAGGGTGTTTCCTTGTGAAAAATCATTCCAACCCTGAGCAGTGTGGGTTTTTTTAACAGATAAGAACACAGTGTTTTTAGTAATGAGATGCTAACAACCAATTTGCAAAGATTTAATGTGATATCTTCTTTAAATGTATTTACAAGATCAAATATCAGTATGTTGCCATAGCAAAATATTTCCCCCCATCCTATTGAGCCATAAAGTGCTAATTACACAATGCTTATAAGCTATAGCGTGGCTTTGTGGCTATGTCCAGTTAAACAGGTTGGCATATGTTACTTGCATGCTTACCAACATCAGTTTGTTTTTCTAACCTTTATATGCTTTGGGTGAAAATCTTTAGAGAAAACATATGCTCAGGAAAATCAGTGCAGAAACTTGAGCAACTTGCTACTAAAATGATTCGCAAAAACAAAGTAAATCAGAATGTGGAGCCTTTCCATCTGAGCTTTGTTTATACCAGGGGTCGGCAACGTTTGGCACGCAGCTTGCCAGGGTAAGCACCCTGGGGGGCCGTGCCAGTTTATTTACCTGCTGATGCGGCAGGTTCGGCCGATCGCGGCCCCCACTCGCTGCGGTTCGCTGTCCCGGGACAATGGGGGCAGCGAGAAGTGGCGCGGGCGAGGGATGTGCTGGCCGCGGCTTCCCGCCACCCCCATTGGCCCGGGACGGCGAACTGCGGCCAGTAGGGGCCGCGATCGGCCGAACCTTCCGCGTCAGCAGGTAAATAAACTGGCCCGGCCCGCCAGGGCGCTTACCCTGGCGAGCCACGTGCCGAACGTTGCCGATCCCTGGTTTATACATTACCATATTAACAATCTTCAAAGAATGGAACTTGCTCACTTGATAGATTTATATTTAGCTACATTTCATTCATTACCAATACATGAGCTTTGTGTACATGGGGGAAGAAAGGGGAATGGAAGTACATAATGCTATGTTTGTACACAATGCATCTTTTATACTGAAAGGTTGGTTGTTGATGCACAAACTAAAATCAAAATATTCTTCTAGCTTATTGGCATCGAAGGCAATTTCACAGAGTGCAAATTTGAGGAACAAAAAGTACATATACTGTTATATTACAAATTGGGTTCATAGCAGAAATTCAACCCTTGAGTAGCCGTCTTTGTGCAACATGGAAAAGACTCACAAATCATTAAAGTGGGGGAACTAGCTGCTGTTGGAAGACAGCAGTATTAATAACAAGTTCATTCTTTTCAACTGTGAGCTTATTCCTATTCCTCCAAAAGCATGTTAAAAGTTCAGTGAACTTTTGTCTATGTAAAAAACCAAAAAAGGGTTGCGGTTAGTGGTCTTTAATGTACTGTTGATCAATGTAGGCAGCCAACTAAGGTGGTGGTTGGCTGCTTTTTAAGAATACTTTTGTTGTATACATTGGTTATTTGAAGAAGTTGGAGCCTGGCTAACTTAGGAATTACACATTAAGTACAGTGAGACCCCATGATGTAAAAGCACAGAATAACATTTTTTACAAAATATATAGTTCAGTGACAGATCCTTGGGAGAGCTGCTTTTTATATATATATATATATATGTATATATGTATATGTATATATGTATATAAGTCTATAATTCAGGGCTGTGAAGTTTTTTTGTTTTGTTTTTAAAGGATGTTTGCATACTGTCTGCTCCATGAAGCTACAGCAAACCTATATCTACATGCTAGGGAAAGGATCTTCATGTTTTAAGACTGTCACTTTTTTCCAGATACGGTATGAAGCCAAGATGTTTGCATGTGCATAGTACAAGCAAATATTTTGGCAAGCCTATTTTGTTGTTTCCTTACACTTATTAGCAGTTGCATTGTTCCCAAGTATTACCTACAATGTCATGATCAGCTCTCCTACCAACACATTAGATTTATAAAAGACCTAAGGGAAGTATCGAAATGCAGTAGCTGGGTTCCAGATGTATAAACAAATACTGCCTCCTGCATAGTACAGCAAGTTTGTTAGAATCAGAGTAAAGAACACTCCTTCCCGGGATGTTTAGCACAGACCAAATATGGGCTTCAGCTATTAAAATATAACAATTCTTGAAATCTGAACAGCCCTAAGCACAGGTTAATCTAAATTGAAGGTCCGTGACTCATAATCCACAGCATTATGTGTTAGTAAATAACAGCATAAAAATCTTGTACAATACCAGGTCTGTGTGGCATAAGGAAGCCATAATCTCCTGTAGGTTATAAAGAGCATCTCTGATCTATGCTTCAGACAGGCTTTCTAGATTTAGCTTGAAGGACACCAGGAGTGATGGGCATGTACTTCAACTTTTAATAGGCAGAGTGAGAAGGTCTGTTTCTATTTGAGGTATAGCATGCTCATTAGCAATCAACAATAGCTATATGAGATACTTATTTATATTCCTGTAGTCAGGGCCCCCCCAGTGCTGTACAAACATGAAGTAAGAAGTCCCTGCTCCAATGAGCTTACAGCCTTGGTGGTTCTAAAATGAACAACAGCTTCAAGTCCGGGCTGCTCCAGTAAAGGGGGTGATGATAGAGAACATTGGTGAGCCACAGTCTAATGACGGTGCCATTTTAATCACTGACAGGAAAGGGTGTCATCATCAGATCTCGTTATAAGCAGGCAATTGCTGGGCATTGCCATGGCAGAAAGCAGGGATGGTTTAACTTTACATAGGGACACTGGGTATTGCTGTTGGCTTCTTTTCCTGTCCCTTATAAAATCTCTTGCTTGGGTACGATGGTCTGAGGCAGTATTTTCACAACGGCCTCTGGCCCTGCGGTTGGGCCTAGTTTGTAGTCTTCGCTTCCTGTGCTGGTAGACGGAGAAGGAAGGGATGTTTCTGGAGATGCTGCAAGGGAGAAAAATAAAAACAAAGAATTAAAACATATTGGGAGACCATGTTTTTAATAGCACGGTACCTGGTTAAAGACACCAAAGTAGAGTCGCAAGAATCAAGATGGTGGGGTAGATGCAAGTTCATGAATAGCACTAAATGTAGTACATAAGCATAGTTTCTTGACTATCTTGAGTTGTCTTTATGAAATAACTGAAGATGTGCTAGCTTTAATACCTTTTTTCATAACAAAATTTCAAATTTTTTTTTATTAGATCATTGTATTTAGGAAATGACTCTTTGGTAGTGGGGACCATGTAAGTTCCTAAGTGTCTGAGCCCCTCAGTCTTTAACACATTTATTCTCACAATACCTCTGCAAGATAGGGAAGTGCTAATAGCCTCATTTTAATAACCTGTTCTTAGTGTTCTTCAGCAACCACTCTCAACACACTGCATAAGGGAGGTAAGTCTCATCATCCCCATTTCACAGATGGGGGAACTGAGGCATCGAGAGACTAAATGAATTGTCCGGGGTGCCACATGCGATCTGAGGAACTGAATCCAGCTCTCGACTCGCAGCAAAACACTTGGGAGGACAGGTGGTACCAAAATGGGGTGGTAGCCTGTTGTGAATGCAGGTAGCCTCTTCCCCCTTTCACTTTATGATCAGGGACTTGGTGGAGGGTGGGTTATTAGGAGTTTCACCAAGCAACGTACTGCATTGCCTTATAAATAGTACTTGGGAAACTGTGTTCCCACTTCAAAGTGCTGATCTCTAATTAGAGCAATGGCTCTCATATTATGCTCTGTGAACCAGTGGTAAGCTGCAGAGTGCTAACTGGTCACATGATGCTGGCTCTCCTTGTTGTGCCTAGCTGTTAAATAGCATCGAAAATTGAGCTAAACCATCTTCCGGACATTATTGCTAATTACTTTTCCAGGCACACATTTGCTGTCGTTGCTACGAGACAGGAAATGTGAGTATGAGCGGAAGAGGTGGTTTGTGGGAATGGGGAGGGCCAGTTGTCCACAGCGTTTCTATTAAGTTGCAGTCCGTGCTATGGAAAAAATGTAAGCGGGACAGAAGTAGGGCCATTTGCCAATTCAGTGAATACCAACCTTAAGCTACCATGAAAGGAATAATAAAATCAGTTGCCTAATAATGGGCTTTCTTAAAAAACCTCAACAAAAGTTTACTGGAAGCTTTAAAGATTCTACACCTAGGAACTGGCCTTTCGCGCAGGATGAATGATATAATTTCTACTTTGCTGACCATTTACTTTGCATGTAATAAAACAGATCGCACTGGCTGCTGTGTGCCCTACTTTCTGAATGTTTACACTTCTACCTTTGTGCATATAAAATAGCGTTGCCCGTGCTTCTGCTTTTTATTGAGAGTCTCATGCTATTTGGTGGCCTTAAAATCCCTGCTCCTGGATTCAGCTTTCATGTATAAAAAGTAAGTTTCTTGTCCTCGTGGTTGTGGAAGAAACCTGGGAAATGTGTAACCTAAAGGTGCAAAAACTAGAAGGCACATAAAAAGGACCTGGAATGTATTTTTAAAATCTCATAATTTGGAGGGATAGGGTGGGGGGTGACTCATGATTTTTGAATGCTTGGGGTGTTGATTGTGAATATTCTCTTAAATTATAAGTGGAATGATGACACTGTCATAATAGGGCATAGTGAGATGTAAGGCCCAGTGCATCTTGGACCTATGTCTAAAGTTCTCCCCTTGCCTTCAGTGGCAGTTTTGCCAGGAAGGATCCTGAGGTTTGGACCCCTCTTTTGTCTTCTGCTGCTGGATCTAACACGACAGGTCCCATTTAGCCCCACAAAGTCTAAGCGTGATGCTTAAATAATCAAACTAAGCTTATAGGCCCAGCAGCTTCCTACCCAATCCCCGCACTATGCCTGCCAATAGCATAAAGATGGACACCTACGGTTTGGAACTGTGTGAATCACAGAACTCATGTTTGTTAAAGCTGCGTGTCCTGGCAGAGGTTCCAGGTCGAGGTTGGAAGGTCCTGATTGGTACTGTACATCAAGAGTGGTTCCTGCATAGGAGCATGGAAAAGAAGTCATTCTCCCCATCGTTATTAAACTAAAAACCAGCAGAAGCATTCCGATGACCCGAGGCATGTCACATATTTGGACAGGGAGTGGAAGAATTGCTTGTAGCGGGATGACCAGGAGAACTACATCCCCAATTTCCTCAGTTCCCTGTGTCCCCTCCTCCTGCTCCCCTCTCTCCTGGGGTACCCCACCATTTCCAACTATGCCACTGTCTGCTTAGTTACCTAAAAGACCTTGATTTTTGCTGCTCCCAGCTCCAGCATTTTGGCTACTCCTCCGTGGCAATGGCTGACCACACTGTTTGCAGGTGCCCCCAGTTCAGCCCTGAATATGATGTTCTCACAAGGTTACAATTTACTTTTTGTATTAATACAAAATGTTGCACCCTTGGAGGTGTGTGTGTGTGTGTGTGGGGGGAGGGGTCAGTTCCATCCATGCGCTAATGAAAAAAGGTCAGATCCTTAGCTAGTATGAATCACCATAGCTCCATCACCTTCAATACAGCTATGCCAATTTATATCAACCTCTGATCTGGCTCCAAAGTCTCTTAAATTTGATCAATCTGAAAAGTTCCTGGGGCATCCCTAAATATGGCATTGGTGCTAGGACTGTTGTTAAGGCCTTTGAAATACTCACGGTTTTCAAGGCATGCAGGTAAGAAAGAGGGTCTCAGTGGGGTCGTACCTCCCAGAAGCATTTCTTGCAGCAAGCTGTCAATCCTCGCCACGCCAAAGAGTTTCATGAATTGGACCTGCTCTATCATTTGCCAGGTGATGCTCTGGAGTGGCGGCAGGAGGAGAAGAATGTCGCTGAACCGCCCTCGAGAGTCGTACTGCCGGTCGTTGATGTAATCCTCCAGGTTGACCTGCACCTGGAATCGCATGTTCTTCACCTTCCCAGGCTCACTCAGGCCTTTACAGTCTGGGAGGTAGAAAGATACAGACAATTTACACCCATCCCCACACACACAAGCTGGAACAGCTCTGTCAATCATCCAGACTCTAGAAGAAAAGATTAAATACACCTCTGTGGCAAGTGACTTTTAAAAAAAAAAAATTTCTCCTTTCGCCTAGAAGTTGGAATGTCTCCAGAGTAACGTGGCAGCTCAATGTTAATCTGTCAATAGTTCACATCCCACAGGGAGCAGAGCAATGTCTAAAGGGAATGGTAGGAAAATAGGAGTTTGGTTCCTGCGGGTAGGATGATTAACAAGCATGGGGGGCGGGTAGCAGAGGCCAGGGGAGGCTAAGCCTCCCCTAACCCAGGCCTATAGCCCCTCCCACACACTGTCCCGCCATCTCTCTCCCCTGAAGATGTCAGGGTGGCCTGGAGCTCAGGGCTCGGGCCCACCAGCAGCCGGCCCACCAGGGGCAGCTCAGGCTGGAGCTGACCAGTAGCCTGGTGCTGGGGCCGGCCTGGGGGTTGGGCTGGCCAGCATGGCTGGAGCAGGCCGGCCAGTGGCTTGGGGTGGCTGGGGCAGGCCAGTCAGGGCGCTTCCGGCTGCAGGAGCAGGGGCTCTGGGCTCCTCCGGCCATGGGGGTTGTGGCCTCAGGTGGAAGGGATGGGGCCAGTGGGCTAGCCTCCCTGAAGGGCGGGGGTTCACCTGCCACCCATGTTAACAAGCAAAGGCAAAGATAGGAAAAACAGGAGCTTAAAATTATTTATGCCCCAAAAGAAGTGGGCGAAGTGCTGAGGACCCAGCCACTGCCATTGAATTTAGTGCATGCTCGGCCTTCCTGAAAACCAGGCCACTTCCTTTGGGGCATAAATATGAATGTAGGGGCCTGTCTTTTATTGTTCAAAATCATGGCCAGGATTTTTAGGTAAAACAAAGGGTGTTCCTTGGGGTGGAGAGGCCTGTGGGGAAATAGATTGTGAAGGTGGAGCCGAGAAACAGCTGTTGTATGAATGCCTCGTGTAACTGTAGAGATTTTCAATAGATTCCCCGTAGATTTTCTAGTTAAATTCAGAATCTTTCCCCCTATCTTCAAAGCACTCCACAGCCTGGGCACAGGAAATCTGAAAGATTGTTTTAAAGCTTCAGGATAAAAACTGCAGTTGACAACTCCCCTCCTTTGGCACAATGGAACTCTCAACGATAAGAATAAAGCTCATCTGTGTGGGGGAGACACAACTTTCTCGGGGGGGCTGGTCTGAGACTGCGGCATGAACTCCCCCAATAACTAAAGACCTTCCCACACCGTACCAATTTCCATTTCTGCTGCAAAGCACATTTCTTTGACCTGCCCTCTTTAACATCAAAACAAAGCAACAACTATATTTATAGTTAAAAAAAAAAAAAAACTAAGACACACCCACTGTACAAGCTTCTCACCTCGGGAGAGGCTGAGAGAACAAACAACGTGTGACAGCTGTGTAGTCACATTTCTTAATGCAATACTGGCAGGTGCTCAGATACTACAGTGATGAGCTCAGTATAAAAACCTATGTAGAACAGTAAAGGGAAATCGGGATCAAAAACTATCTATCCTACGTAGTGAAAATAATCCTGAATGGATTTTGGAGCCATCCAGTGCATGCTTCATGAGAGACCATCCTATCGTCCTAGGGGACTTCAACTGTGCAAATATCTTTGTGGGAATGGCACAGTAACCTGAAAGGGCTAACTGCGGGATCACACAAGAAAAGATAATGCTCAGGGCACCTTAAACCACAGACTGGGTCTGAAATACACTGCCCTGCTGGACTAGGAAAGAGGCTTTGTGTACTGTAACTAATGGAGATGGTACTTCTGGTCTCTGCCTTAGCTTTTGCAGCGTATAAGTCTAGATGTGATATGCAGCGCATTTCTATTATTTTAATTGGATTTTCTCTGTATGTTCCTAACAAATCTTTTCTTACTCCAATCCAGGTGGTTTTAGGCTGTTTGGAAATTTCATACAGACTGTCCCAAAGAATTGAAGCAACTTTCAATGTTTAAGGAGAGGTAGGTAGGGCTGGGTGCCTGCAGTTTAGTCTGTTCAGGACAGTCATGAAGATTATGGACTAAGGAGACCTCTTCCATTAGGTATGTTGCTTCAAGGCTGCAGCCCTCCAGATACACAGGAAACAGCTCAGGGCCATGATGAGAAATGAGTTGAAGACACATACGGTGACAGGTAAGTGCCAATAGAAGAATGTCTCATTTGGCGTTGGCCTAGGTTCAGTTCTCCAGCTGTAAAAGGGGGATAAAAGCACTTCTCTGACTCAGAGGAGTGTTGTGAAGGGCTCAGATAGTACAGTAATGGGGGCCATGTGAGTAAAAGATAGGTGTGGGGGAAGGGACAGAAGGATGGATGGATCGCACTCAGCAAGGGGTTATAGTAAAAACACAACTGTTCAAGACCATGTGAGCTAGGAAAGCAGCAGGTCTCTAAAAGTTCTACTGCAGGCCATGCCTTTGATGTGCACTCCTCTCTTCTTGTATGCGAGGTGGCCCCATCCTATCCCCTTCATTCATGGTTTGCTCTTTGTATTATTCCCCCTGTTGAGTCTAGCCCAGCGTTCAGCAACTTTTGGTCAAACAACTCAACTCTAATAAGTGATAAGACACCAAACGAGTGTTATTTTTTAGAGCCCCGCCCATTTGTAATGCTCTCACAAACCCTGGAATGTGTCTTCATTTGTCTCCCTTGGAGCCTACTCCAAAGCCACTGAAAGACTCCCATTCGTTCTGATGGGCTTCAGATCAGGCCCTAATTTCCCGGTCTCTTTTCCCCAAATCTTTTCTTTATTCTGTCACTTTGTACTCTGAGCGTGAGACGTTGCAGCATCCTTCCTGATGTTGACAGAAACTGCAGGCAATCAACACTTCTCATGGCCTAACCATTTGTGCATTTTATGCTCCCTCCCAGCCCCGATTTAATCCCCATTCTGTTGCTTGGTTAATTCACAGAAAAATTAAATATAGGTATGCATGTCCTCATTTTCTATTGATATACATCACTAAGTGAGGCCAAACTCTGGAAGCAGCTCAGTTCCTGCAGGTTCTGTAAGGTTTTGCATGTCTCTCGGGCTGGAGCTAATGCTCTGCAAATAATAGAGATGTCTGCAGGAAAAGACCAGTTTTAGCTTGCCTGCTAATGCACTGCTAAGCATTACTCCTTTACAGCTGAGAGCCAACTGAAAAGCATAACTGCAGCCTGGGAGCTGTCATTAGTAGCCAAGATAGAATACAGATTCTGGGATTCCTAATCCTTGACCTAATGACAAATCCCATCATTTCTGCTTTAATACTTACAAACCTTGCAATTAGGCTTCTTAGGAGAGATGAGGGAATGGAGCACCACAAAATGGAGGAGGATCAACAATACTAGCATTTTTAAGAAATGCCATAAATGATCCATTTTTTTTCTCCCCAGACCGGACCCCTCACTCCACCCATTTATGTGCCATTTTATTTCTATCAAGATTCTTCTTTTGGAATTCCACGATCTGCCACTGATGATAGTGGTTTGGTAAATCTGAGACACTTACCTGGGTCAAAAAATATGATTGCTTTGAGGCACGCATACTCATTGTCATCAACCTGGATGTCACGTAAGGGCTTTACCAACTCATCCAGGATTCGAATGGCTACGCGAGCAATTTCCAGTTCTGGGCAGTGCATTGGAATGATGAAATCATTTCCTGAGGAGATGAAAAGACATCAGTATCAGCCATTTACACCAGTTCTTTGGACATGGTGCATTACAAAATCACCCATTTCTTCAGACACCGACAGCCATATTTGCAGAATGCAGCACATGATTATGGATAATCTTGCCTGTTTTTAGATGATAGATATTTCCTTGTAATTTAAGATGCTGTTTTCTTCTATCTAATCTAAATTTGTTCTAATCTCTCTTTAGTATTTCTAAGGGACCTATCACCTTAATTTCTAGGCATCAGTGTCTAAGGGGATGTCTACATCACAAAGTGACAGGGTGATGGTAGCATGGTATGCATACCTGTGTCAGCTGTAATTTAGCTAGCACAGGTAACAATAGCAGTGTAGACGTGGTGGCACATGTTAGCAAGCAAAGTACTTATCCAGGGACCTCAGGGGGCTTGGATTCTGGTTGCTAGCCTGTGCTGAAACTGGTGCCACCACGTCTACACAGCTATTGTTACTCATGCTAGCTAGATTAAAGCTGACATGGGTATGCCTACCCACGCTGCAATCACACCTTCCCTTTGCAGTGTGGACAGAGCCAAAATGCTGAGTAGAACAGTGAGCATTCACTATGCATTAGCAGAGGTAACATTTACATGCTGTCTCTAACTAAAGCATCATTTTAATTTTCTGACTATTCCAGCTCCAGCACAAATACATTGAACCAAAACTCAAGGCCTCCAAGACCCATGTATGAGTCTCCCCACCTGGTCTGGAGATAAGGAGTGATCTCTTGTCTCTGCGGTATTTCTCCCCTTGCTTTTTCCTTGAGCCAGTACCAAGCTAATCCATGAGTCTGGGGATCTATGCAGTGGGAGTTCTATGGGGCCGAGAGGATGCATCTCTCCACTGGCTCTGTGGCATTTCCCTGGCAGGACAGCACAGCCCTGGGTAGTAACGATCCTCCTTAAAGAGGGCTCCTATGGAAACTACTGACTGTGGAAGTCCTATCAGAGCGGCTCTCTTGGAGCACCAATGCTGTTAGGCAGCATAGGGTAGCTGGGCTCCTGCTGATCCTTCAGTATCTGTGCAGATCCTGGTAATACCTGGGGTCTGGGAACCAGCCTCATGACCTGTTTGTTCCCCCCTCAATGGACCATGGGGAAGAAAGCACCTCACAGAGAATCTCATGGAGATTTTCTCACCCTTAGTCCTATGGGTTTTTCCTTGGGATGCAAAGATAAGGCCCTGAATTTAAGGGGTGACAATTACAGTCTTTAAGTACCTACTTGGGGAACAAATATTTAATAATGGGCTCTTCAATCTATCAGAGAAAGGTATATCAGGATCCAATGGCTGGAAGTTGAAGTTAGACAAATTCAGACTGAAAATAAGGCATACATTTTGAACAGTGACAGTAATTAATCATTGGAACAATTTACCAAGGATCATAGTGGATTCTCCATCACTGACAATTTTTAAATCAAGATTGGATGTGTTTCTAAAAGCTCTGCTTTAGGAATTATTTTGGGGAAGTTCTATGGCCTGTGTTATACAGGAGGTCAGACTAGATGATCACAATGGTCCCTTCTGGCTATGGAATCTATAATAATATATGGAGATACACCTATCTCATAGAACTGGAAGGGACCTTGAAAGGTCATTGAATCCAGCCCCCTGCCTTCACTAGGCAGGACTAAGTACTGATTTTGCCCCAGGTTCCTAAGTGGCCCCCTCAAGGATTGAACTCACAACCCTGAGTTTAGCAGGCTAATGCTCAAACCACTGAGCTATCCCTCCGCCTTGTGGCAAATGTGGAACAATAATTTATTGTACAAGTCATTTAGATACTCAGAGACATAAACCTAACAGAGAGCAAAGCATGCAGGTTTCTTCCTCCAAACTCATTGTAAGTCTGCCCTCCAGTGTTCCAAAGCTGGGTTGCCACAAGGCTTATTGTGCCTAAATTTAAACCTGGAGGGAAGCAAAATCGAGTAGCTTTATATCGACATTCTAGCAGTGCTATAGAAGCAGAGGGGTGGAAGGTGCATGTTTGCATGTAATTTGGTGTCATTCTGTAACTGAAGTTATCATGTCAGTGGGCCACAGTTTAGTTTGTATTTATTTATTTTTCTTAGTCATAACAAAAAAATTTCATCCTAGCAGCCTAAATTATCAATACAGTTTGTTGGCTAAAATACAATGATGATCTTGCCTATTTATATATTGTCTGACATCCAGAAAGTTCCCCAAACTCTTTGGTTTACAAACAGATGTACAAGCTCTATGGAGAGAGGACTTTATCCACCATGGCAGTGCGGCCACCTCTGGAGAAAAGTAGCAACAATTTAACAGCATAAAGCATAACAGGTGAAATATATCTTAGCTAGCTGAATGCAAGAGGAATTGCAGATGGGTAGGATACATAATAATTATCCAGCATGTAAATCTGTGCAAACTTCAAAGCAAGAATGAATGATATTATTTTACCTAATAATAGAAAATCTGTATATGGTATTGACCGTTTAGCAACTCCCAGGAGTAGGTGCTCTCCTGCATGGGCTCTTAGCAAGACAACCTGCAGATTACAGGAAAGAAACAGAGCGTATTACACTTCAACAGCAGACAGAGGAACAGTCGGATGATTGATGTGTAGAGAATGGGGAAGATTCTGCTTTCATTTAAATCAGTGCAAATCTGGAATAGCTCCACTGTAGTCAATGGAATTACTCCTGGGATAATTGAGAGCAAAATCTGACACTAACTTGACTATACTTTGACTCTTTAGATGTTAGAAGCATTACATTTACAAAACATTAAAGCAAAACTCATTTTGCAAAGCAAGAACAAAGGAGAACATGTTTTATTTGATATTGCCCTGGAAACAGTGGCTCTTGGATCCTTCTACCAGCAGATGATGTTAGAAAAAATACAACCTCCCTTTTGACCCATCATTCCCAGTGCTGGCTCAGCTGATCATATGCAATATTTTTCTTGTCTTCAGTGGGTGGCAATCATTTATAATTAATTAGTAATAACAAAAGCCTGGCCCTTTAAAATACCACCTCTCCTGCAAGGAATTTCTTGCTCTACATGGTGAATTCTATTGAATATCACCCAATTTGATGTTAAAGGGCAGTGACTATGTGTTTATATTAAATAAATATATTAAATATAAATGGCTTCAGGGAGTGACAGAGACAGAGCCCTATTTCACCTGGTCATCCAGTGGAAGTTCACAGAATGCTGGGATATATTTCGCCCATTCAACAAGGGCTAAAAGCTGCTGTTTCATGGACTCACACACATCATTGATGGTTGCAACCTTCTTCATCGCAATATCAGCACTGTGCACTGGACTCAGAGCTGAGTACTGAAAGAAAAACAAAGCAGAATTTGTACGTAGAACAGGCTTAAGTGTTGCTTTGTTGAACAACATGCCTGGTCAAGTAGAGTCTAATAAGTGTTTCCTACATATCACGGGATTTATGGTTAACACGGGGTTTCTATAAAGCCATTAATTTTGTCCTATCTCAAATATAACGTTTGACATTCACAGTGATTTGAAGAGAGCTGTATGTTTGATCCAGTGTTGAACATCAATGACGCAAGAATGTTTGCAGTCTCCACCGGGTGGCGCTGTGTCACAACAGAGGCCTAGTGACTTGAGCAGCACAAGAGGCACAGTGACTTGAGCAGCTAATTGTCAGGGTGTTTTACAACCGACTCCTCTGACTTGACGAAGGGATTTTCTTTCTTTTGATCAAAAGCACAGGATCTGAGCGCCCTGCTAATTATTTAATATGGCAGACCCAAAGAAGCAGCTCAATCAGCTCACCCAGCCTCCCAAGCAGCAGCTTGTTATAAAATACAAACACCCCCATGCATCCATCTCCCTACCTCTTTTACAAGGTCAGTGGCGACAAATGGGCCCAGCGGTGTTAACTAAGGACTTGTTTGGGCCTCGCAAACCCAGGTGTGAATCTGCAATGTGCTAGCTTGCCATCCAGAAACGTCGTTTGTGGGCACTGCTGCAGCACACTAAAACGTCCATAGGGCCCTTTAATGAATAGGTTATTGCACTTTAGATTCACGCCCGGGCCCCCACGTCCTCTGTAGACAAGCCCTGAAAGGCGAAGCTCTCTAATGCATGTTGTGAAGGCAGCAATTCTTGAAGAAGTGAAAACATTTTTATATGTGAAGAAAATCTGCACCAGGTGTGTGGAAGAAAAGGACCGTTTGTATTGGAAATTAAAAGGATGCCCTTAGTTGTTTGTTGTTGTTTTCTTAACTCAAACTGGAGCATGTGGTAAGGGAAGAGGAAGGAAGGAGAAGATGATAGGCTTCCCTCAGTATAAATGCAAGATCTGCAAATGTAAGAGCATTATTAGGGTAACAATTGTAGAAGAGCAAAGAGCTAATAAACTGGGATTTAAACCCAACGCTCCTAAGTTCCTAACAAGTTATATACTGTACCTACAGGAATTTCTTCATGCATCATTGAAATGCAGCCACCTCTGGGGTGCAACAAAGCAAATGAAGTGGACAGCAAGGCAATGCAGCAATTTAGGATAAGAAACGAAGAAGACTACCATATCCTACTGGACCGCCATGGGGAATTGGTAGGCGGAATGTAATTGCTCAGACCTGTAGCCAGGACGTAGATGCTAGGGTCCAGATCCTCAAAGCAATTTAGGCTTCCTGATTTCAGCGAAAGTTAGGAAATCTAACTACCTTTGTGGATCTGACCCTAGTTGCCCAACTCTTGCAATAGTTGCGATGGGATCTTTAATGTCTTCAAGTTGGCAGGAATTCAGTTTTGTGTCTCAGCTGAAATATGGCACCTCCAGTAGTACAACACCCCCTATAAGGATGCTTGGGCACTGGTTCAGCAATGACCCAGAGAGAACATGAGAAAATCATTAATATTGCTTCCTGTTGCAATTAGTTGTTCCATTTAAGTGCCATCCAAGGACTGAGTAGACTCATCCTTGCTTAGTTGGACAAGTTCACAGTCCGAAGTGGCTATAAAACCCTTCTAATAATGCTTGTCAGTGTGTTTCATACCTGCTGTGCCATAGCCTCAGCCTGGGTCAGTACAGTGATTGACAGGGATCCATTGTCCTCGTAGCTACTCCTGCGAATGCTAATCCTGTCCCGTTCATTCTGCACAGCTTCAAAGAGAGAAAGAATGACAGTCACGTGATGCATTAGAGATTGCCTTTCCCTGCCATCACTGGTGGTGGCTATGTACTATCATCGGGAACTCTGCAATTTGCTAGTCGTTTTATGAATCAATAAAGACATACTATTCAAACTGTCAACAGTTTAAGTAGAGAGACACGGTGGGTGAGCAAATATCTTTTATTGGACCACTCTCTCATCGACAAACAGTATTACATCACTCACCTTGTCTCTCTAATATCCTGGGATCAACGCGGCTACCACAGCACTGCATACAGCAATTTAAATAGTTATTTTAATGTTAGTAACAATTTTATGAGTATGTTGCATAGGGGGCAAAAAGATTACCGGCTGCAATGGCTTCTCTAATGAGTGTTCCAGCATGTCCTACCTGTAGGAGAGCACATGTGTGACATGCCCTTCAGTTTCAGGGCCTACTTCTGCTACTAAATCCATATGGACAGACCCTTGCACCCACATGGAGTAGTTCCAGTGGTAGTTATTATTTGTATTATGGTAGCACCTAGAGTCTCCCACTGAGATTGGAGCCCCATTGTAACCCACAGTAAGAGACAACCCCCTGCCTTAAAGAACTCTCAATCTAAATAGACATTAGAAAATAGTCAAGGATGGAAGGGAAAATAGGGGTATAGAGAGATGACGTGACTTCCCCAAGATCACCCTGCAGGTTAGTGGAAGAGTCAGGAATATAAACTTGTGTGCCCGGTTCCCATTGTCTCCAAACTATCCCCAAAGTGTTTCACAAAGTCAACCGTTTGTCTCTCTCACCAGCAGAAGCTGGTCCAATAAAAGATATTGCCTCTCCCACCTTGTCTCATACAAATCGGAGCAGAAGTGGGTGGGAAATCAGAGCCAGGGAGAAAAAATGTGGCCAAGAGTTGACAACATGAAGAAATACAGGCAGGCGGGTCCAGATGCCAAGAGCTGCAGAAGAGGCGACTCATGAAGTAAGAGTGGCGAGCAAGAGTAAGAGAGGATGGTGCAAGATGAGCAGAGCAAGCTGGCAAGGGTGTAGAGAGAGAGAGATTAAGAGCCTCATCCAAAGGCTGAAGAAATCAATGGGAATCTTTTCATTGATTTCAATGGTCTGTAGATCAGGCTCTAAGCCCATGAGATTTGATGCAGAAACGCCATGGAACATTTGAAAATCTGGGAAGAGACTTCTGAATGGGACCCTGAAATGAATAGGAAGTTGTTTGAGGTTTGTGTGATGTGGTCCCATTTCTCAGTGGTTTGTGTCCCCTATTGCCACACCCTATTGTTAGTCTCTAAGGTGCCACAAGTACTCCTGTTCTTTTTGCGGATTCAGACTAACACGGCTGCTACTCTGAAACCATCACCCCATTTGCCGCACTCACACCACTGGGAGAAATGTTGTGTGATGTGCCTATGGAGGGTTACTTTATTTCTGTCCTGTTCTATACACAGTCTTATCCACACTCATCACCGTAGTATCTGAGCTCCTTCCAGCAGCGCATTAAGAAACGTGGCTACATCTCTGCCACATGTTGTTTGTTTTCTCATCCTCTCCCCAGAGTGAGAAGCGTGTGCAGTGGAGTGTCTTGTTTTGGTAGGTGTTTTGTTGTTGTTGTTGTTGTTTTAATGTATAGATGTGGTGCTCTGTGTTTGGTAGAGAAGGCAAGGTCAAAGAAGTGTGCCTTGCTCTTGGAGCAGAAAGCAGTGAGGTCTGTGATGGTCCTTAAAGGGTAAGAACTTGGCCATGTTCCTCTAGTTGCACATGTGACAATGGAAAATCCAGTCTGGGCCTCTGCATCAGGAGAACCCAGCAACGATTGTACTGTATTTCCTGGTACTGGGACTCGGTCTCCAGGATGATTTCCCAGTGATGGGGTTGGGGTGAGGAAGAGCAGCAATCATCTCTATGATCACTGCATTAAAGAAACCCACGGATTCTGTAACCCTCCCCGTAAAAGACCAGCAGACTTGTTCATGATGCTGATCGTTCCGTAGAAGAGATCACTCCTACTCAATGGACTATCTACCAAACGAGGATGCTGGTGCATAACTAAGGAAGTAAATAAAGAAAAGATTTATTTCAAATTCTGGTTGAGGGACACACACAAATGATCGCTGCAAGAACATTTCAAAGTGTCCCATTAATAACAGCAACATAACTCCCCTAGATTCAGTTGAAAATTGGAAACATTCTTCCCTTCGTACACAAGGGGAAACAATTCCCAGATCATAAATTGTCAGACATTCAGCAACTTGTTCAGACACTTGCGAAAGTTTCTCAGTTGAGAAAGTATCACACTGTCTGCCAGGATTTTCTTTCTAGACAGACAGACAAACCCACTCTCATCTGCTGGATACAACTGCACTGACCTTTCAGCTCTGGGCTCTACCACTCAGTGTGCTGCAAAAGAAAATGAATGGACTGATACCTGGCTTTACAATCGAAAGCAGTAAGAAAATCACAACTGGCCTTGGATGGGGTTCTTTGGTTCATAGAGTGTTTATCTATGGGTTTATCGCAGCCTCACAGCTTTGGGTCCCCACTGTTTAATAGTGACAGAACAAGGAGTAATGGTCTCAAGTTGCAGTGGGGGAGGTTTAGATTGGATATTAGGAAAAACTTTTTCACTAGGAGGGTGGTGAAGCACGGGTTACCTAGGGAGGTGGTGGAATCTTCGTCCTTAGAGGTTTTTAAGGTCAGGCTTGACAAAGCCCTGGCTGGGATGATTTGGTTGGGGATTGGTCCTGCTTCGAGCAGGGGGTTGGACTAGATGACCTCCTGAGGTCCCTTCCAACCCTGATATTCTATGATTCTAAGCACCAAATCTCTAATGGGAAGAGCTACTGCCTTCAATGACAGCAGCCAAACACCACAGAGGAATCCTGTTTATAATGCTGAGCGCCATACTCTGCTCACACAGAGAAACCCAAGTGCTTGCTTGGCTGACGTTTTGTCATCCCAGGTGAGTGCTCAAACTACTGGGCTAGAGTCAGTATCTTTTGCTCTGGCCTACTGAATATTTAATTATTTATGCAAAGAGAAATAACTCCAACAGGAGCACTTGAGAAAGCCTGAGGCTATAGCCCGATGGGTAGGGTGCTCCTCTGGAACGTGGGAGACCTGAGTGCAAGTCTCTGCAGATGAGACATTTGTGTTTAGATCTTCCACTCGCCAGGTGAGTTGGCCCTTCTGGGGGGGGTCTCATGTTTTTTCATGAAAAATTTCCAACGGGCTTGGTCCCTTCCAGTGAGGAAGGCCATCAAATTCTGAAACTTCAACATTTTTCATGTAATGGAATTTTTCTCACCAGCCCTAGATTCAGTTGAAAATTGCCATTCTTGTTTTCAAAATGGAATTTTCACCCTCTGGCAGCTGGTTCATAAGGCTCATTTGTCGAACCGGGGGGAACTTCTTTGAAATAAACTATTTACAAATACATTTTTTTCCCATGGCTCAACCAGACTTAGCAACTTTTGACCCTTGAACTTTGTTAAGTACATTGGGATACAATTTGTTTGCAGGATGCTCTGCAAAATAAAATACTCTAACTGTAGGGTATTTGACTATTGAATAAAAGCCCAGCCAATGAAAAAAAAATCTCCCCTTTGTTTGCAAACAGAAACTAGCTGTGCAAACGGTCTGTTCTGCTCTGAGCACAGAAAGCAGGTAAAGTAATAGAGTAACAAGTGGCTTTGCTGAGAATTACAGCTCCCTTTAATTTCTGCATCAGTTTAGCCTGCGGCACTCTGTTCCCACACTATGGACTCGCTGCAGCAACGAACGATCAGTGCAATAAGCATACGCGAGGAAAGATCCTGAGCAAAGACTCAACAGTATCCTGACAGTTCATACATTTTGGCACAGTACGGCTCAGAAATTCAATCCATGGTTTCTTAAAGCTCAGGGAGCAGCAAGGTTTAGCACGTAACAATAGTACAGTACATCTCTACCTACTCCTACGGACATGTTTGAAATCAAAACTCCCTTTGGTTACATACCGGGATGACGCAGATGGGCAGACTAGGTTTAACTCTAGCAAGCAAGGGTTCTGCTGCCATTCTTGATATAATATATTAACCCCCTTGGACATTGCAAGTTTATATTATATAACTATATGTTGTAAACTCCCTGGGACAGGCTCTTTTTTGTCATATGTATGGACAGTGGCTAGCACAATAGGAATGTTCCTTAGGACTCCCAGGAGTTGCTGCAATGCAAATATTAAATAATAATATTGTACCCAACCATGTTCTCCTAATTATCCCTTTACCCATCAGTTTAAAAGATACCAGTATTCTAAGGATTAGCTGGATGGCGCTTGAATAAAAAAGCAGAATCCATGAAGATGTTTCATTAGCCTATGGAAAGAGTTGTGCTTTCCTATTTATCTTATTTACTTCCTTGTCTTTTTTTTTTTTTTTTTTTTTTTGGGGGGGGGGCATTTCAAAAGGTTTTGCTTAAAAGCCACTCATGTCCTTAAAATACCAGACGGTTTAGGAGCAGCTAGCTGTAGATGCTATCAGAGTGGGTGAGTGGCAATGAGTGACAAGCCTTTGAAATGTATTGAGGTGCCTAACTCCCATTGGCACCTTTGAGGATCTGGGCCATACTGACCAAATGTTACCCTCCGTTCGGCAGCCTGAGTAAAATGAGTGTGGGGGTTTCTTCCTTTTAGGCAGAAAAATGACGGGTGCTCTTATGGGGGTCTCAATGAAAAGACCGAAGACCAGGGCCGGCCTTTGAGGTGGGCGATACGGCTCCCCGCCCAAGGCAGCCCGCCCAAGTGGGGGCCGTGCGCAGGGTTTCCCACCTGATCTGCTGCCGAGAGGCCAGCTGGGCTGATGGAGGCGTGGGGGAGCGGGAGAGACGACCAGCCTCGGAGCCAGGTGACTCCTCCGGAGCAGGGGTTCCCCTCTTCTGCTCTGCTCCACATGTACAGCCGCTGCTGTTCCTGTGTTCCCGCACCCTGCCTTCTTCCTGGAGTCGCCCCTGGCCACTCCGGACTGGGAGCGTCCTCCTGTCCACTCTGCGGAGGGGGGCTGATGGCGGGGTGTCCCCCTCCCCTGCACCCGTGTACCCAATTTCCACTAAGCTGGGGTAACAGGACAGGGGGAATCTGTGTGTGCTGCTGCCTCTCTGGGTCCAGCGCTGCTGGCAGCTGCTTGTGTCTGAATAAGCCTAGTTCAGGCTCCTGACCCTCAGTGCTTTCTGAAAGAGACAGCGCACTCCCCCACTCAGGCACACACACACTCCCCTCAACACAACACACTCCTTCACCCAGTCCCCCCAACACACACACCAGGGCTCCCTGTATCCAGGGCACTTCCCACCTGGGCTGTGCTGAAGCATCAGGAGCTGCTGCTCTCCTGCCGCAGGGAGAGTGACCTGGATGCAGGAAGCCCTGACATCGCACCTTGCTTCCCCTCCCCTCTCACAGCCCCCTAGGGCTGCACGGGGTGGGGGAGCAGCAGTTCAGTGTAGGAGCGAGCAGCAATGCCAGTTGCTTTGTGCATCCAGGTCAGGTTCCCCATGTGAGTGCAGGAGGGGGATGCAAGGTTCAGGGGAAAAGGGGTCACAGTGCAGGGATTAGGGGCTCAGAGGGGAGGTGCAGGGGGTAGGAGTAAAAGGGGCACTGTGCAGGGGGTAGGGGCACAGGTGGGGACAGGTGTTGGGGTGAATGGGGCACAGTGCAGGGGTTAGGGACTCAGGAGGGGACAGGTGTTGGGGGGCAGGGGCAGGGGTTTGGGTGAAGGGGGTATGCACAGTGCAGGAGTTAGGGGCACAGGAGGGGCAGGGGTTGGAGTGAAGGGGGCACAGTGCAGGGGTTAGGGACTCAGGGGGGAGGTGCAGGAGGTAGGAGTGAAGGGGGCACAGTGCAGGGGGTAGGAGTGAAGGGGGCACAGTGCAGGGTGTAGGGGCACAGGTGGGGACAGGTGTTGGGTACAGGAGGGGGCAGAGGTTGGGAGTGAAGGAGGTGTAGCAATTAGGGGTGCAGGAGGGGGAGCAGGCATTGGGGTGAAGGGGGCACAATGCAGGGGATAGGGAGGAAGGCAGGGTGGGGCACATGGGAAGCCCTTGGGGGCCAGGGGCAATGGGGGGTGGTGTCATGTCCACGGAGGCTAGGGGCACCAAAATACAAGTGCGCCCAGGGTGCCATTTTCCCTAAGGCCGGCCCTGCCAAAGACTGAAAAGATGTGGAGACCGAACTCCCTTGGAGGTGGCTAAAGTACTTTGGTGGTGAGGAAGCGCAGGCTGCCCAAGATGTACCTGGGCTGTAGAGAAGTCTTCAGGCTCCAGAGCACATTTCACAGACAGTAAATTCATGTTAAGGAAAATATTATCCTATGAAAAGAAACAGTATCTCCCTCCAGACCCTCCTTGATGTGGAAGAAAGCTGCTGTTACTGGTAGTTTTCCAGCCTTGTCATGAGACTGGAGATTCCAGAGCTCACACCAGTTTCTTACTGCCAAGTGGAAACTGGGTACATCTTGAAGGCCTTGCATCAGGGCTTAAATTCAGCTGGAACTGTCCAGAGCAGAGCTCCAGTAAATATTGTCAAACCGGGGGGAGCCCTGGCATGCCCCAGGGGGCTAAAGCCCCAAATCCCATTGCACCCCGCAGGGCGAAAGCCCTGAGGCTCCGGGATGTACTGGGGGAGAATTTAAGCCCTGCCTTGCAGCATTTGTCAGGACAGAAAGACGATGGGGCACTCGGTAGGGCGCTCGATAGAACCACTTGCCTGCCCTCCTGACCCAACTATATTAAGAGCCAAGAAGGTGAAAGGAGCCAATCAGTGACAGGATAAATATTTTCTGTTATCTACCCTGTTCAGAAATACAGTATTTGGCTCTAGAGAATTTGAGTTTGCTGTTTAGGTCTTCCCTCTTTTGGGGGGCAGGGGATAACAGTGTACACTGCATGATTCCCATACAAAAGAGTCACTGGAATATTGTGTAATGCTTAGGTACTGTGTGTACACATCCCTTCTAGGACCTGGGCCGCCCCCTCAGTAACACGGGGAGCACCTTCTCTTTTAAAAAAATGATAATGCCTATTTCTTAGATGGGGCTTTTCATCAGTTGATCTCCGCAATCTTTAACGCATTTCTCCTCACAACCCCCTTGGGAGGGAGGGAAGCATATTATCCCCATTGTACAGATCAGGGACTGAGGCCCAGAGGGGCTAAGTGTCCCAAGGTCACACAGAACATCCATGGGAGAGTAGAGGATTGAGCCCAAATCCTTCACATCCCAAACCCGTGCCCAACCACTGGGCCATTCTTTTCCCTTAAAAGACTACCGTATTCTACCATAGGGGGTTGGCGCCATTTCTGTACAACCCTGGGCTGTTCTTATCTAAAGGCAGATGTGAGAAGATCCGATGCTCCACAGCCTGGCTTTCATAATTTTATTGCAGCTGTAGGATACCTACATTTGAGTTACATGCTAAACGTTATCGCCCATTCACAGGTGTCTCAGGAAAAGTCAGCACTGATTGCAGCATGCAGAAGAAATCTCACCGTCCACCGTCTTAGAAAGCCAGTCATGAAATCAACTAGAAACAAGCTTTGCTGAATTTTACACTACAATCGGTAAGGAACTTTTTGCAGCAATCAAACTTGGGGCTTGAGCCTGGAAATCCAACTCACCCACGTAGCCCTGTTGTGTTGAATGGACCTTCTCATGTGAGTAATGATTACACATGTGAGGAGGGTTGGAGGAATGGGCTATATAACCAAACCACACCACTTATTTTATAGAGGTCCCATAAAGCTAAATAAACCCATTAATATTCCCATAATGATCAGCTCCCTTTAAAAGAACTGAATTGTTCCTTGTTTATCTCACACAAGTTTCCAATATAGATTTTATGGCACATATTTCAGTACTTCCCGCACACACTGATAAGGTCTATCTTCTAGTGTAAGTGGATGGTACATTATGACTTTCTCAAGGTGATGTTGTTGTTATCACTAAAAGTACCTAAGAAGCCATCGCATAACACATCTAACGTAGTTAATATTTTACATACTATGAAATCAAGCGATTGCTACATGGTAACTGCATTGCAATATTTATTATGCTTGTAAAAATAGGGGAGAGGTCAATCTGAAATGCTGCATGTGGCTGTGATGGCTGAAAGGCTGGTACTCCAAAAAATGGATGGCCCCAGCAACCCAAACATCAGGCTTGGAATTTGCATTGGAGTTGGCAGACTTGTACAAAGGGCCAAATCCAGTGCAGTATCCCACAGCCACCTGTAGCCTACTCTTTCCAGGAGACGTTTGTTCCACAGTTAGGGCAAGACTCAGATACTCCAAGACCACACATTTACTTGCCCCTTGAATAGTTGCTCAAGACACGTTTCAAATATTGGCAGAACCTGAAATTGCATCAAATTGTCTTCTCTGAGGTGAGTGCCTAAGGTCTTGCCTACAGGGCAATTGAATGCGTGGCAAGCCAGAGTGTGACTCCACAACGCACTAGCCTGCTGGGCATGAAGGGCACATCTACACAGCAAAAAACGGCCTGTGGCAGCCAGTTGCAGAGCCCAGGTCAACTGATTGCAGTGTGGACGTTTGGGCTTGGATTTGAGCCCAGGCTCTGAAAGTTGGCGAGGGGCAGGTTCTCCAGCCTGAGCCCGAACATCTACACTGTTAGTTTTAGCCCCGTACCAAAAGCCAGAGTCCGTTGACCTAGCCTCAGACTTACTGCCGCAGGTTTTATTTTGCTGTATTGACGTAGCGGGAGTCACTGTGTGGAGCCTGCTACAGCCCACACGAAGTTTCCTAGCGTGCGTTGACACACATCTGTAGCAACATCCACACCATCACTAAAACATGACAAGCTCATGTGCTGTGGATTCACACCCTGGCCTTCTGTGCTCTAAGTCACCATGTAGACAAGCCCATAGTCACAGGACTAGGGCCATGAGGGGATGTTACTGGTCTACGTGCACTGAGATTTTCCGGGTTGCTGTCAGTGTTGATAGCGTGGAGGAACATCCTTTACCTGTAGGGCTCTATGCTTGGCATTATTCGCAAAGGGCAGCAGAATACCTGAGGCTCAGAATACCTGAGGCAGGAGATCTGGGTTCCAATTCTAGATCTGCCACTAATGTGCTGAATAGCCTTTGTCGAGTAGCTTTCGTTGCCATTGAAACACCACCTTTCCACAAAAAAACCTTTCGTCAAAATAACTCTGACCAGCTGTAATCATTTCCCAACCAGCTAGAGGAATGGAAAAAGCGTAAGAGCAGAGCAGATGTGAAGAGAGACCTCAGCTGAGTCATAGACAGACCTCCTGACCGAAATGAGAAATGCAATTCCCTCAAGGCCCCCGATACACTTCCTACCAAGGGGAAATCCACAGCTCAGGCCCCGGTGGTTGAACAATGCCTGCCCCAGACCGTTCCTGATTAATATAATGACTGACACTGCAACAGACCAACCTGTGCTGACTCTAACAGCTGAGCAGGAATATGGGGCGAAGTCTCTATATTGTGTGTTGTTAGTGTCTGAACCCACATTGTCACACTCAGCCTGTGAAAGCTTTACTCCCCTTCAGACTTTACTAGCCTCTCTCATTAATCCCGGTCTATCACCCTGCAATTATAATATCAACCAACCCACAGGCGAAGTGATAGGGTGGAATAGACAGCTCTTGTTTTACAGCCAAAGAACAAAGGAATAGTGCATTGGGGAATGGGCAAAGCTGTAGTCTCATTTGGGTTTCCTTCAGCCCACTACCCATCCAAAAGAGCTCTGCCACCTATGCTTGCCCGTGTCAGAGTCCGTCAGTGCACACAGTGATGTCTGGAGTGGAAGTCAGTGCTGCAGACACAGCAGAAAGAGAAGCCAACCTTCTGATGGCAGCAGCTGCTGGGTGATGAAAGGAAGGGTATGCCCAGAACTTTTCAATAATGAGGCGGGAGGGAAGGAACCTTGCCATGGGACCCTGATTACTGCTTAAGCCTGTGTCCCTGAAGAGACAAACAGGGAATTTGTTATAGCTACAACCAACATGCCCTGGCATGCTTGATCTATCCTGACTGTGGAAAGCACAAATCAAACTAAATACGTTCTCCATCTGACACAGAAGAGAGAGCTTAAATCGTTAGAGCCGGCCTGGACCTTTCTTCCATCAGGAGCGCATTGAATGTGCTAGCCAATCAGAATCCGGGCAGATTGCAAAGCACTGCACCTATTGGGCTCCTGAATAAATAGTGCTGTGTTCGTCATCCATGTAGTGGATTTGCAACAAACAGACCTTATTTCCCAAACCTTTCTGTCCTTGCTCCATTGCCACACAAGCTAGAAACAGAACACATGAGTCATGAGTGTGCACCAACCTGAAATCCAATAAATAAAAGTGTCAACATTGATTCCATCTCAGCAGCAGCAAACCCATCACTTTCCATAGAAGTTTAGGCAAAAACTCCCGTTTAATAAACATCCGTCCAAGTTAATTGTTCTATAACAGTCAGCGTCCTCATTTAGCTTTGCCATTCTTGGAATGATCTCAATAAGCCGACTGGAGGTCCTGAAGCAAGTGCGTGTGTGTGTGTGCAGATTGACAACTATGAGTTACACAATAATGAATCTGGCAAGGAGATCTGGTGACATCTGGTGAGCTTTCACAATCTTCTGATCCACAGTAACAAATTGACCCTTTCTGTTGCCTGGCCTGAGCAGAAGAGTCTGATTTTTCAAAAGGCCTGAACCCGACTTCTGATGTTGTAGGTGTGATTTTGCACCTGCAACTAAACTGCACTATCCATGTAACTGCCTGCTTTCTGAGTACAGTGAGGTATACAAGACACATGAATGCATTCAGCTGTGTCTGCAATTACTTGTGGGAGCCAAATTTGGCCATAGAATCTGAACTTTTTGTTTCAAAATCAAGCAGAAAAGATGTGAAAACTACAGCTAAGAACCAAGTTATGAATGTTTTGAACCACTAAGCAAGAAAGCCCTGGATACCTGCCTAGAAAAAGAAATTGAAGTGAATAATAATAATAATATAAATATAATCCTTTCTACTTCTGCACATGCCCTTTATCAGAGGAACCCAAGGAATTTTACAAACATTAATGCTTTCCCTCAAAGGGGTATTGAGGGCTTAAATATTAACTCTATTTACAGATTGATAAACTGAGTCCCACCAAATTCAAAGCTGGGATTTTCAAAGGAGTTGAAAGGAGTTAGACTCTTATTGACATTTAGGGCTTGTCTACACTTCTGCTTAAGTCGATGTAACTACCGCTAAAGTTGATGTAAGTTACATTGACTTACAGACTTACAGCGGTGCCTACACCACGCTGTGATGCTCTTCCGCCAACAGAGCTTCCGCCTCTCATCGAGGTGGAGTAATTACGTCGATGGGAAAGCGCTCTCCCACCGACATAGCGCGTCTTTACTAGACACGCTACATCAGCACAGCTGCAACGACGCAGCTTGGTAGTGAAGACAAGCCCTCAGGGCGATATGGGCACTTTACTCTCTACACTTAAACACACTTACTCTACACTTCAAATTTATATTGACCTAGCTATGTCACACCCCGGAGCACCATAGTTAAGCCGATCTCACCCTGGTGCAGACGTGGCTAGGATGGTCAATGGAACAATTCTTCCATCGACCTAGCTACTGCCACTCGAGGAGATGGAGTTCCCATAGTGACAGAAAAAAACCCTTCTATCCATGTAGGAAGCGTCGATGCTACAGTGCTGCAGTGGCACAGCTACGGCTCTGGAACTATACTGCTGATGTGCCTGTAGTGTAGACAAGCCCTTGGCCTTCTTTGAAAATTCCAGCCAATATAAATGGATGCAAGGTTACACCAAGTCAGTGCCAGGGCTAAAAACAGCCCCCAGTGTCCTGATTCCTAAGCATTAGATACACTTCCTCCTTTAGTGTAAGGTAAAGTGTACAGTGGTAGAAAACTTACATGGAAGCATTGTGAAAGAAAACAGGGATCAAAGCTTCGCCTACCCAAAGCTGTTACATCAGGAATGAGAACGAATGTGAAAATTACAGTAGGGTATATTCATTTGATCTCAACACCTAATCACATCCCATTTTCCTGTGTAAATTCCATCAGTGACCTAAGAACCCTTTCCCTCTGTCAGCAACCTCAGAGCAATTCTCCACTACAGACATTCAACTAGTGTCCTGAGAACCTCTAAGCACACTCTGTTCTCCTTTCTGTCACTTCGATCTGCAGCCTGAAAACTTCTAGTCACATTCTGTTATCTTCAGCCAATTCTACCAATGAACTAAGAATATTTAATGCCTTTCAACTAACCATCCCTTTCAACTAACCAATCTATATATCCTGCTGCATTCTCCTAAGCCAGTTCAACCAGCAACCTGAGAATGTCTGGTCACATTTTAGTCTCCCACATCAGTTCCTTGAATGACTTGAAACTTGTAATCTCTCCAAAACCGCTCAGGAACATGTTCACAGCCCCAACTCTCAGGAATCAAAATTAACAGAAGAGGTAGACTCTTGGCTTCAGGGTTAAAGGCCCTTTAAATAAAAAGTGAACATTTAGGAAACAACAAAAGGATGGTTAAAGGTAAGGAAAAATGGTTATATCCCAGTGCCTTTGCCCCACAATTTCAGATGCTGCTTACTCTATGGTCATTAAAGTGTGTTATTAAAATGTACTTCATATTATACAGGTTTTTAAAATAGTGCTCTATTGTCAGAGATTCTACAGTAGGATTTTCAGAAGTGCTCAATTTTGGCCTAATTTTGCTCTGTTTGAAGTCAATGAGACTTTTACCATTTACTAATTCTTTAAGCTAAATTCTTTAGTTTGAAGTATACACTCATTTGGGGTGTCATTCAGATGAGATGTAAAACCAAGATCAGAAATCCAATGACACTTTTCACAAAAACAGGTGGCAGCCTTAGGCTCTGGCAAATGCCAGTTTGGATAACAACATCCTGGTTCCCTAAATCCCAAAATTCCAGTTTGACAAAACCAGATCTGCTTGGGAAATAAGACTGGGTTCGATGAATTTCTCAACTTCTTAAAATGTCAAGAAATACCGTTTTGAAATTTTCAGAATATTTCATGTTGACATTTTTAAAATGTCAAATTCCAGTTTTTGTGGTTTGAAATGACTTTTAAATTAAAAATTTAATCTAATTAGTCCAGAAAAAGTTGAACTCAAACACTCATTACATTTTACATGTAGCGGGGTGTTCACCCCACTCCTGCCCTGAGGGGGTTAAAGCAGCCCTGGAGAGGGCTGTGGCGGAGAAATGCTAGGCTGATTGGGGGAAGCAGCCACGGGTGGGGCCACAACCCCATCAGGCCACAGCTGTCCCTATAAGAGGGCTGAGGGCCAGAGACTGAAAAAGGCATTCTCTCTCTAGCTTTGTGAGAGAGAAGGACCTGGCTGCCTGGGAAGCTGAGGAGGGTACCTAGGGTGGAGCAGTGCTGGGAACAGGGCCGGCTCCAGGTTTTTTGCAGCCCGAAGCAAAAAAAAAAAAAAAAAAAGGGCCGGAGTGCCACCCCTTGAAAAGTGCTGCCCCAAGCACATGCTTGGGACGCTGGTGCCTAGCAAAGCCCCGGCTGCAGGCAGGGCCGGCTCCAGGCACCAGGCAACCAAGCTGGTGCTTGGGGCGGCACCTGGAGGGGGGGCGGCGCGGTGCTCCGGCCGCCGGGGAGAGCGGGGCCACAGCCGGGGCTCGCCGCCCTGCCCCCGGCGCTCTGGCCGCCGG